>NC_142883.1:45103461-45410384 GCF_051225735.1 Oryctolagus cuniculus | reverse complement strand
AAGACTTTCAGGCCTAGGGTAAGCAGACCTGACATGCAGGCCACATACACTTGGAGAATAGTCCTTTATTTAATATTCCTTGTCTGAGAAAGCTTTGTTTTGTATTATATTGGAAGCAAGAGGTTATCAGACTACAATAGGGCAAAAATATAACTAGGCCACAACCAACTGATAGTAACAGTGGGAATAGAAGTGTATCTCTCTCGAACCCCTGGAGCGGGAGGGAGGAGCTGCTCTGATAAGAGGTCAGCTTCCCTCAGCTCTTCATGCCAAAGGCTTTGGAGGTCCTGCTCTATCCAAGGCTATCCACATTCCTCAATCCATGAACCCTCGTTATAATAAAGGTCTTGTAGTTGAGACAGGACAGAAGCAGAACTCATTAAATCAAGCCCTCTCCTGATGTGACATGTATTCATCTCCAGCTCCAAACCAGTCAGGAGCAAGGAGCCTCAGGATCCTAACCCCAACCTACACGCATGCCCAGAATAGCCTTCCTGGGGGGCAGTAGTGAGCAACACCACTATTTTGAGCATGTGGTATGCAAAAAACAAAACAAAACAAACAACCAACCAAACAAAACAAACCAATAGTGCCTGCACAGAACACCCAGCCAGTTGCAAACTGCAGTACTGTGTGCATAGGGGGATGAACCAGAACAGCAGGCTGGGTACAGACTGCTTCCTGGGTGCCAGGGAAAACTGCCCAGCTTCCTCAACCCCATGAAAGCACCTGTTCAGTTCCTGTTGGAGAGCTGTCAGTAGAATCTCTTCCTGCCATGTGATCTCCCTTATGTCCCAGCATGAGCCCCTTCTAAACCTATCTGGGCTGGACATTGGGCCTGGTCAATTTCCATCTGCAAGTGAGCTAACACAGTCAACACCAGTGGTTTAGAGATAAAGTTTCTTTTCCTTGTAGTGCCTAGTGATACCCTACTTTTCAGGCAGTGTTTTTGGTATAGAAATAGTAACCCTTATTAAGGAATCCATAGCACATAGATATCATTGTAGCCTATTTGAAATATGAGTTCCAAGTTCTAAATGATCAGCTGACAAAAACTTTTGGGGAGACATCCACACAGCCATTGATGGGACTGCCATTTAAAAGCCATAGGTACTTTTGACAATGCAATACAACCTTTGCCCTAAAATGAACCAACAAAAATTTAGACATGCTGATATTTTAGACTTCTTTTGAAGCAGATTTTTAGGAAATTCTTTATCAAAACAAGGGGAATTTTTAGAGGTTAAGAAGTCTAGGAAATAGGGGCAGGCATTTGGCCTGAAAGTTAAAGTGTCAGTAGGGATGGCTGTATCTCATATTAGAATGCCTGGATTCAAGCCGTAATTCTGCTACCGATTCCAGCTTCCTGATAATGTGTAACATGGGATGCAGTAGGGGATGACTCAGGTAGTTCCTGACTCCCAGCCTTGTTCTGGCCCAACCACCCAGTATGTTGCATTCGGGGACTGGGCCAGCAGATGGAGTTTCTCTCTCTCTCTCTCTCTTTCTCTCTGTACACACCTTCCTCCCTCTCTCCCAAGTTAATATATATATATATATATATATATATATATATATTTAATTCCAGGGTATAAAAAAAGGAATCCTCTTGCTTAAAAAAGTTACCTAAAATGCCAGTAATCACATTCAAGATGTTTAGAGAAAACAAATATCCCTGAAATGGTTTTCTTAATAAGATGATGAAATGAAACTGTGGATCCTCTCTAAGACTGAAATTTGGGAATTTCAGAAAGGATTCTTTTGTCAGCATCTGTTTACCTCTGGTCTGAGCAGAAGACAATGCTGTTTTTCTAACCGGAGCCCACTGAAATCCAAAGGTTAAGACTTTGGTTTCTTGTCAAACTTGCACAGGAAACACAATATCTTTTCCATAACTCAGCACAAGTGTTAAAGTGATACAAATGATAAGCTTCTTATCCTGGAATGAGTTGTCTTTTGGGTATCAACTGTACTGAGAATTTAGATCAAACCTGACACTATTCTAAAACATATTTCTTTTTTTGAAATACTTGATTTATAAAAAAAAAAAATCCCAAGTGAAACATAAATTCGGCATTTTAAATTGTTTCTGCCAGTAATATTTAAATATTTAAAGCATCGTTCTTTTTTTTAAAGATTTACCTTATTTATTTGAAAGACAGTTACAGAGAGAGGTAGAGACAGAGAGAGAGAGAGAGATCTTCCATCAGCTGGTTTACTCCACAGATGGCCACAACAGCCAGAGCTGCACAGATCCAAAGTCAGGAGCCAGGAGCTTCTTCCAGGTCTCCCATGCAGGTGCAGGGGCCCAAGGACTTGGGCCATCTTCTACTGATATCCCAGGCCATAGCAGAGAGCTGGATTGGAAGAGGAGCAGCCGGGACTCGAACCGGCGCCCATATAAGATGCTGGTGCTTCAGGCCAGGGCTTTAACCCTCCGTGCCACAGCACCAGCCCCATTTTTTTCTTTGGAAGTAAGGCAATGGGTATGGCAGGTGGAAGAAATTTAAAACTCATGGCCTGAGCCGGCGCCGCGGCTCACTAGGCTAATCCTCCGCGTAGCGGCGCCGGCACACCGGGTTCTAGTCCCGGTTGGGGCGCCGGATTCTGTCCCGGTTGCCCCTCTTCCAGGCCAGCCCTCTGCTGTGGCCCGGGAGTGCAGTGGAGGATGGCCCAGGTGCTTGGGCCCTGCACCCCATGGGAGACCAGGAAAAGCACCTGGCTCCTGGCTCCTGCCATCGGATCAGCGCGGTGCGCCGGCCGCGGTGGCCATTGGAGGGTGAACCAACGGCAAAGGAAGACCTTTCTCTCTGTCTCTCTCTCTCTCACTGTCCACTCTGCCTGTCAAAAACAAACAAACAAACAAACAAAAACAAACAAACAAAAAAAAAACCTCATGGCCTGGGGCCGGCGCTGTGATGACGTAGTGGGTGAAGCTGTCGCCTGCAGTGCCAGCATCCCATATGGGCACCAATTTGAGTCCTGGCTGCTCCACTTCTGATCCAGCTCTCTGCTGTGGCCTAGGAAAGCATTAGAAGATGGCCCAAGTTCTTGGGTCCCTGCACCCGCATGGGAGACTTGGAGAAGCTCCTGGCTCCTGGCCTTGGATCAGCCCAGCAGCAGCCATTGCGGCCATTTGGGGAGTGACCAAAAGATGGAAGACTTCTCTCTGTCTTGCCCTCTCACTGTAACTCTAACTCTCAAATAAATGAATAAAATCTTTTTTTTTTTTTAAAAAAAGAGTTCCTTTGAGCCTTTATTTACTAGAATATAACAGATGAAAAGTAAAAGGTAAATCTTAGTCAACAAAGGGATCACCACCTATTCATTAATCCATGAGAAAAAAGGTCTACTAGGAAAATGATACACATATAGAGTCATCTGTGAGCATTTATTTTCCCCATTTCTCTTTTTCTCTGCATTAATTATTACTCAGTGACTTCTCTAAACATACCCTATCCTGAGTGCTAATAACATTGCTTATTACATACAATCAACAGAAGGGCAATTGTATGGCCGGGTATCTCCACTGGGTGGCATTTGTATGTAGTATCTGAACTTTAAGCCTAGCATTAATGATTGTATTTCCTTTTAGTTTCATTAAATGAGTGTTGGTTAAATAACCTTAAAGCAGATCCATTCAAAAGCAAGTGCTTCAAACACTATTTCTATGTCACACAGGTAGAATCAATGATTTGTTGATCAGATTATTAAATATTTTCAATAACTTTCTATACAAGAAATTTCTATCCAGGTAATAACTCTTCTCTATAATGAAAGCTATGGATTGCATGCTGTTTGCATTTCAAGATTAGAAGTTAGAAAATGTCAGGAAAACTAATATTAATAGTCCAAGCAAGCCATTAAAGCAAAAATACACACACATACACACACACACAGCACACACACTTAGAAAATGGGTAAAGATGATGTGTATCTAAAAATAACTTGACAGACACGTGCACATTCTACATGATGCCTTTTAGATGTAGTCCCAACCTAACTTCCTCTCTAATTTCTCACCCTTCCCCAATCAGTCCTTTATATTTCTTTTCTTTCTTTCTTTTTTAAAGATTTATTTATTTATTTGAAAGGCAGAGTTACAGAGAGCCAGAGAGAGAGAGAGAGAGAGAGAGAGAGAGAGGTCTTCCATCTGCTGATCAGAGGTGGGCCAATCCAAAGCCAGGAACCTGGAGCTTCTTCCCGGACTCCCACGTGGTTGCAGGAGCCCAAGCACTTGAGCCATTTTCTGCTTTCGCAGGCCATAGCAGAGAGCTGGATTAGAAGTGGAGCCCATATGGAATGCCAGCACTGCAAGCGGCAACTTTATCTACTACAGCACAGCACCAGCGCCTTTATGTTTCTTTATATGTTGGTCCTCTGTCCTGAAAGTCCTTCTCCCCTTTCCACATCTGTCCAGCTCCTTAACACCAGCTACATTACATCATCTGAGCACCTTGGCTCCCCTCTCTGTGTGCTCCTCCTCCGATATGCTCACATCTTTATTACACTGATTTGGAATTATTTGCGTGTTGTCTGTTCACTTACTCTGTAGCCCCAACACTTGGCATATATAAGAGGACTTCAAAAAGTTTATGGAAATAGGATTAAAATACAGTGTACATTTTCTATGAATTTTTGAAGACCACATGTACAATTAAAAATGGCCACAATGTGTGGCAGGTGGAGCTGCTGCCTAGGACACTGGCATTCCGTGAGAGCGCTGTTTCAAGTCCAGCGCTCCGCTTCTGATCCAGCTCTCTGCTAGTGGCCTGGGAAACAGCAGCAGAGGATTGCCCAAGTGCCTGGGCCCCAGTGCCCACATAGAGGCCCTGGAGACGCTCCTGCCTCCTGGCTCCTGCCTCCTGCCTCCTGGCTCCTGCCTGGCACAGCCCTGTCCATTGCGGTCCTCTGGGGAGTTGGCCAGTAGACAGAAGATTTATCTTTCTTTGTCTCTCCCTCTCTCTGTAACTCTGACTTCAAACAAATAAATAAATTTTCTGTTAAAAAAGGGGGGCCGGCCACAATGGGGATGTACACTTAGTGCAGGAGTGAAGACATCAGTTGAAACACCTGTGTCACATGTCAGAGTGCCAGCTTTACTCCTTGTTCCATTTTCCTGCTAACACACGCCCTGGGAGCCGGCAGGTGATGGCCCGGGTAGTTGGTCCCTGCCATCAACATGGGAGTTGTGGTTTGAGTTCCAGGCTCCTAGCTTCAGCTTGGCCCAGCCCCAGCGTTGTGGGTGTTTGGAGACTGAACCAATGGATGGGAGATCTTGTCTGTCTATTAGTTGTCTCTCTCTCTCTTCCTGAAAAAACATTTTTTTCCTAAAAATGTCTACTATACAGGCCAAAATTTTGACTCAGAACACATTAGTACAAGGTCAGGCTTGTGGAGGATGTGAGTCAATTACTTATCACATGAAAGGTGAATTCACATTATCTTGGTGTATCTCCTCATAAGCTTTCATTGTGTATTTATGGTGAAACAAGATAGGGGCCCAGTCTCCTACTACAGACTTTTAGAGCTAACACACAGGTAAAACACAACTTAATCTAAGCCAAAAGAGAAAAAAAAAATCTTAGCAATAACAATAATGATAAACAAAAGCTTAAACTAAACAGAGGACAATATAGCAAAGAGAAGTCTATACTACCCTGTTCATTGCAGCACTATTCACAGTAGCCAAGACAGGAAAACAAACTATGTATCCATCAATGAATGAATGGATAAAGAAAATGTGGTAGACATATACACAATGAAGCACTACTCAATCTTAAAAAAGAAGGAAATTTTGTCATTTGCAATGACACAGACAAACCTGGAAGACATTGTGGTAAGTGAATTAAGAAAGGCACAAAAAACAAATACAGTAAGCTCTTACTTGTATGTAGAATCTAAAAATGTTGAACTCATACAAGCAGAGTGTAGGATGATGGTTACTAGGGACTGGGGGTGGGGGAAGTGGGGAGATGTTGATCAAAGGGTAGAGTTTCAAGAGGCCTAAGTTTTCAAGATACACTGACAGCAGGATGACTGCAGTCAGAAATAACATATTGCATATTTCAGAATTGCTGAAACAGTAAATCTCAAATGTCTTACCAGAAAAAATCGACAGCTAAGTGAGGTGGCAGAGACATTAATTAACTTGATTTAGTCATTCCACTTTTTATACATATGTCAAAACATCACATGATACTCCAATTATGATTTATCAATTAAAATAATATTAATAAAAATAAATTAATGAAATAAAGAAGCTGAATAGAAGGGGAGGAACAAAAGCTAAAACTTAAGAATTGAAAAAACTCTAGAATATATGAGAAAGGGTTATTTTGTAAAAACAAGGATAGTTCAGTTAAGGAATTTATTAATAACAATCCATTATATTAATAACTAAATTAATATCATATGATTATGCCAATAAGTAAAATAGGGTATTTAAAAATATTCAAAATCAATTTTTGGTTTTTAAAACCCTCAAATAAATTAAGTACAAAAGGAAACTCTTAAACTTGGTATCTCCCAGAATATTGGTCATAATAGAACAGCCACAGAAGTAATTTGCTGGATAATAAGCAAACAAATGGATAAAATAAAAGAAAATGCAAGGCCCAGGCATTTTTACAAGGACTGCACTTGTTCCAGAGTCACTTTCCTTCTCCCCTCCTCTATTACTCTAACACCGGGAATTGGAAGAGTGAATAGAAAAAGAAATATCAAAGCATCCATACCATAAAAATTAGGATAGAGCCGCTCAAACACAAGGAATATGAAAAGAAGTACCGAAGGGTCATAGCAACCATGCAAACATAAGAAGGAGAGGGGAGGGAAAGGAGAAGGAGAGAAGGGAGAGCAAATGTCAGATAAATAAGTCAGTTTGGAAGAAAATCCAAAAAAAAGAAAAATGTTTTCACACTTGCTTTAAATAACAGAACAACTTAATAGTAACACATAGTCAATGTAATAATTCAAGGATAAGCTGATGAAGCAGTAGAATTAAATTAAAAGGTAAAGTTTAAGTGTAAGAGACCAAGCTAATTATCAAAATGTAAAAAATCAAGCAAAATAAAATGGAGTTACTGACAGAGACAAAAGGGGTTCAGATAATCAGAGTGAATACAGGTTTTAAAAAGTGGAAAGAAATTATTAAATGAGAAAGAACTAATAGATACAAAAAAACCCTAATCCCACATAAGGATAGTTGGCTTCCCTGATGTAGACAACCCAAAACTAGAAAAGAGGATATATTCAAAGACATAATATGAAAAAATGTCCATCAAATTAAAAAAACTGGATATTAAAAGAACATACAATATTTAAACATTTTTTAAACAAAATGCTCTATACCAAGATATATTCTACTGAAACTCTTGAACCTAGAGGATGAATTTCAAGGCATGCAGTCTAATAAACCAAGTCATCTACAAGACAAGCAACAGGAAGACAGTAACTTCTTTCTTTTTTTGTCCCAATGTCATGATAGTAGAGCACAGAAGGATGCCTGACATATGGTAAGTACTCAACAAAATATTTATTGAACCTCTGGCTCAATACCTTTGGTATAGAGTTAGAAATATTATTTCGGCCGGCACCACAGTTCACTAGGCTAATCCTCCACCTGTGGTGCCAGCACCCCGGGTTCTAGTCCTGGTCAGGGCACCGGTTCTGTCCCAGTTGCTCCTCTTCCAGTCCAGCTCTCTTCTGTGGCCCGGGAAGGCAGTAGAAGACGGCCCAAGTCCTTGGGCCCTGCACCCGCATCGGAGACCAGGAGGAAGCACCTGGCTCCTGGTTTCGGATTGGTGCAGTGCCAGCCATAGTGGCCACTTGGGGGGTGAACCAACAGAAAAAGGAAGACCTTTCTCTCAGTCTCTCTCTCTTTCACTATCTAACTCTGCCTGTCCAAAAAAAAAAAAGAAAAAAAGAAAAAAAAAGAAATATTATTTCATTTTATCATATCATTTCCCCACACTCTGATCATTGTCATGAGTCCCTCACTTTGTGATATTAATATCTCTGTTTTCAAGAAAAAATGGTATAAATTTGTGTATAGGATGTCTACATATGAAGTAAATATGGCGAAGTGTTCAAAATTGCTAAATTTTAAAACTAAAACATAAGCTTATAAAAATGAATGGAGAAAAAAATAAAGTTGATGTCAGACTTCTGAACCACAACATTCAATACTAGAAAACAATAAAGCAATATCTATAATGTTTTGAGATTAAAAGAAACTATGACCCATTAGCAGAATACTCATCCAAAATCTAATTTAAGAACAGAGGCAGGGACCAGTGCTGTGATATAGTGGACTAAGCCTCCGCCTGCAGCACTGGCATCCCAGATGGGCGCTGGTTCAAGTCCCAACTGCTCCTCTTCTGATTCAGCTCTCTGCTATCTCCTGGGAAAAGCAGTAGAGGATGCCCAAGTGCGTGGGGCCCTGCACCCGTGTGGGAGATCTAGAGGAAGCTCCTGGCTCCTGGCTTCAGATTGGCTCAGCTCCAACTATTGCAGCAATTTGGGGAGTGAACCAGCAGATGGAAGACTTCTCTCTCTCTGCCTTGTCTCTCTATAACTCTGCCTTTCAAATAAATAAATAAATCTAAAAAAAAAAAAAAAAGAATAAAGGCAATACTAAACATTCTCAACATAGACAAATTCATACAATATAGCACCCATGTGACATTCTGGAAAAAACCACTTTATAATAAATTTAGCCAAGTAGGAGATTATTAAAATAATAAATCAAAAAAAACCCTGGGAAAAATAAAGACATTGCCAAAGGATAAGAAATGAACCTTAAATGCAATTAAGTATTGAATTAACATGAATCAACTGTGGTAACTATACTTACAAAAAAGAAAGAAGCTTGTGTAAATTTGGGCAAAATTAAAATTACAAAATAAAATTGGGAAACAGATGGAAACAGAAAGGAAGACATGAGGAAATATTCATGCTTTACGTTAATATCTTTTATAGCAAAGTATCAACTGTTTCTAAAATTGAAATATGTAGTTAAAAAAATAATGACTTCTCCCTTTTATGGTCTTCACATATGTGGCTATTTCTTAAATGACTTTAAATAAATTATTCTGAAAAGATATGAAGGTGGGTTTTAGTGATTCCTTATTTTCACTTCAGCTTCTTGTTCTTCTGTTGAAATTAAGTATACTTATATTTTTGTTTTAAAGTAATCAAATTTTTATAACTATTATGATCATCTATATTGCTATATACTATACTTCTTTATACAAAGCAACATAGATTATAAAGCTTTTTTATTATTATTTTTTATAAAGCTGTCTTGAATGATGTTCTCCTAAGGTTGACAATGGTTACTTCTAGGCAAAAATCTATGGTGATTTAAAAATTCTCATCTTTGGAGGCTGGTGTTGTGGCATAGTGGGTTAAGCTACTGCCTACAACAGGCATCCTGCATGGGCACTGGATTGAGTGAAAGCTGCTCCACTTCCTACCCAACTCCCTGTTAATGCACCTGGGAAAGTAGCAGAAGATGGCCAAGTGCTTGGGCTCCTGTCCCTGACACAGGAGACTGCAATGAAGTTCCTGGCTCTGACTTCAGCCTCATTTAGCCCTTGCCATTGTGGCTATTTGGGGAGTGAATGGATGAAAGATTCTCTCTCTCTCTCTCTCTCTCTCTCTCTCTGCAACTCCACCTTTCAAATAAATAAATAAATCTTTTTAAAAAAAAAAAACCCTTATCTTTGTACTTATATCTGTTTAAATAATTCTTTTTAATGGTCATGTATACTTTTTAGAAAATTGAGCAATTTTTCCTTAGAAAAATATGTCAAAGTGCTGGAATATGCATATTGTTATTCTATTTTATGTATTTATCTGTGTTTTAAAATTCCTCATCCTGGGGCCAGCCTTGTGGCATAGAAGGTAAAGCCACACCTGTAACAGAAGCAACCCATAGAAGCACTGGTTTGTCTCCCAGCTGCTCCACTTCTTCTTCTTCTTCTTCTTTTTTTTTTTAATTTTATTTATTTATTTAGTTAGTTAGTTGTTCCACTTCTGATATTGCTCCTTGCTAGTGGGCTGGGAAAAGCAGAGGAAGGGGCCGGCGCCGCGGCTCAGTAGGCTAATCCTCCGCCTAGCGGTGCTGGCACAGTGGGTTCTAGTCCCGGTGGGGGCGCCGGATTCTGTCCCGGTTGCCCCTCTTCCAGGCCAGCTCTCTGCTGTGGCCCAGGAGTGCAGTGGAGGATGGCCCAGGTGCTTGGGCCCTGCACCCCATGGGAGACCAGGAAAAGCACTTGGCTCCTGGCTCCTGCCATCGGATCGGCGCGGTGCGCCGGCTGCAGCGCGCCGGCCGCGGCGGCCATTGGAGGGTGAACCAACGGCAAAGGAAGACCTTTCTCTCTGTCTCTCTCTCTCACTGTCCACTCTGCCTGTCAAAAAAAAAAAAAAAAAAAAAAGGCAGAGGAAGATGACCCAAGTGTTTGGGTCCCTGCAACCCATATGGGAGATCTGAGTAAAGCTCCTAGCTCCTGGTTTCCGCCTGGCCACTGTGGCATCTAGAGAGTGAACCAGTGGATGAAAGATCTCTCTTACTCTGTCTCTCTCCTTCTCTCTCTACAAATAAAAACACAATAATAAATCTTAAAAAATATTCTTGGCTGGTGCCGCGGCTCACTAGGCTAATCCTCTGCCTTGCGGCGCTGGCACACCGGGTTCTAGTCCCGGTCAGGGCGCCGGATTCTGTCCCGGTTGCCCCTCTTCCAGGCCAGCTCTCTGCTGTGGCCAGGGAGTGCAGTGGAGGATGGCCCAGGTGCTTGGGCCCTGCACCCCATGGGAGACCAGGATAAGTACCTGGCTCCTGCCTTCGGATCAGCGCGGTGCACTGGCTGCAGCGCACTGGCCGCAGTGGCCATTGGAGGGTGAACCAACGGCAAAAGGAAGATCTTTCTCGCTGTCTCTCTCTCACTGTCCACTCTGCCTATCAAAAAAAAAAAAAAAAAAAAAAAAAAGAAATGTGGTTTTCAGAGTCTCAAATAAATAAATAAATCTTTTAAAAAAAGTTTCAAGACTTTTAAGCATCTGAGTGTACATTAGTAGCATTCCATAAAATTAGATACAAGATTTTGATATGAGAGTTATTAAGGTGAATATTTTATAAATTTCCAAGTGGTTAGACTTAATTTTTAAATTTGTTAATTATTTTCCAGTTTTACATAGTCATAACAGAATATATAGATTTCTGTTTTTTGGAGCTAACCAGATTTTCTTGGTGGCCTATTTTTGATAAATTTTGACCAATATTTCGTGACAACTGTCAAAGGGTCACTGTAGGAATTAAAGTTCAACATGTAAGTGTTCAATATAAGTGTTCAAATCACTTATAAATAAGTTTTATTTATTCTTTATATACTTATTTATTTTTACTCTTTTGATTTATTACTTCAAAATTTTTTATTATTTCACATCATACACAAAAATTAACAAAAGATGGATCAAAGACTTAAGTAGGCATAAATGTAGGAACTCAGACTATAAAACTCTCAGAAGAAAGCAATTAAGCAATAACTATCTTGTTCTGAGATGAACAGAAAATGTGACCCATGACAAAAGAATACCCATTCAGTTACACAATTACCTTACATTAGGCAATGGCTTCTTAGGTAGGACACCAAAGCAAAAGCAACAAAAGAAATACATTAGACTTCATTAAAATCTTTATTTTTCAGAGGATGCCAGCAAGAAAGTGAGAAAACAAGCCAGAGATCTAACATGTGTTTCAGCAGAGTTCTTCACATAGAGGAAAAAGAGGGTGAGGATAAAAAAGTATTCAAAGAAATAATGGTTGAACATTTCCCATACTAGCCAAAAGATAAACCTACAGCTTCAAGAAGCTGAGCAAGGGCCGGCACTGCGGAGTGGCGGATAAAGCCGCCACCTGCAGTGCCCGCATACCATATGAGTACCGGCTGCTCCAATTCCAATCCAGCTCTCTGCTATGGCCTGGGAATGCAGTAGAAGATGGCCCAAGTCCTTGGACCCCTGCACCACGTGGGAGACCCGGAGGAAGCTCTTTGCTCCTGGCCTCAGATTGGCGCAGCTCCAGGAATTGCAGCCAACTGGGGATGAACTAGTGGATGGAAGACCTCTCTCTCTCTCTCTCTCTCTCTCTCTCTCTCAGTGTGTGTAACTCTGACTTTCAAATAAATAAATAAATCTTTTTTTTTTTTAAAAAGAAGCTGAGCAAACCCCAACAGTATAAACACAAAGAGATTCATGACAAGAGACATATAACCAACCTTCAGAATAGTAAAGACAAACCAGTGAGAGAAAAATAGCACTTTTACTTATTAAGGAAAAACAGTTCAAGTCATAGTGGGTTTTTCACCAGCAACCAAGGAGGCCAGAAGGAAGCAGGCTTTTCAAGTACTCAAAGAAAAGACTTGTCAACTCAGAGTTCTATTTCCAGTGAAATTATCCTTCAGGAACGAAGGGGGAAAAAAAGATATTCTCAGAGTGTCTGTCATCTGAAGACTTACTTGACAAGTGTTTGTTGTCTGAAGACCTACTTGACAAGTGTTTGTTGTCTGAAGGTTTATTCTGAAAGAATGCCTAAAGGAAGTTGCAGAAACGGAATGTATAAAAGAAGGAGCCTTGAAACATCAAGAAGGAAGAACAGAGTAAAAAATACAAAGAAAGTAAATATAATTTCTTTCTCTTCTCAAGTCTTCTAAATTGTTTAACAATTGAAGCAAAAATGTATTACTGCCTATTATAATATATGTACAGGATATCTTGAAGACAACACATTAAAAATGGAAAAGTATTAAAATGACTAAATAAAAGTATTAAATGACTAAATAAAAGTATTAAATGATTAAATGAATAGGAGGTAAGGTTTTTATATTTTGCTTGAACTGATAAAATGTGGTTTTTTTAAAGAATTATTTTATTTATTTGAAAGCCAGAGTTACACAGAGAGAGAAGGAGAGGCAGAGAGAGGTCTTCCATTCCACTGGTACACTCCCCAAATGACTGCAACGGTCAGAGCTGAGCTGATCCAAAGCTAGGAGCCAGGAGCTTCTTTCCAGGTCTCCCACGTGGGTGCAGGGGCCCAAGGACTTGGGTCATCTTCTACTGCTTTCCCAGGCCATAACAGAAAGCTGGATTGGAAGAAGAGCAGCCGGGACTAGAACTGGCACCCATTTGGGATGCTGGCGCTTCAGGCCAGGGCTTTAACCCGCTGCCCCACAGCACCGGCCCCAGGCTAAAATGTTACTACCAGTAGATGGCTGTGGTACTGAAATAGTTCCATATCTTAACTTTAGTGGTATTTATAGAAATCTGCATATGTGATAAAACAGCAAAGTACCACATACACACGTCAATTTCCTAGTTTTTATAATATACTAAAGTCATGGTCTGATTTAGCAGAAAGCTGGAGTAGGGAGCCAGAATCAGGAATACAACCCAAGCACATAAACGTGGGATGTGGGCATCCTAATTGACATCTTGCCTGATAGGGTAAACTCCTACTTCATAGAATTGTTATTACTTAGAATTTCCAAGAGAAGCCATCACATACAAGCCACAGTAGAAGAATCATATGTTGGTCAGAGAGAGAGGGAAGAAAGAGCAAAGGAAAGTCCAAATCAGAGCCCTTACTGGGGGTCCACAGGAAATGCAAAGCAGGGAAAGAGCCGAGGATGGACTAGTGTGAATGATTCTGGCAGACTCTGGGGACACAGAAGCTATCCCTGGTTGTCTGGCCCCTGGGCTGATTCAGCATAGGGGAAATACTGGCTTGGTGTGTGAGAATTAGTAAAGAGCCTGGATTCTGGATCACAGGGGACATATAAACAACTTTGACTATAGGTTTAGCCTATAAATGACTAATGGATGTCAAATAGACAAATACAGAATCTAAGAAAATACAGAATATAACTGAGATAACTCTGCCAAATTCTTACGTGTACAATAAACATTTCAAAAGGGATTCCAGAAATCCTCCATCCAGAAGCTAGAAACTACACAGAGCATAGTCTGTACCTTCAATGAAATAAGAGTGTATGAGAAAAGAAAGAAAAAGGTATCTCTACTTTGGGATTCATTAGAGAAAAACCAGGGGGAATAGAGGAAACATGAGGAATTATAAAAACAGGCCAAAGAAGACTTTGGACTCCAGTATCAATAAATACTTCCTATAATTACTCTACTACAATAGAATCATATTTTCTCAGTTATACTATTATATAGACTTTGGAACCAAACTACCTGAATACAAATATCTCATTTTCCACAAACTGCGAGACCATCTGCAGGTTATTTAACCTTTCTGAACTTCAGTGTTTTCATCTATAAAAGTAAAATATTAACAAAAAAGAGAAGTAGAGGCTAAGCGTTGCTGAAAGGATTACCCAACTTCATATCTTAGGACAGGGCTCAGCCCAAAGGGAACACTTTGTAAGTCTCAAATATTGTAAGTTGTGTAACCAGATTTCACTGAATAAAAAGTGTTGGTTTTTCCTGATCTTACCATAGGGTGTCAGCAGAAGTTTTTCACTTTCGTATCATGAGGGTCGCTAATTGAAAGAAATTGTAAGATGCCTTTGATTGTAAGAAAGGTTAAAATACTTCAAAATATATGTATCTCAGAATGATAACATGTTTATATGGTTTCATTTAATTTAATTCTAAGTTAGTTTATGTGTAACATAGAGCAAAAGACAGTTAAAACAGGCAACATAGTTTGATTCAAGTATTATATAATGTAACTTCTTACTTCTGTAAATTCCATTTTGTTCAATCCGGGTTCCATTGAGCCAGTAATATCCAACTGTTGGCAATATGATTCTAGAATAAAGGTTATTTGCTAGTTAGTTTAATTGTGATACATTTGTATTTACATTATAGTGCTTTAAAAGAACATACAATTGTTTTCTAACTTTGCTTTGTCTCTAATGTTTCTTAAATAAAATAATAAGAAATGTTTGGGTTTGACATTATTTCTAATGTCTATCTATAGTTAAAGTAAATTATATACAAGTGATTTTCAAAAAGTTCATGGAAAATGTACATTATAAATAAAACAGATGTGCAAAATTAAATCATAAGCTTATTTTGGTGCAAAAATATTTTGAAACCCATGCACATGAGAAGTCATCAAAAAGTTCATGAAAAATGTATATTATGAGAAAACCATAAATGGATATCAAATTTTTTTGCACTCAAATAAAACATTTTGAAATACTGGTAATGACTAGATTAGGATAAAGCCTAAACAGACATGTACAACCATTGAACAAAGACTACAAAAACATCTGTGTTGCTTTATACCAGGATTTATGCTAGCAGGTTCTTTTTCCATTTTAAAGATTTATTTTATTTATTTGAAAGACAGAGTTACAGAGAGAGGCAGAGAGAGAGAGGTCTTCTATCCACTGGTTCACACTCCCCAAGTGTCTGCAATGGCCAGACCTGAGCCAATCCAAAGCCAAGAGCCAGGAGCTTCTTCTCCCATGTGGGTGCAGGAACCCAGGGACTTGGGCCATCCTCCACTGCTTTCCCAGGCCATAGCAGAGAGCTGGATTGGAAGAGGAGCTGCCGGGACTAGAACCAGTGCCCACATGGGATGCCAACACTTCAGGCCAGAGCCTCAATCCACTGTGCCACACCGCCAGCCCCTACGCTAGTAGGTTCTAAAACAAAGCATCTTCATAAACTTTTTAAAATGTTTAGTTATTTATTTTTCACCTACTTGAAAGAAATAATGACAGCAAGAGAAATAGGGAGAGAGAGATCTTCCATCTGCTTGTTCACTCAAATGCCTGCAACAGCCAAAGCAGGGCCAGGCCAAAGCCAGGAGCCCAGAATGCCATCCATGCTTTTCACAAGGGCAGCAGGGGCATAAGCACTTGAACCATCACCTGCTGCCTCCATACTGCATGAGCAGGAAGCAGGATCAGAAGGGGAGTAGCTGGGATTCAAAGCTGCACTCCAGTATGGTGTGTAGGAGTCCCGAGTAGCAGTATAACCCATGGTGCCACAGGGCCTACCCTTACAAACTTCCTTTTTAAAAAATGGTTTTGGAGGCAGATGTTTGAGCTAACACTTAAGATGCCACTTGGGATGCCTGCAATCCGTATCAGAGTGCTGGGTTTGAGTCCCAGCTCCACTCCTAATTCTAGCTTCCTACTGTTGTACACCCTAGGAAGCAGAAGGTGATGGCTCAGTGATTTGGTCTCTGCCACCCATCTGGGAAACTTGTCACCCACATGGGACACTTAGATTGATTTCCCAGCTTGTAGCTTTGATCTGGCCCAGGCCCAGCTGTTGTGGGCATTTGGGAGAGTGAACTAGCAAATGAAAGATTTCTATCTCTTTTTTTCTCTCAAATTAAAAAAAAAATATTAAACTTTCTTTTGTTTATAATGTTTCTTTTTTTCTTTTCTTTTTAAAGATTTATTTGAAAGACAGATTTAGAGACACAGAGAGGGATTCTTCCATCTCCTGGTTTACTCACCAGATGGCTACAACAGCCAGGGCTGTGCCAGGCCGAAGCCAGGAATCTGGAACTCCATTCGGGTCTCTCACATGGGTGCAAGGGCACAAGCACTTGAGCCATCTTTTGCTGCTTTCCCAGGCACACTAAAGCAGCTAGAACTCAAACAGGTGGTCATTGGGGATGCTGGCATTGCAGCTGGCCATTGGAGACATTTGGGGAGTGAACCAACAAATGGAAGATTTCTCTCTGTCTCTCCTGCTCTCTCTCTCTCTCTCTCTCTGTGTGTGTGTGTGTGTGTGTGTGTGTGTGTGTAGTGTGTGTGTATGTGTGTGTGTCTGTCTCTATAACTCTGCCTTTCAAATAAATAAATTAATAAATAAATAAATCTTTAAGAGAGCCAGGAAACTGAAAAATAAAATTTAAGATGCAAACAAAAGAACCAAGAAACAAAATTATTACAAGGTGATCAAAGATAGTAGAAAAACAAATTAAGAGAGAATGCTATTACAAAAGCCAAGAAAAAAAGAATTTCATGAATGCCATAGTGATCAGTAATGATAAATAGGGGCCAGTGTTGTGGCAGAGTGGGTTAATTCACTGTGTGCAATGCTGGCATCCAATATGGGCACTGGTTCAAGTCCTGGCTGTTCTAATTCCAATCCAGCCCCTTGGTAATACACCTGAGAGAGCAGAGGATGATGGCCAAGTTCTTGGGATCCTATACCCATGTGAGAGGCCTGGGTGGAGTTCTAGGCTCTTGGCTTCCGACTGGCCCAGTCCCAGCCTTTCTAGCCATTTGGGGAGTGAACCAGTAAATGGATGATTTCTCTCTTTCTCTCTCACTCTGCCTTTCAAATAGAAAAATCTTTAAAAATAATAATAACGGTGAATGAAGCAGGGTAGTTCAAATAAAAATTTATAAACCACCATTTTGTAGGACAATTATGCAATCTTTATTGATCCTACCAAGAGAAAAACAAACTGTATAAAATTCATGATGGAAGAACCAATGCACTGGTTTCTGTTCCTACTTCTAACAGTACGGCCCCTCTTGCATAGCCTATGTTATCACAAGGACATAAGAAAGATTTTCCAGTTATTCTTCCATTTTGTAACTGCCACTCATGAGACATTACTTACTGTGGTCCCAAGAGGACGGCCTAAATTTTCATATAAATTCATGCATTAGATGCTGATATCCCTACTCCTGGCCTTCCTCCAAGCTCCAGAATGTTATATAAACCAGACCATCCCTTAACAGGGGCCTATATTGTGGAATAGAGGGTTAAGTCACCACTACTTGCAACACCAGCATCCCATACTGGAGAGCTGGTTGGAGTCCCAGCTCAAACAGCTAGCAGTTGCTATAAACAGTTTGTTCCCTGATTGGCCTTTGAGTTAACTGAAAGGCAGAAAATATGCCTTAGTCTTCTTCCATTCTCCACACAGTCATAGTACCTGGAACTAAATGAGGGCTCCTTAAATATTGAATGAATGAATGAATGATACAGAAAATAAATACTTCTGGGGCCAGCATTGTAGCACAGTAGGTTAAGCTGCTGCTTGCAACACCAGCATCCCCTACTGGAGTGCTGGTCTGAGTCCCAGCTGCTCTATTTCTGACCCAGTTCCTTGCTAAGGCACTTGAGAATGCAGCAGAAGATGGTCCAAGTTCTTGGGCCCCTGCTACCCATGGGTGTATTCCAGATGGAGTTCTGGGCTCCTGGCTTCAGCCTGGACCAGCCTTGGCCATTCTAGCTATTTGGGGAGTCAATGGCAAATGGAAGATCTGTGTGTGTGTGTGTGTGTGTGTGTGCCCTCCTCTCTCTATCACTCTTCCTTTCAAGTAAATCAATCTTTTAAAAAGAAATATATATATATATATATATATATATACACACTGTAGTACTGGAGGTAAGAGGAAAAACAATCACTGTCCACTGGTATTCCTTTAATTTTATGAGGATCCCAGAGAAAATTCTATTAACTTGCTCCTTCTGTATCCCATCCAAAATAAACTAACAGATTATTTCAAAGATTTTCTGAAACAAGAATGGAGGTTGAGCTGATAAAAGAATTATAATTTCTTTGAGTAGCTGAGAATGGAAAAGAGAAGAGAAAGTTGTCAGCAAGGCCCGAATCATGTTTTGGGATCAGTGATCAGGAAGATGGGGAGCAATTTTATTTTGAAAAATGATAACAGATCTCAAAAAATCTATTGTTATCAGTGTAACACAAGTGGCAAAACAAATCAATCAGAAAGTCAATTGGATATAAAATATGCAAATCTCAGAACCTAAAACTCTAGTTCCTTATATGACAAGTCAGATTTTCTTGCTGAATCTCATACAAGGAAATCTTTTTGAAAACAAAAGCAGCAAAATCTGTGGTTCTCCATAGGGGTGGTACTGTCCTCCTCTCCTCCAATGAACCTGGTGGAAATCTGTGGGAGAGTTCTGTTGCCACAATGATGAGGAGCGGGTGTAAAGCCAGAACTCCTGCAGTTCCTGCACAAACAAGGCTCCCCACTCCTGCTAGCCACTCAAGTCAGTGAAAATTCTGTTTACAATAACTTTGAAACCAGAATCTAACTGTACTTTGCATATAAACACAGAGCATAATTTTGTTGTTGAATTTTTCAAACATGTAACTCCCATGAAAACTTGAGGAAGGATTATATTTTACTTCATTTCGAAACTTACCAAGAGTTGAAGTTGTTTACTATGTCAGATAATTATGTAATAAAAGATAATCTCATAAATTGTATTTGAACTCTAATATAACACACCTGTGTCAGTCTGTATATATACCAAATAATTCATTTTACCCTTATTTCAAAACACCAAATACAAATAAAAATGGTCATTTGGAAATAATTTTACTTTTCTTATATATGTATATATTTATTTTATTATTATTATTATTATTATTATTTTTTGACAGGCAGAGTGGACAGTGAGAGAGAGAGAGACAGAGAGAAAGGTCTTCCTTTTGCCGTTGGTTCACCCTCCAATGGCCGGGGCGGTTGGTGCGCTGCGGCCGGCGCACCGCGCTGATCCGATGTCAGGAGCCAGGTGCTTTTCCTGGTCTCCCATGGGGTGCAGGGCCCAAGCACTTGGGCCATCCTCCACTGCACTCCCTGGCCACAGCAGAGAGCTGGCCTGGAAGAGGGGCAACCGGGACAGAATCCGGCGCCCCGACAGGGACTAGAACCCGGTGTGCCGGCGCCGCAAGGCGGAGGATTAGCCTAGTGAGCCGCGGCGCCGGCCTTAATTTTTTTACAAACCTTTGTGTCGAGGGCTGACTTTCAATAGATCGCAGCGAGGGAGCTGCTCTGCTACGTACGAAACCCCGACCCAGAAGCAGGTCATCTACGAATGGTCTAGCGCCAGGTTCCCCACGAACGTGCGGTGCGTGACGGGCGAGAGGGCGGCCCCCTTTCTGGCCGCGACCCGTTTCCCGGGACAAAGGGCTCTCCGCACCGGACCCCGGTTCCAACGCGCGGTGGGGACTTTTCTTATATTTAAATGTGCAGGTAGAAATGTTTGACTTCTCCATTATGTCTTCTAGCAAAGCTGTAACTGAGCCATTCATAGACTGAAATACAATACACATAATTTTCTTATGTCTTTCCTGTATTTGCCCCCCTTAAATCACAGCTAAGACAATGTCTTTCTTTTGAAATTTTGTAATATTTTCTAGGAATGTCACATGGATAATAAAGAAGCATTACAGATACTTGTAATAAAATGGAGCACTGGACTGAAATGATTGAGAATCACTGATTGCTTTTTCTGCATTTTCTGTATTTTTATCTGGAAAGACCAGGAGAGCCTAATTTCATCTATAAGAGCCTTGAAAAACATTATGTCTCAGTTTTGACTTTTCATCTGAATTCAGTGCTCTCCCTCAAAAAAGAAGGAGAAGGAGAAGGAGAAGGAGAAGGAGAAGGAGAAGGAGAAGGAGAAGGAGAAGGAGAAGGAGAAGGAGAAGGAGAAGGA
The DNA here is from genome assembly GCF_051225735.1 of Oryctolagus cuniculus. Taxonomy (NCBI): domain Eukaryota; kingdom Metazoa; phylum Chordata; class Mammalia; order Lagomorpha; family Leporidae; genus Oryctolagus; species Oryctolagus cuniculus. The sequence continues at coordinate 45,389,897 of NC_142883.1, read as the reverse complement.
GAAGGAGAAGGAGAAGGAGAAGGAGAAGGAGAAGAAGAAGAAAGGAAGGAAATGGAAGGAAATTAAAATAGTATGATAAGAGACATACTTACCAAGCTGAACTTCTGGTTTTTGAAGAAATTCATGAAGAACATTTTGAACCTACATAGCAAAAGAAAAGAAAAAGAAACCATATGTTACTCTTCAATTACCATGTATTTAGTATTTTAGACTAAAATTCATCTACAGTCTTTCTATTTAAGTGCTGGATGATCTTTCTAACCTGAGAACAGAAATAGTAATAATTCACACTAAGTTTTACAGATTTACTCCAAAGTATATAGAGTGCTTTCACAAATGTGTCCTCAATGATTTCTAAACTTTTTGTGGGAGAAGACCTGGGATGCTGAGAGTGACCTCATTTTGCCCCCTCTAGGGGACATTTCTAGCAACCCTCAGAAATTGAGTGCAATGGAGCAAAGGCACTTTTAGCAACCAGCTTGGCAATCTAAAGAATTCCCTCTACTTCCTGTTTCTTCACTAACTAAAAATGAAATTTCACAGTTCTTCTTAGTCCATTTTTAAAAATAGATTTTGCCTTTTTTTGGACAAACTTTATGTTCACAGCAAAGTTAAGGAGAAAATATCCCCTTTCCCCTGACCCCTGGCACAGACTGCCTTCTGTACTAGGAACATCCTCCACCAGAGTAGTATATTTGTGAAGGTCAGTGACCCTGCACTGACACATCATTGTCACTCAAAGTCCCTAATTTATATTAGGTGTAATTCTTGGTGGTATACTGTAGATTTTCACAAATGTACAATGACATATATCCACCATAACAGAATCTACAAAATTGCTTCACTATCTTAAAAGTTCTTTATGCTGGTGCCAGTGCTGTGGCTTGGCGGGTAAAGCTGCCATTTGCAGTGCCGGCATTCCATATGGGCGATGGTTCAAGTCCTGGCTGCTCCACTTCAATCCAGAGCTTAACTATGGCCTGGAAAAGCAGTAGAAGATGGCCCAAGTCCTTGGGCCCTTGCACCTGTGTGAGAGACCTGGAAAAAGCTTCTGGCTCCTGGTTTCCAATCAGTCCAGCTCCGGCCATTGTGGCCATTTGGGGAGTGAACCAGAGAGGATGGAAGACTTTCTCTCTCTCTCTCTCTCTCTCTCTCTCTCTCTCTCTCTGCCTCTTCCTCTCTGTAACTCTGCCTTTCAAATAAATAAATAAATCTTTAAAAAAAAAAAAGTCCTTCATGCTTCACCATTCATCCTTTCCTCTCTTCTCACTCCTGGTAACCCCAGATCTTTTTACTATCTCAATTTGCCTTTTCCAGAATGTCATATAGTTGGAATCATACAGTATGTAGCCTTTCCAAATTGGCTTCTGTGACTTAGTAATTTGCACTCAAGTTTTCCCCATGTTTTTCATTGGGTTGATAGCTCATTCCTTTTTAGCACTGAGTAATATTCCATTGTTTGAGTGTATCAAAGTTTAATTATCCATTCATCTAGTGAAGGACATCTTGTTGGCCTCCAAGCTTTCTCAATTATGAATAAAGCTGCTATAAATACCTATGTGCATGTGCTTGTGTCAACATAAGTTTTCAATTCATTTGAGTAAATATTGCTAGATCAAATGTTAAGAGGATATTTAGTTGTGTATTTGTGTGTACATTAAAAAACATATAACGGGGGGGGGGCTGGCATGGTGGCGTAGTGGGTTAATCCTCCGCCTGTGGTGCCAGCATCCCATATGGGCACTGTTTTGAGACCCGGCCACTCCACTTCTGATCTAGCTCTCTGCTATGGCCTGGGAAAGCAGTGGAGGATGGCTCAAGTCCTTGGGCCCCTGTACCCCTGTGGGAGACTGGAGGAAGCTCCTGGCTCCTGGCTTTGGGATTGGTGCAGCTCTGGCCATTGTGGCCATTTGGGGAGTGAATCAATGGACAGAGGACCTTTCTCTTTGTCTCTCCCTCTCACTGTAACTTTACCTTTCAAATAAATAAATAAAACCTTTAAAAACATTTTAAAAAACAAAATTTATCAACTCAACCATATAAAAATGTGTTATACATATATAATCACGCTGCTGTGAAACAGATCCAGGACTTTTACATCCTGTAATTCTAAAAAACCCCTGCCCAATAAACAGCTCCCCTTGTTTTCCTCCCATTCATATGAAGTCCACTAATTCAGATACCTTGTACAAGTGTAAGTAGAATAACTCAGTATTTGTCTTTAAAGAGTATGCTTAGTTTCACAAGAAACCATAACATTTTCAAAGTGGCTGTACCATCTTTTAAAAGATTTATTTATTTATTTGACAGGCAGAGTAAGATAGAGAAAGAGAGAGAGAGAGAGAGAGAGAGAAGGAGAAATCTTCCAACTGCTGGTTCACTCCCAAGATGGCTGCCATAGCCAGAGTTGGCCCAGTCTGAAACCAGGAATTTCTTCTTGGTCTCCCATTCAGATGGCAGGGGCCCAAGCACTTGGTCCATCCTCTGCTGCTCTCCCAGGCATATTAGCAAGAAGCTACATCGGAAATGGAGCAACTGGGGATCGAACCAGGACTCATATGGGATGTTGGCATTACATGTGGCAGCTTTACCCCCTATGCCACAATGCCGGCCCCAATTTTGCATTCTTACCAGCAATGAATGAAAGTCCTTACTGCTCTACTTTCTTGGAAGCATTTGGTGTGGTCAATGTTTTGGACTTTGACTATTTTGATAGGTGTGTGGTAGTATCTCATTGCTGTTTTAATTTGCAATTCTCTAATGATATCTGATGCTGGGCATCTTTTCATATGCTTTGGTGTAGTGTCTATTCAGGTCTTTTACTCATCTTTTATTTTGGCTGTTTGTTTTCTTATTGTAGAGTTTAGAGAGTTCTTTGTATGTTTTGGATAATAGTTTTACTAGTTATGTCTTTTTTGTATGTTTTGGATAATAGTTTTACTAGTTTTGTCTTTTTCTAATATTTTCTCCAAGGCTGTGGCTTGTCTTCATTGGTCTATTTTAATCATTCACCTTAAGATATGCTTGGTGTAGTATCAAACCAATAACTATTTTCAAATCTCTACATACTTAAAAAAGAACATTTAGGGGCCAGTGCTGTGGCATAGCAGGTAAAGCTGCTGCCTGCAGTGCCGGTATCTCATATGGGCGCCAGTTCTAGTCCTGGCTGCTCCACTTCTGATCCAGCTCTCTGCTATGGCCTAGGAAAGCAGTGGAAGATGGCCTAAGTCCTTGGGACCCTGCACCTGCATGAGAGACCCAGAAGACGCTCCTGGCTCCTGGCTTCAGATCGGCGCAGCTTGGGCTGTTGCAGCCATCTGGAGAGTGAACCAGAGGATGGAAGACCTCTCTACCTCTACCTCTCTGTAACTCTGCCTTACAAATAAATTTTAAAAAAGAAAAGAACATTTAGCCTCTAGGGTATGGTTGTTCTCTGCAGCTGACAGACTTTGTCTCTTAGGTCTCACAGGAATGGTCAAACACACAATGAAGAAATGAAAGTTGGGTCTTCTTATAACAGTGTGCTTGGGGACCTCAGCCAGAGTGAAGATTTTAGGAATATATTCAGAAAATTGAAGAAATCAACTCAAGGACAGGTCAAGCATTGACTTAATTCAGAAGTATGGAAAATTTTGAGGGAGGCTATTAGCATTTCACTCAGTACTCCAGCAACTGCCCACATATCACCCACCCAACCTACCCTTCGCCCACACACCCTTTTCTTACCACAACTAGGGGAATCATTCCTTTGGGGTCTAGAATCCATTCATTGAACTGCTCCTGCAGAGCCTGTTTGCGCATGTTGGCCACCTTGACTTTGACTTTGCTTACGCTTTCTCTTTGTTCTCGTTTCTGCTTCACTTTCTCCTTCATCTTGGACACTCTGAAGGATGTGGACATAGAATACAGGTTAAGACCCTTGCATTTGGTGCAGATTGTCCAAATGGCAGAATATAAAAGTTCAGAGCTATTGGGCATTGCCTAAAATAGTTCCTGACAATATGGCACCTGGCGGATGTTCGAGGGGTGTATCTGCAGCCACTGTGGTTAAGCCACACAAGATCGGACCACCTGCAGGGATAGTTCCGGACATGTGGACAGTGCATGATCCCTACACTTCTTAAGATGGCCCTGTGCGTGGTCCACCCACGCCTGCATGACCTTTTCGCTGATTGGCTCCCGTACTGTGTATGTCTTTTGTAAACCTTATAAGCCTGCACACTTCCTCAATAAAGTAGTTCCTGCTTCGACAGAATCCACGGGTGCTTGCTGTGTTCTTGACTCGTCGACCTTACTTTTCCCATTCGCCTTGTCGGGGAGTGCTTGTACTGTTCCCTGCCGGTTGGGGGCCAGCCTCAGGCTTAAGACCCCAACACAGAGTCTCACTAAAACTCTGTACCTCTCTTTTCTTCATGAAATCTTTCTTGATTCCAGCCTGTAGTGGAATCATTACTAACTGAATTTGACATTAATTATAGGCTGCTTTCTACCACTATCAACTTTTTATAGAGCTAGGCCTTTTTTGACCAGATAAGTACTATATTTAAGAAGTATTAGTGAAATGTGAATTAGTACACTCATTATGGAAAGCTGTATGGCAATTCCTTAAAAAAACAATAATAGAATTATATGATCTGGTAATCCATCCTCTGGGTATTTATCCAGAAGACTTGAAATCAGTATACTGAAGGGCTGTCTGCATTCCCAAGTTTATTACAGCACAATGACCACACTATGGAATCTAAGTGTCCATCAGCAGAGGAATGGATAAAGAAAATGTAGTAATGAGGAATATATAAATACACAATGGAATGCTGTCCAGAATTTTAAAAGAAGGCCATTCGGTCATTTACCACAATATGCATGGAATAGGAAAACACTGTGCTAAGGGGAATAGACCAGGCACAGAAAGACAAATATCATACAGTCTTACTTAAATGTGCAATTTAAAACAACCAAACTCACAGAAACAGAGAATAAAATGTTGGTTGATAGAGGCTGGGTGTGAGTGTTTGTGGCAATGGGTTCAGAATCTCAGAAAAGAGAAATAAGTTGGGTCTTTTTTAAATCTATCGCACAGCATGGTAAATATAGTTAATAGTGTATTGTACAAGGGTACTTCAAAATATGAGTGGAATATAGAATTAAAAGATAAGTTTAACTTGGAGCAAAAATTTTTTTGAAATCCACGCATACCTAGGATCTTCAAAAAGTTGAGAGAAGGGCTGGTGTTCAGTCCAGCAGTTAAGATACTGGTTAAAGCTTCTTGCTAACACACCTGGGAAAGCAGCAGCAGATGGCCCTGCCACTCATGTGAGAGACCCGGATGGAATTCTAGCCTCCTGGCTTTGGCCCAGCCCCAGCTATTGCACCCATTTGAGGAATAAACCAGAGGATAGAAGATTTCTTTCTTTCTTTCTTTCTTTCTTTCTTTCTTTCTTTCTTTCTTTCTTTCTTTCTTTCTTTCTTTCTCTCTCTCTCTCTCTCTCTCTCTCTCTCTCTCTCTCTTTCTCTCTCTTTCTCTCTCTTTCTCTCTGTCTGCCTTTCAAATAAATACTTTTAAAAAACCATGGGTTTGGATTTATGGCAAGCCCATTGCCCTGGGCCTCTCATAGTGCCCCATGCCAGAGCAAACTATGGCCCCAAATCATTGCCTGGCCTCTGTCCATAGGTTGTTGGCATTGAAGCAGGTTGAACAGTAGAAAAGAAAATTTCAAAAAAGATGTTGCTTAAGATGCCTACATTCTATATTGGCATTCTTTCATTCAGTACCTGACTCAGATTCCTGTCCAGTTTCCTGCTAATGTAGATCTTGGGATGGTGGGGAAGATTAAATACAGCACATGATGGTTCAAGTAATTAGATTCCTGTCACCATCTGGATTGAGCTCTTGGCGCCCAGCTTTGCCCAGCCCAGTCTTGGTTGTGGTGGGCAGTTGTGTGTGAACCAGCAGACAGAAGGGCATGTGCACGCACACTCTCCTCTCTGTTTCTCTACATCTCAAATAATTTTTAAAGTTGATGGAAATGAATATTATAAAAACTATGAATAGATTTCAAAAATTTTTGCAACTAAACTTACTTCTTAATTCCATTTTTCCTCAAACATTTTGAAGTCCTGCCATACATTTCAAAATTATTAACAGAGTAAATTTTAAATATTCTCCCCATATAAATATGGTGACTATTTGAGGTGCTAAGTATCTTAATTAGTTTGATATAATTATTCTACATTGTATTCATAAATCATAATATCACTTTTTCCCCATAAGTATATTACAACTATAAATGGTTAATTTACAGTGTTTAAAAAGGAAGTAGTAAGAAGCACGCTAGAAGCTGCCACATACACTTTAAGACAAGGGTAGACACAGTTAGGCCTTAAGGTAGAATTGTATCTCTTCCCTGGATGCAGAAAGCATACAGAAGGATTCTGACTCCCAGTCTAGTGGAAGCCTGGAAGATGAATTTATAGCAAGTAAATCAAATCATTCTGATGTCTTGGATCAAACTTTTGATAAATCTGTCTAGATGTGTATCTTGGTCTGCCACCTTTAGCCAGAGTTAAGTGCTGTGACAGTCCTTCCTGAAGTCCTGACCATAATATTTACCCTTGGACTCAGTCAGAGACACATCACCTGGACTGAAAATGGAAGAAGAACCATGAGGTTAGCTGCTCCTATATTCATCATCCCTATTAGGACTTGAAAATCCCCAAAATGGTTTTGATTGAAATCAAATCAAATGGCACAGAACAATAAAAATAGCCACTGGTTTCAAGTGCAATTCTTGTTTCCAACAATATTTGAGGCAGGCCTTTATCTTTCAAAGAAAAGACTAAGACTATTAGACATATTTTGAAATACAAAAAGATCTTCAGAACTTTTGGATGTAAATCGGATGCTTCTAATAACCCAAAAGAAACTACTAAAATCTAATCACTTTATGCTCACACATGGGCTTCAAAATTCTCTAGGAAAATAAGTCTTCAAAAATAGACATTGAAGTTTGAAAATAAAAGCAGACAAGCAGTTTAATAGTGCAGAAGAGCCTGTATCTGAACTGCTAGGAGATTAATTAGTATTTTAAAGGAAGTGTTAAATCCTCATGCAACAGCTAAGCAGCCTTTTTTCTGCCGTTCACTCTGCTATTCCCCTCGTGTTTTTCTCTCTACTGCTTTCTCTCTCTCCCTCTCTGTATGGAATTCTCAATTTCTGTTCTTCCGTTGTGACTTTCTATTCTGTATCTGGGTCTTTCACTCAGCTTTTTTTTCATCATTCATATATCTACTGACTAAGCCTGTCACTCACTCATTATAAAAATTACTGGGCACCTACCACAGATTCTGCCCTTATGAATTGTAAGGTCCTATGTCAAAAATGGTAAGTAAATCGTATTGTGAGATACCTACTGAGTATCTCCAGTATCTCATGTGACACAAAAATAGATCCACAAAATTGGTTTTCTGTCATATTTCCTTCTGCTTAAAATATTTTCCTCCCTGACTAGATCTTCTGCAGGCTTTAGGTTTCAGCTCAGACATCATTTCCTCCCACTTACCAATGCCCACATTTAGAAACTAAATCTAGTTTTGTGCTTCAGGGCCACTGTACATGAGATCAAAATATAATCCAAATGGATTTTAAATTGATTGTGTCACTCATTCAGCTAATGAATAAAATTTCTCTTCTTTAGCCTGTGTTAGCTCATGAATGATGTTTATATCATTCATCAGAATTCTATATCACCCAAAATTCTCAACTTTGGGCAGTATAGAGTAGATATAACCTACACACAGATTCTAAGCATAAGTCCACATTTAACGGGACTGGAAAGGGAGGAAATTCTTATGTGGTAAGTTGTAAAAATGTTTGCAAATTATTCCCATTCCTGTATGTGTGTCTCTGCCTGCAGGGTAACTTTGCAGTCCATCTCATGAAGAAATAGAGCCTATTTCTCCATCCTTGCTGTCTATCTGGGGACATATGACTTGTCAGTAGCAAATAGGGTGCAAGCAGAAAGTAGAAAAGTGTTTTTTTTTTTTTAAGATTTATTTATTTGAAAGGCAGAGTTACTGAGGGAGAGAGGCCTTCCATTCACTGGTTCACTCTCCAAATGGCCACAGCAGCGGAGGCTGGGCCAGGTCGAAGCCAGAGCCAGGAGTTTCTTCCAGGTCTCTCATGTGGGTGGCAGGGACACAAGCACCTGAGCCATCCTCTGCTGCTTTTCCCAGGTGCATTAGCAGGGAGCTGGATCAAAAGTAAAGCAGCTGGGACTTGAACCTGTGCCCATCAGGGATGCTAGAGTCACAGGCAGTGGCTTTACCTGCTATGCCACAACACCAGCCCCTGAAAAATTCTTGAACATTGGGGCTTAGTCTCTTTTATTGAACTTGGGAGCCTTTCCACTGCCATCTTGGTAATGGGCCTAGGCAAGCCTACTGTGTGGCAATCCAATTACCTGCACTGCTATTGGAAATAGCCAACCAACCACATTTAATGACTTAAGAAAAATCAAAGTCATTGGTTAATCATGATTACCCTAAAAAATTAGGTCTACATGAAATTTTATAAAATGGTGAAGAGAATTTACCATAACATCTTCATTAAATACTAATGCTTTCAAAATTAAACTACTACAAAATTAAATACTAGAGATTTAAAAATTAAACATTCAATTACTCCAAATTAAGGAAAGTATGAAAATGAGGTGACCCTTTTACAGCATCAGGCATTAAGACATAATTCATAATAATCTTATGTATTTAAAACCAAAAACTAAAAGGCAAAAAGAAAAAGAAAATTTTCATCTTGAAGGTAGAAGCCAGATGGGGATAGATAGGTTAATTAATTTATTTAACCAACTGAACATTATCCACAATGTGTAGTGTTAGAAGCTGGGGATTCAATGGTGAAAATGACATAGTTTAGCCATTACAACCGTGATAAGCATAAAGAAGGAAAAACAGGATGCTCTGAGAGCATATAAGGGAAAGTCTTGGCCTAATTTCACAACAAAGTGGTATTTGAGCTGCACTTTAAAGGATTGGTAGAATAAGATAAAAAAGAGGAGAAGAATGACACCGTCAGAGGGACTGGCATAGGTAAAGACTCTGAGGTAGAAAGCAGCATACTATGCTCAAAGAACTGAAAGAAATCTTGTGGGCCTGCAGTATAGAATGTGATGAGACAAAGAGCTAGAGCTAGAAAAAAGGGCAGGGACCAGGCCATACACACAGGAGGGTCTTATAGCTCTAGTTAACTAAGTTGGTCTTTGGTCTTTGAGAGTAAAGGAATACCACTGAAAGTTTTCACACTGGGGAACAACATGATAAGGTCAGCCTTAAAAAAAAAAAAAAAAAAAAAAAAAAAAAAAACTACAGATATGTCGCTCCCCCTCTTCGTGGAGGAACGACACAGGACCCTGCGCTGTTCTTTCGTCTGCTCGGCCCTCCCCGGGTTTGCTGCTGGTTCTTCCCGGGTTGGGTACTATCCCTTCCACCTCCGTGGAAGGGCGGTTCCCCCTGGCCACATTCCCCACTTCCGCAGGGGAGCGGCACACCGCCGGCCGGCTCTCTCGGGGGCTGCACAGGTGTTCCCCTTAGGTGTTCCCCTTAGATGTTCCTGGTGCATGCCGTCTCTCTCCTCCTTTATAGTCCTCCTCCGCCAATCCTAACTCAGCTGCCCACACGCCGAGTACGCTGCTCTCCTCCAATCAGGAGCAAGTCCTACAGTTTATTGGCTGAACTGGAGGCAGCTGTGTAGAAGCTGTTTTCTTCTCTCCCAGCGCCATATTGTGGGAGAGCAGATGCATAGAATAAGTCTTAATTCCAGTAACTCAGTCCAGTCCGGGTTGCTCCCCACACAGATATTTATCACTGTGAAGAAAGAACAGATTGGAAGAGAGTAAGACCAGATTCAAACATATCAATTAGGAGACTATTGCAACAGTGCAGGTGACCAATGATGATAGCTAGGACTAGGATGAGAAGAGTGGGACAAGGTCAAAAATGAACAGATTTGAGAAGAGGAGATTAAATGCCAAGACTTCAAGACAGACTGGAAATAAGTAGGGAAATCAAAGGGCATCAATGTTAATCCTTCAGTTTTGGCTTGAGGACCTGGACGGATGGATAAAGACAACAAGACAACGATTTGTTGAAACTGAGGCACCTGTGAAACACCCAAGTGCTGAACAGATAATTGTATGTGCTGACGAGCTCAAAAAAGGTGTTTGGGCTAGAGACATACACCTAAAAGTCACGGATGTACAGATGGTAACTGAAGTCGTGTATTAAAATCAGAGCCCCCAAGGATGGCTTGTAGAGGAATAAGGAAATAAGGCCAAGCCCCAGACCTTTAGGAACCTTAATATTTTGAGGTCAGGCAGCAGAAAATGGACCAGAAAAGGACCCTGAGAAGGACTAAACACAGAGGTAGAAGGAAAACTAGAAAGCGATACCATGGAAGAAAAGGGAAAATATGGAAATGTAAACATCACGGAATACTGCTAAGAGGACAAGTAAGGCAAGGATTGTAAACTTTCTCCGGGGCCCAGCAGTGTCGAAGTCATTGTGATCTTCCTAAGTGTCATTTATTGGCGAAAACATAACACAAGAGCCAGACAGAATAGATTAAGAAGTGCGTGGGAGGCTGGCGCCGCAGCTCACTAGGCTAATCCTCTGCCTGCAGCGCCGGCATCCGGGGTTCTAGTCCTGGTTGCTCCACTTCCAGTACAGCTCTCTGCTGTGGCCCGGGAGGGCAGTGGAGGATGGCCCAAGTGCTTGGGTGCCTGCACCCACATGGGAGACCAGGAAGAAGCACCTGTCTCCTGCTTCGGATTGGCACAGCGCTGGCCGTAGCAGACATTTGGGGGGGTGAACCAATGGAAGGAAGACCTTTCTCTCTGTCTCTCTCCCTCACTGTCTAACTCTGCCTGTCAAAAAAAAAAAAAAAAAAAAAAAAAAAAGATGGCAGGACCATCTTTGAAAAAAAAAAAAAGTGTGTGGGAAATGGGGAAAGTGTATATGGACAATTGTTGTGATAAACTTGACTATGTTTTGGCCGGCTCAATAGGCTAATCCTCCGCCTGCAGCGCCGGCACACTGGGTTCTAGTTCCGGTCGGGGCACCGGATTCTGTCCCGGTTGCCCCTCTTCCAGGACAGCTCTCTGTGTGGCCCGGGAGTGCAGTGGAGGATGGCCCAAGTCCTTGGGCCCTGCACCCGCATGGGAGACCAGGAGAAGCACCTGGCTCCTGCCTTTGGATCAGCGCGTTGCGTCGGCCGCAGCGCACTGGCTGCGGCGGCCATTGGAGGGTGAACCAATGGCAAAGGAAGACCTTTCTCTCTGTCTCTTTCTCTCACTGTCCACTCTGCCTGTCAAAAAAAAAAAAGTTAAATTTGACTGTTTTAATTATATTCTTCAACTAGAGTGCATAAATTCTTCATGAAAATTAAATTTATTTTTCCATATAAGGTATAGCTCAACATTGAACAGTCAACAATTATGCAGTAAATACTGATTGACAGAGTGAAAATGCCTCAATAAATTCAAATTTTTTACTCATTCAGCTAACAGCTGTTTATGGAGCCCAAACCCATGCAAGCACTGTGCTCAGTGTTCAAATATAGGTATGAGTGAAACTATTCTGTGTCTTCAAAGAGACTATGGAGTAGTAAATAGCAAACACATTACAATGTGCTAAGGGCTGACATGAGCCTACATGTGCTTCAGAAATACAAAGAGTACCTAATGCAGAACAAATGCCGCAGGAGGTATCCCAGAGGAAGCAGCACTTGAGCTGATTCTTAAAGGGCAGGGAGAAATTATCCAGCTAGGTAAGTGAAGGAAAGGACATCTAGATGGAGAATGATGGCACTCTGGATTTTATTTTATTTTTTAAAAAAATGTTTCTTTATTTTCATCTTTTGAAAGGCAGAGTGAAAGTGAGAGCAAGAGACTAGGAGGAAACGGAGATCTTCCATCGGCTGATTCACTCCCCAAATGCCCACAGAGGCTGAGCCAAGCTGAAGCCAGGAGCCCAGAACTCCACCAAGGTTTCCCACAAGGGTGGCAGGGGTCCAAGCACCTGGGCCATCACCAGCTGCCTCCAAGGGTATGCATTAGCAGCAAACCAGAATACAGAGAGGAGTCAGGACTTAAACCCAAACACTCCAATATGTGATGTGGGCATCTCAAGCGGTTTCTTAACCACTACACCAAACACCTGCCCTTACTGGATAGTTTTTACATGAGTCAACAGAATTACATAGCAAATCCCAAGAACTTCTGGTCATCTTGGATAGTCTTAGGTATTTCCATGCCAGGACAACCATACTTTGTCAGGCATTCCGCCAGGTATCCAAGTAACTTTACTCAGGAGATCAGTCTCTATAATATTAGGAATGTTCAATGCCACTGAAGTAGACTGGATTCATTCAACAACAAGTTGCAAGGAAGAGGGTAGAACACTAGGATATCATCCAGGCAGATCATGATTTCTCAGTCCATAAGTAGTTGAATCTCTAAGTATTTAACTAACAGAACACACACACACACATACACAGAGAGTATGGTTTAGACAGGATATGTAACTAATCATGCTTCAGGCTGAACAAAAGTAGAACCTGCTTGGATAAATTCCTACCATATATATTGGGTGTAATAGTCATTCATATACTATAAAAACTATTTCCCTGATTTATCCCCTCACTTTTGGCATAATTTGTTTGGCTGGCTTGAGAAAATCTACTAGTCAGCACACATTGATGAGAGGATCAATATACTAATGTCACTGTGGAGAAGCACCTGCAGGGTTTTTTAGCATCAAGGAAGCACATGGGTTTGGCTCAGGAAAGGGGTGGCAGCTGGTGTAGAGTATGAGCAGGCAGCTGTCTAGGAAGCCTGTCTCCTGGCAACTGAGGAAGACCCGTAGCAAGGATGAAACATTCCCTCTGTCTTGCCAAATCTAGTGCTGGCATCTTGTTAGGATGAGTGAGACATTTTGAGGCTTTTAAAAAATGAAACACAAAAAGTAAGTGCTTTGAAGTAAATTTGGGAACCCTTTGCAGATATTACATTCTGATAGAAACATACACAATGAATTTGGCACAAAGTCTGCGTAAGTTCCTTGAACATTGCAAATGAGTTAATCTGCAAGGAACTATAAAAAATCAAGGGCCATGTCTGTCCTCTTTTAATTTTATTTTGCTTAAATGCTTAAGCATTTATACTGACAGTCTTCTGTGTAGCTCTGTTAGAGAAAAGTAATTCTTTGGACTATTTGTGATTCTTTCTCTTGGTGGAGAAAGGCAAAAGGCATTAATAAAATGGTCATTGGGAAAATGCCCAAAATGTATCTCAAGTTTCAGCACAGACCCTGTAAATGACTATGAAGTAACCAACAGACTTAAGGAACAGGGGCCATTGTCACAGCAGAAGTAAATATGAATCACACAGGAAAAGACCAAAGTTTTTTGTTTTGCATGTCTTAGATTGATCTTGTGGCTTGTTTGAACTATTATTCTAGGAAATTTAGGTACAAAGACTGATGGTTAAAAGAGAGGAAATTTTAGTATAATAGAGTCTTCTTATCTGGAATGGAGTATCTGAAATTCTGACATTAATGATATTCATTTTTATTTTTAGTGTTCAAGCAATTTTAAAAGATTTCTTTATTTATTGAAAGGAAGAGTTACAGACAGGGGTGGGAGAGTAGGAAGAGGGACAGAGAGAGCTTTCATCTCCCAAATCATTCCCCAAATGGCCACATCAGCCAGGTCTGGGCCAGGCCAAAGCTAGGAGTCAGGAACTCTCTCCTGGTCTCTCAAATAGGTGGCAGGACCCGAGTAGTTTGGTCATTGACTGTTGCCTGCCCAGGCGTATTACCAGAAAGCTGGAATGGAAGCAGAGCAGCTGGCACTCAAACTGACACTCTGATATGGGATGCTGGTAGCGCAGGTGGTAGCTTAACCTACTGTGCCACAACACTAAATTTTTTTATTTTAAAAATATCATACAGGGGCTGACATTGTGGCAAAGTGGGTAAAGCTGCCACCTGCAATGCTGGCATCTCCTACCAGTGCCAGTTTGTGTCCTGGCTGTTCCACCTCCAGTCCAGTTCCTGCCAATGCTCCTGTGAAAGCAGCAGAGGATAGCCCAAGTTCTTGGGCCGCTGCACCCACATCGGAGACTTGGAGGGATCTCCTGGCTCCTAGTTTTGGCCTGCCCCAGCCCTGGCTGTTGTGGCAATATGAGAAGTGAACCAGCAGATGGAAGATCTCTCTCCCTCTCTGTTTCTCCCTCTCTCTGTAACTCTTTAAAATAAATAAATCTTAAAAAATGTATCATACAGCAAAAATTCCCTTTCTGGCACATAGCTGTATGAATTTTAACATATATAAATATAGAATCACCACCGGAAGCAGGTTATGATTTAAAAGCAAATATTTTTCATTATCAGTTCACAGTAAAGTGGTAATGACCCATCAAATTGGCACTTCCAAGTACTAGGGGAATCAAGTCAGAAGGCAGAGACTAAAAACAAATAAACAAAAAACAAACTTAAAAAAATAGGAATAAAAGCAAAAGAAACAAACTTTTTTAACAGTTTTACAAAGTTATTTGAAAGCATTACAGTCCATTTTTGGGTGCAGGCAATTAGCCAAGCAGTTAAGATTCTGGTCAAATTGCCTATGGTCCACATTGGAATCCCTGGGTATGATTCCTGGATCTGGCTCTTATCTCTAGCTTTCTGTTCAGGCAGATCATGGGAGTAAGTGGTGATGGGAAGGAGAGAGCCAGACAAAGAGAGATTTGCCATCCACTGTTTCACTCCCCCAAATGCCTGCCAACAGCCAAAAAAAAAAAAAAAAAAAAAAAAAGAGCCAGGCTAAAGCCAGGAGCCAGTAACTCAATCCAGCTCTCCCACAGGATGGCAGGGACCCAACTATACTTGAGCCATCACCTGCTGCCTCCCAGAGTGCTCATTAGCAGGAAATTTGAATTGGCAGTGGAGCCAATTCTTGAAACCAGGCACACAGATATGGGATGCAGCCATTCCCAATGGCATCTTAACCACCATGCCAAACACCTGTCTCCCAGAGGATAAAGTCTCAACAAACCAAACAAAAAATTCTTTTCTTTTTTTCTCTCCAATATAAATAAGGAAAAGTTCTTATTCCTAAAGTAGGTGTACTTCTCCGAGGATCCGTAGTGGATTGAGGACAACACAACAATAATACGTAAAGTACTGAGGATTTAAAAGCAGCACTGTTTTTACTAAGATTGCTGGTATACAAGCATGAAGTCAGCAGGCATTGGGAGCAGAACATGCTGCTGTAAAGCATCCTTAGGATGTCTGAATAGTCTACAAATGCCTGACACCATCATCTGTTGACAAGCAGATCTTGGATTTTTGCCAGAGGGAGATAAAGCTGTAATCCAGGCAAACAAAGCATCTTTGATTACTTTAACTCTTTCATGAAACTCCTACCATAGAGTTGCTTCAATAGAAAATAAAGCTATTAGCAATCTTCAAATGGCCCTACCTATTCAAACTCTCAGTTTGAAAAACGTCAGTGAAACAGATTAATCATGTCATTTGTCAGAAATGGAACCCAGACGGTAGTTTTAGTCTGTCTGTTACTGTTCTTATTATAGATGTGATAAATGCCTAGACATTTGTATACTGTTTGAGATTTACATAACTCTAACAGGAGAAAGAATCTGTCAAAATATATACAGTCTTGACACCAGTTCCCAAATTGTATGTATCTTTTTTTGGAAATGGATCTAAATAAATCTAACTTATTGCTCTGTAAGAACAGATGATAAGCGGAAATGTTCTTTAAGCTATTGTTAAATTTAATGATACTGCTTCCTGTGTGCAACTGGAACTTTTCACTAGTCCTAAAACTTCATTATTTAGTTTCTCTTTAATTTGGTCTTGAAATTTTAATGTGCCTAATAATCTCCTGTGGAAATTGTTGTAAATGCATTCCTAGAGCTTCTGATTCAGATTTGAGAATCTAGGACTCTGCATTTCTAACCAAACACTCCAGGTAGTTCTGAGCCAGAGCTACGCCGATCTGAAGCCAGGAGCCAGGTGCCTCCTCCTGGTCTCCCATGCAGGTGCAGGGACCCAAGCACTTGGGCCATCCTCCACTGCCCTCCCAGGCCACAGCAGAGAGCTGGACTGGAAGAGGAGCAACTGGGACCAGAACTGGCACCCATATGAGATGCCAGCGCGCAGGCAGAGATTTAACCTAGTGCCTCACGGCACTGGCCCCGCAACACTGTTTCAAAAAAAGTTACATATTTACACAAGATAACAATTCTGTACATAAATTTTACTTTATTCTAGAGTAATGTAATATTTGCCTAATTCTAAAAGAGTTACGATTCTAAAGATTCTAATTCAGGGCCGGCCCTAGCAGGTAAAGCCACACCCTGCAGTGCCAGCATTCCTATATGGGTGCCAGTTCAAGTCCCGGCTGTTCCACTTCTGATGCAGATCTCTGCTATGGCCTGGGAAAGCAGTAGAAGATGGCCCAAGGGAGACTGGGAAGAAGCTCCTGGCTCCTGGCTTCAGATCAGCTCAGTTCCAGCCGTTGTAGCCATCTGGGGAGTGAACCAGCGGGTGGAAGACCTGCCCCAGCCCTATGCCTCAGCCTCTATGTAACTCTGCCTTTCAAATAAAATAAATAAAATATTTTTAAAAAAGATTCTAATTAGTTGTTTACCCTAGAGGAAAGATACTAAAACAAGTAACAAAGAATTTTGTTTCTCTGTAAATTTTACTAAGGTCTCCATTACCAGAAGACATTCAAAGGAATATATGGAGATTCAGTGAAGGATTTGGAGATTCAATGTGTTATTTGTCTTTTAGAACTGAAGGAGACCTAGCAGATATCATTTAGATGAGGGATCAGCAAACTGCCTCCTGAGGGGTCATATCTGGCTCACCACCTGGTTTGGTATGGCTCAAAAGCTAAGGATGGTTGTCACATTTTTAAAGTTTTTTTTTTCTTTCAAATCAAAAGAATAACATTTGTGGCATGTGAAGATCATATTAAATTCATATTTTACTACCTATAAATAAAGTTTCACTGAAACACAACCACGTGCATTTATTAACATATTGTCTGTGTCTGCTTTTACACTACAACAGCAGAATTAAGTAGTTGTGACTCAATTATGCTGAGCAAAAAGCTTTTAAATTTTATGTAATCCAATTTATCAGTATTTTCTTGACTTTTAGTCACAGTTAAAAAGGATTTTCTCTAGTATAAAAGAATTTAACCCCAGATTTCTTCTATTTTTTGTGTGATTTCTTTTTTTACATGGATATGGATATATTTAGAGAACAAATAAAAGCTGTAAATAAATTTAAAACCTCATTTAGTATTTTATTAGTTGAGCTGTTGATATTATTTTGAAGCTATTTTATGTAAATTGCAGGATAAACCAAATGAATAATTATGTCAAGTCATTAGAAAGCAGTATTTTCTTAAGAAATACTAATATAAAATCAAGGAACTTTGATAAAAATATTGAAATTTTTTTATATAAATTTGCAATATAGGCCGGCGCCACGGCTCACTAGGCTAATCCTCCGTCTGCGGCGCTGGCACTCCAGGTTCTAGCCCTGGTTGGGGTGCTGGGTTCTATCCCGGTTGCTCCTTTTCCAGTCCAGCTCTCCGCTGTGGCCCGGGAAGGCAGTGGAGGATGGCCCAGGTCCTTGGGCGCTGTACCCGCATGGGAGACCAGGAGGAGGCCCCTGGCTCCTGGCTTCAGATCAGCGCAGTGTGCTGGCCGTAGTGGCCATTTGGGGGTGAGCCAACGGAAGGAGGGCCTTTCTCTCTGTCTCTCTCACTGTCTAACTTTGCCTGTCAAAAAAAAATTTGCAATAGAAACTCATTGTTTTTTTAAAAAAGATTAATTTATTTATTTGAAAGGCAAAGTTACAGAGAGGCAGAAAAAGAGAGAGAGAGAGAAAGAGGTCTTCCATCCAATGGTTCACTCCCCAGTGGCTGCAATGGCTGGAGCTGAGTCAATCCAAAGCCAGGAGCTTCTTCCAGGTCTGTCTTTCTTTCTTCTCTCTCTCTCTCTCTCTCTCTCTCTCCTTCTCTCTCTCCTTTCTCCCTCTCTCCCTCTATGTAATTCTGCATTTCAAATAAATAAATAAATAAACCTTTTTAAAAATTTTATTTCTTATTCCTGAAGGGCCTAGAGGCAATAACAATACAACACTTAGGAGCACTCTCAGCTCCCAGATGAATGATCTCCATTAAAAGGAGCCAGGAATCCTTAAAAAAAAAATACACAAAGCCTTAAAAGACTAAAAGAGAATCAGTAGAAGAGTACAAAAGCAAAGTTTGGGGGCAATTTGGGCATAAAAAAGAAAAAATGGGAGTGGGTGTTTGGAGCAGCTCTTATGACTCCACATGGGATGCCCGCATCCCAAACTGGAGTGCTTGGTTCAAGTGCCAGCTCTGCTCCTGATTATAGCCTCCTGCTAATGTACACCATGGGAGGTGACAGATGATGGCTAAGTAATTCTGCCCTGCCATCTATATAGGAGACCCAGCATGGCTGCTATAGGCATTTGGGGAGTGAACCAGCAGATGAGAGCTCTCTGTTGTGGGGAGCAACCGGACTAGACTGAGTTACTGGAATTAAGACTTATTCTATGCATCTGCTCTCCCACAATATGGCGCTGGGAGAGAAGTAAACAGCTTCCGCACAGCTGCCTCCAGTTCAACCAATTAACTGTAGGACTTGCTCCTGATTGGAGAGCAGCGTACTCGGCGTGTGGGCAGCCGAGTTGGGATTGGCAGAGGAGGACTATAAAGGAGGAGAGAGACGGCATGCACCAGGAACATCTAACAGGAACATCTAAGGGAACCCGTGCAGCCCCCGAGAGAACCGGCCGGCGGTGTGCCGCTCCCCTGCGGAAGTGGAGAATGTGGCCAGGGGGAACTGCCCTTCCACGGAGGTGGAAGGGATAGTAGCCAACCCGGGAAGAACCAGCAGCAAACCCGGGGAGGGCCGAGCAGACGAAAGAACAGCGCTGGGTCCTGTGTCGTTCCTCCGCGAAGACGGGGAGCGACATAATGGTGCCGTGACTCGGATATGAAGCCTAAGCAGGGTTTGGTGTCGTTCCTCCACGAAGAGGGGGAGCGACATCTGTCTCTCTGCCTTTTGCAGTAAATAAATAAATACATAAACAACTATATAACTGATTAAGATGTTTCAAATTATAACTTAAAAATTTTTCAAAAAAATTGAATGAATTAGGTATGAAAAGAACATACTTCAGTATAATAAAGGCTATTCATATTGAAGAGGAAAAAGCTGGAAGCATATCCACCAAGATATAGGACCACCCAAGGATGTCCCTTCTTCTCGTTCTTACTCAGTATAGTTCTGGAAGTTTTAGCCAGAGTCATTAGGCAAGAGAGAGAAATGAAAGGTATACAAATCAGAAAGGAGGAAGTCAAATTATCTTTGTTTGCAAATGACATGATTCTATACATATGGGAACCAACAGCCTATTAGGATCAATACAATGAATTCAGCAATGTTGTAGGATACAGAATCACCAAACAAAAACGAGTAAAATTTTTATATGTTAACAATGATCCTGCTGAGAAAGAACTTACAAGAGCAATTCTGTTGACAATGACAACAAAAAGTTTAAATATCTTAGGATAAATTTAACCTAGGATGTGAAAGATCTCTACAATGAAAATTACAAACACCAATGAAAGAAATTGAAAAAGACAAAAAGATGCAAAGTTCATCCATGCTTATGGGTTATAAGAGTCATATAAATTTCCATACTATCCAAAGTGATGTACAGATTTAATGCAGACCCCATAAAAATACCAATGATATGCTTCACAGGATTATAAAAAAATTTTTTTTCAAGATTTATTTTTATTTACTTGAAAGGCAAAGCTACAGAAAGTGAGAGGGAGAGAGAGATCTTCCCTTCTCTGGTTTATTCTCCAAATGGCCACGACGTTTCTGGGCTGGGTCAGGCCAAAGCCAGGAGCTCAAAACTCCATCCTTTTCTCCCACAGGAGTGGCAGAGGCCCAAGTACTTAGGCTGTCTTCTGTTGCTTTCCCAGGTGCATTAGTAGGGAGCTGGATTGGAGGTGGAGCAGTTGGAACTCCAATTGGCACTTCTATGGGATTCTGGCATCACAAGTAGCAGTTTAACCTGCTGTGCCACAATGCTGGCCTCTAAAATTTCATATGGGAACAAAAAAGACCCCCAAATAGCCTAATCACTCTTGAATAATAAAAACAAAGCCAGAGCCATCACAATATCAGACTCCAAGATATACCATAAGGTTGTTATTACAACCAAAACAGCATGGTACTGGCATGAAGATAGATGTGTAGACCAATGGAACAGAATAGAAACATCAGAAGTAAATCCATGTATCTGTAGCCAACTTATTTTTAACAAAGGTGCTAAAAACATTCCCTGGGGGCTGGCCTTGTGGTACAATGGTTAAGCCACTTATGACATCAGTATCCCATATTGGAGCACCAGTTTGAGTCCTGGCTGCTCCACTTCTAGTCCAGCTCCCTACTCATGCGCCTGGGAAGATGGCCTAAGTACTTGGGCCTCTACCACCCATGTGAAGGACTAGGAGGGAGTTCCAGGCTCATGGTTTTAGCCTGGCCCAGCCCTGTCAATTGCAATCATTTGGGGGTGAACCAGGGGATGGAAGATGGAAAATCTCCTTCCCTCTGTCTCTCTTTCTCTGTCACTCTGCCTTTTAAATAAATAAACCTTTTTAGAAAATTCACTGGATAAAGGGCAGTCTCTTCAATACATGAAGTTGGAAAAACTGGACTTCCACATGCTAAAGGTTAAAACAATACTGCTACTTCATACCCTATAAAAAAAAATCAACTCTAAATGGGTCAAAGATCTAAATGTATGACCTGAAACTATGAAACTACTAGAGGACCCATAAAAATCAGTGATTTAAATGCCATCCTAACTGTTAAAATGATCATATTAATTGTCAAAGTTAACATAGGGATGGGTTTAAGTGTAAAATGATCATATAAATAACATGAAGTATCTGGTAAAATAAAAGAATTAAAAAGGAGGGAAAGTCCAATATGGGAAGCAGTCCACACAGCAGACTCCTAGAATGACATTCACTGTAAATAACATCTGACCTCAGAATCAACCCTTGAGGCTTCCGGGTCTAGCTGAAAGCTGTGAGAGCATTTCAGGCATGGAAAGCCAAGGCTCTGAAGGGAGGAGAGAACATCCACTTTGCTTATGGCCACGTCCAAATGCCGATAGAGTCTATGGTCACAGAAGGCTTCCATAGCCCTGGCAGCCCATGGCAAGAGCCTCACGTGATCACAGACATCATAAATAAGAATGTTAATTGTTAAAGAAACAACAGAAGTCACTGTGCACTTGCTCCCCTCTGTCCCTAGTGAGTTGTACTATGAGAATTGACTGCAAATTTTGTACCCAAACTGTGCTCTCTATGTTGTGTGTGTGCATGGGTGCAAATCGTTGAAGTATATGCTTAGCATGGTGTTGGTCTTCTGTGTATAAAGTCAAACTAAAAATGAACCATAATGAAGAAGGAGATGGGAGAGGGAGAGGGAGGTGGGATGGGAGTTGGGGGAGTGGTATGGGGAAAAGAATCAATGTATTCCTAAAGTTGTATCTATGAAAAAAATGCATTCATTAAATTAAATAAAAAGCAACTACTAGAGGAAAACATGGGGAAACACTCCAAGGTATTGGCATAGGCAACAATTTTTTGGATAAGACTCCAAAAGCACAGGCAATAAATGGGATTATATCAAACCAAGAAGCTCCTGCATAGCAAAGCAAACAACAGAGTAAAGAAACAACCAATAGAATGGGAGAAAAATACTTTCAAACTATGCATCCAATAAAAGATTAATATATACGAAGTTCAAGAAATTCAACAACAAAACAAATAATCCAGTTGAGAAATGTGAAAAAGATCTTAGTAGACCTTTTTCAAAAGAAATACAAATGGCTAACGAACACATGAAAAAAAAAATGCATAGTGTCACTACATGCCAGGGAAACAAAACTAAAAATCACAGTGAGGTAACATTTCATTCCAGTTAGAATAGCTATTATCAGAAAGTCAAAAAATAACAAATGTTGGTGAGGATGTAGAGAAAAGGGAACAATAATATACTGTTGGTAGGAATCAAATTAGTATAGCCATTGTGGAAAACAGTATGGTAATTTCTCAAAACACTAAAAATAGATCCTCCATAAGACCCAGCTACCCCACTTCTGGGAATATGTCCAGAGAAAATGAAGTCAGCATATGAAAGAGATATGTACATTCCCATGCTTCTTGCAGACAAATCTACCTTCAAGAAAAATAGTATGTGTGTGTGATATTTACTTATGAAACAAATATGGCAAAATGTTAAAAAGTATTAAATTTATGTGTGCTCATTGAACTTTTTACTTTGCTGTGTTGTTTGAAATACTTTAAAATAAAAATTAAAAGGGCTAAACACCCAAACAAAAAAAAATTTAGCATGCATAAATTCTGAATATCTGTAGTTAAAAGAAAGATTTATTGTCACTAGTAGGAAATATATCCAGTGTAACCAAATACACAGCAACGAAGTGGGATTCCTGGAACTCCAAGGTAGTTCCTATCAGGAAATCTAATAAATCCTTCACTAATGGATCTAAAGTGAACATCAAATTATCATCTCCATAGGCGCTGGAAAGGGATTTGACAAGATCAACAATCAGTCTTGATTTTTAAAAATCATTCTATAATATAGAATTTATTTTTCCTCTTGTGATGAAAGTGTGTTTTTCAGATCCAAATGGAATAAAAGTAATATATTTTAAGAACTGCTTATGGTGAAGAAACAAGACAAGAAATATTTCTACTATAATCATAAGCAAGACAAGGATACCCAAATGAGCACTATTATTTAATACTGTATTGGAGGTAAAAGCCAACGCAACAAGTAAAAGAAACGTGTTAGTGTAAAAGTTGAAAAGAAAGGAGAAGTAAAACTACCATTTGCAGTTAATATGGTTGCCTCACCAGAAAACCCAAGAAATCATCTAAAATTTTATTATGAGGGAAATCAATTAGATAGCACAGCACAAAATATAGAAATTAATAGTTTTCATGTCTTCAGGCTATATCCTGATAGAAAATGTAATGAAAGAAGAAAGATCCACTTACAAAAGCAACAAAAAGAAAATGACAAAGCAACTAGTAAAAAACCTAACAAAAAACCTATATGAAAAAACTTTAATACAACACTAATGTATACAAAATGCAATGAATAAATGGAAAGACACATTCTCAGAAACGCTGGTCAGAGATGAACATTTGGCACAGGGATCAGGCTGGGCTATGGGGTTGCCCACATTCTATATCTGAGTGCCTGGTTTGAGTCCTGGCTACTCTGCTTCTGATCCAGCTTCCTACTTATGTACATTCTGTGAGGCAGCAGATGACGGCTTAAGTGTTTGTGTCCCTGCCATCCACATGAGAGACTTAGATGAGTTCCAGCCCCTGGCTTTGGCATGGCCCGGCCCTGGCTGTTGCTGGAATTTGGGGAGTATACCAGCAGATGGAAGATACTTCTCTGTCCATCTGCTCTCTTTCTGTCCCTCTGCCTTCCTAATAAAATGACAATAAACAGAAATTTAAAATAATAAAAAGGAAACATGGATCACTATTAAAGATGCTCATTTTCTGAATTAACAGATATTGTATTTTTTTATTTTTATTTATTTTTTTGACAGGCAGAGTGGACAGTGAGAGAGAGAGACAGAGAGAAAGGTCTTCCTTTTCTGTTGGTTCACCCAACAATGGCTGCGGCCGGTGCACCGCACTGATCCGAAGCCAGGAGCCAGGTGCTTCTCTTGGTCTCCCATGCAGGTGCAGGGCCCAAGGACTTGGGCCATTTTCCACTGCACTCCCGGGCCACAGCAGAGAGCTGGACTGGAAGAGGAGCAACTGGGACTAGAACCTGGTGTGCCAGCACCGCAGGCGGAGGATTAGCCTATTGAGCCGTGGCCCAGATATTGTATTTCAATTAAAATTCCTCTAACGTTTGTTTTGGCTTTCTTTCACCCATTCTTCCCCCCAGACAATTTAATTGTTCTTTAAAGTTTATTTATTTATTTTTTATTTGAAAGGCAGATCATCAGAGAGAGGAAAGGAGGGAGGGAGAGAGAGAGTAAGAGAGATTTTCCATCCCCTGGTTCATTCTCCAATTGCTCACAATAGCTGAGGCTGGGCCAGGCCAAAGCTGTGAGCCAGGAACTCCATCTAGGTCTTCCACAAGAGTGGTGGGAAGCCAAGTACATGAACCATCATCTGCTGCTTATACCCATTGGCAGGAACTGGATGGGAAGCAGAGGTAGAACTCAGTCCCAGGCATTCTGACATGGGATGCAAGTGTTCCAAGTGGCAGCTTAACATACTGCACCACAGCTCCAACCCCAAGAAAAGTTAATTCTGAAGTTTACATAAATGAGTACACATACAAGAATAACCAGGAGACATCCAAAAGAAAATAAGAGCAAAAAGGGGACCAATACTGTCAGATTTATTGAAATGTATTTTAAAGTCTCAATCATTAAAGCAGTGTAGTACTAGTGCTTGAAAAGGAGATATACCAACAGATAAGATAGAAAAATCAGAAACATACTCCAAATATGCAAATATTTAATAATAAAGGTACATCTCAAACAATTAGGGTAAAGATAAACTACTAACAAATTTTATTAGGACTACCAAGTAGCTGTTTGGAAAAGGTTGAAGTTGAATCCATATTTTATATATTACAGTAGGCTAGGATGAATTCCTAATGAATCAATATTTAAAATAAAAGTTAAAATCGCAATAATTCCAGAAGAAAACATGAGACGATTCTTTTAATATTTTGAAAGGTAACTGGGTGGTATGGGGTGTGTGGCATACTAGCTCATATGCTACTTGGGATGCCCATATCCCACAGCAGAGTGCCTGGGTTTGTGTCCTGGTTCTACTCTCAATTACAGATTCCTGCTAATGTACACCCTGGAGGGCAGCAGTTGATAGTTCAAGTACTTTCAAATAAATAAAAATATATATAACTTTTTTTAAAAAAGGTAACAGTGACTCAAACTCTGGATACCATAAAAATTAAATTCAGCTACACAGAAATAAAGTTTTCTGCATGACAAAAGATAAATAAATAGTAGATAAAGACAGGGAAATATCTATAACTCATATCACATGTTTTTGTGTAAAAGAAAAAAAATCAGAATTCATATTTATATTAGCTTATGTGTCTATAAAGAAACTATAAGAACTCACAGAAAACTAAGAATAGTGTTTACCTACAGCAGAGGTGGAATACTGTGTAGATGAGGATAAAAATGAGAGGGAAGGGGCCGGCGCTGTGGTGTAGCAGGTTAAGCCACTACCTGCAATGCCAGCATCCCATATCAGCGCTGGTTTGTGTCTCTGCTGCTCCATTTCCAATCCAGCTCCCCGCTAATGCACCTAGGAAAGCATCAGAAGATGGCCCAACTGCTTGGGCCCCTGCACCAACGTGGGAGACCCCGATGAAGCTCCTGGCTCCTGGCTTTGGCCTGGCCCAGCCCTGGCTATTGCAGCCATTTGGGGCGTGAACCAGCAGATGAAAGATATTTCTCTCTGCCTCTGTAATTCTAACTTTCAAATAAATAAAATAAAAACATGAAAAAAAAAAATGGGAGGGAAGGGGGCCAGTGCTGTGGTGCAGCAGGTTAAAGCCCTGGCCTAAAGCACCGGTATCCCATTTGAGCGCCAATTGGAGACCTGGTTGCTCCATTTCCAATCCAGCTCTCTGCTATGGCCTGGGAAAGCAGTAGAAAATGGCCCAAGTCCTTGGGCCCCTACACCCACGTGGGAGACCTGGAAGAAGCTCCTGGCTCCTGGCCTCAGATTGGCACAGCTCTGGCCATTGCGGCCAATTGGAGAGTGAACCATTGGATGGAAGACCTCTCTCTCTCTGCCTCTCCTCTCTCTGTGTAACTCTGACTTTCAAATAAATAAATAAATCTTTAAAACAAAATGAGAGGGAAACTTTTCACTGTGTAACTCTACACATTTTAGCTTTTGAATGCGGTAAATGTGTTGCCTACTATCTGGAAAGTTAAAGTTAAGTTTTTTAAAAGTCCCAACTATATAACAGTTCACTTTCTAGTGCAGATGGACAAATAAATAAACCAATAAACATATAATTAGAGCCCTGGTGAGATAATTAAATTCATGAAGACAAGGAACTTATTTAATGAACTTCATTAGTCTTCACAGTGCCGCAAAAGAAATGAAAACATAGTAGTAGCTCAATGACTACATGTTTTGAATAACTATGCAGTCACTTCTTTTATGTCTTGTTTGTGTGACTACATTACTACTCTAGCTTTTCAGTATAAGGAGACAGGTCATCAGTTGAAAATATGACAGATTGTACCTGTTGCAGACAGTGTCAGGAACATGTATCTTCAGGTCTTCAGTGACATCTCTCATCACCCTCTGGTAACCAGACATTCCTTGATCTTTGATATAATGAGGATTGTTTCTCATTAAATATTCCCCCAAATGATTGATTGGATCAAACTTGGTTGGAATGTCAGCTTCTGTTTGAAGCTTTTTCTTTTCCATTTGTGTTAACATTTGTTCCACAGCAGGAACTAAGGTGGGTAGAAGTTTGTCAAGCAAATATACACGAGTATTCAGTGTCAAGCTCTCAGTGTTAAACCACTCTTTGGCCAAATTATCTTTAGGGAGTATTTTTTCAGCCTTTTTCTCTAGTTCCTTCTTCAGATTATCCTTATCTATTATTTTCTGCTGCATTGCCTGGGCTCTTGCTTCCACTCTTTCAAACAGATTTTTCTTCCATGGTTGTTCTAGCTGTGATGTCTGTTCACTTTCATCTAAACCCAAAATCACTTTTGCAGGCTTTCTGACTGCAATATTCCCTGAGACTCTAGTATGAGGGTCCTTTATTGAATCAACTGAAGTTGTTGGCTGCTCCTCAGGGGTTAATTCTAGGAGGGAAAAAAAGAAAGGTGAAATGCAAGAAATATTAGAATTAGATCTTAATCTATGTGACTTTAGAATATTATTTTTAGTTTTTTACATCAAATGCAAAAAATAATACCATCAGCTGGAAGTGACAGAAAATCAGACAAGACTCCCTTTAACCATAACAGCATTTATTGTTGACCTAATCAGAAGTCCTTATTAAGTACCTAGCCTGTTTCTATTGTTCTTCATTAACTTTTTGTGCTTGTACTTCACGATCGCGTAATGGCTGTACAACTCCATGCATCACCTCCTCCTTACAGGAGGAAAAAGACTGAGCACACAAGGGTCTTCCCTGGAGGCCCTGCTTCATTATCCAAGAGAAGACCCCAGACTCTGCTCTAAGGCCCCTCTTTACATTGCATTGACTCTAACTAGGTTAAATCCCCATCCCTAGACTGATCATTGATAAATGGAAATGGGATTACTATAAATGGTTCTGTGCAGTCATAATTTATTTCTTGATGATCAAGGTTTCTATCAAATTTCTCTGATACAAAATTATTTCAATTTGCCACACAATTTTTGTTTAGTTGGCAGGCAAAAAGGTGGAGAAATGTGTACTCAGTAAGCATTGGAGAGTCTACCACACATGTTTTAATATATTTAAATATATTTCTTCCCATTCATTTTTTAAAAAGATTTATGTATTTATTTGAAAGGCAGAATTACTGCTATGGCCTTTGAAATCAGTAGAAGATGGCCCAAGTCCTGGGGCCCCTGCACCCGCATCAGAGACCTGGAAGAATCTCCTGGCTCCTAGCTTCAGATTGGCACAGCTCTGGCTGTTGCGGCCAATTGGAGAGTGAACCAGGGGATGGAAAACCTCTCTCTCACTCTCTGCCTCTCCTCTCTGTGTTAACTCTGACTTTCAAATAAATAAATAAATCTTAAAAAAAAAAAAAAAGGCAGAGTTACAGAGACAGAGACAGACAGAGATATCCTCCATTTGTTGCTTCACTCCCCAGATGGCCACAATAGTCAGAGCTGGGCCAATCTGAAGTCAGGAGTCAGGAGCTTCTTCAGGTCTCCCACACAGGTGCAAGGGCCCAAGGACTTCAGCCATCCTCCACTGATTTCCCAAGTGCATTAGCAGAGAGCTGGATTGGAAGCAGAGCTGACGAGACGTGACTGGTGCCCATATGGGATGCTGGCACCACAGGTAGTGGCTTTATCTGCTATGTCACAGCACTGTCACCCATTCCAACTCATTTTTCTAGCCTCTTTCATGTCAACATTTTTTTTTTTTTTTGACAGGCAGAGTGGACAGTGAGAGAGAGAGAGACAGAGAGAAAGGTCTTCCTTTGCCGTTGGTT
The DNA here is from genome assembly GCF_051225735.1 of Oryctolagus cuniculus. Taxonomy (NCBI): domain Eukaryota; kingdom Metazoa; phylum Chordata; class Mammalia; order Lagomorpha; family Leporidae; genus Oryctolagus; species Oryctolagus cuniculus. The sequence goes on along the minus strand of NC_142883.1, from coordinate 45,361,442 downwards.
CACCCTCCAATGGCCGCCGCGGCCGGCGCGCTGCGGCCGGCGCACCGCGCTGATCCGATGGCAGGAGCCAGGAGCCAGGTGCTTTTCCTGGTCTCCCATGGGGTGCAGGGCCCAAGCACCTGGGCCATCCTCCACTGCACTCCCTGGCCACAGCAGAGAGCTGGCCTGGAAGAGGGGCAACTGGGACAGAATCCGGCGCCCCGACCGGGACTAGAACCCGGTGTGCCGGCGCCACAAGGCGGAGGATTAGCCTAGTGAGCTGCGGCGCCGGCCTCATGTCAACATTTTTAAAATGCAGGATGGAGATACCAGACCAAGATGGTGGACTGAGAACAGGGACCTATATACCCTCTTTACCAAAATCTCTAGAAATGATAGGAAAGGGGTGTGTGTGTGTGTGTGTGTGTGTGTGAACCTATGCATGAGAATTCTGGCAGGAAGGTCAGTTGTGGTTAGGTAGGTTAAGCTGCCACTTGCTATGCCATATCCCATCCCACACTGGTTCAAATTCTGGCAGCACCACTTCCTGCTGATGTGCCTGGGAGAGCAACAGATCATTAATCAAGTACTGATGGAGTTCCAGGCTCCTGGCTTTTGCCTGGACTGTGCCCCTGTGCTGCAGCCATCTGAAAAGAGAATCAGCAAATCTCTTTTTTTTTCTCTCTCTCTCTTTCTCTCTGCCTTTCAAATAAATAAATCTTAAAAAAAATTCTGGCAGGGATGGACATTGTGGCACAGCATGTTAAGCCTCGGCTTGGGACACCCACATGCCATATCAGAGTACCTGAGTTCAGGTCCCACCTCTGCTTCTGACTTCCTAATTCCTAATAATATATCCTGGGATACAGTGGATAATGGCCCAAGTACTTGGGCCCTTGCCACCCATGTGGGAGACCCATATGGAGTTCTGCACTCTTGGCTTTGGCCTGGTCCAACACTGGCTGCTGCAGGCATTTGGGAGTGAGCCAGAAGATGAAAGATCTCTATCGCACACATATGTGCCCTCTTTCATACTGTCACTCTACCTTTCAAATTAGATGAAAATAATAAGGGGTTTTGTACACAGGACATCAACTCTTTCGCTGCAATCTACTGAAAGTCAGCCCTCAACACAAGGATTTCTGAAAACAAATACATAAAATAAGTCAAAGAAAATGAATAAAAATATTTTTAGATAAATAAAAAATACAAGTAGAAAAAGAATTCTGACAATCATAAAGGAGGGATTTTAGTAGTCAGAAATTTTGAGAATCTCTGAAAACTATAAGGAAGTTGTGAGTCAACTGACTGAAGAAACTATAGGACTAAAAAGATATAGGACAAAAATTACTGTGAAATTTAGAAGCAGCTCTGAGGCACCCTAAGTTTAGAGCATTACAGCAGGTAAATGATGCGCCTTTTTGTGCATCTTCATTCACATTTGAGCTAATCATCAGATACAAGAAGCACTCACCAGGGTCAGCAAGCATTGTGGCACAGCCTGCAATTCCAGCAGCCCATATGGGCACTGGTTCATGTCCTGGCTGCTCCACTGCTGATCCAGCTCCCTGCTAATGGCCTGGGAAAGCAGTAAATGATGGCCCATGTCCTTGGGCCCCATACTCGTGTGGGAGGCTTAGATGAAGTCTCCTGGCTCCAATGCTCTTGACCCAGCACTAACAGTTGCGGCCATCTAAGGGAATGAACCAGCAGGTGGAAGATCTCTTTGTCTTTGTCTTTCTCTTTCTCCCTCCCTTTCTCTCTCTCTCTGTAACTTTTACTTTCAAACAGATAAATAGGAGGAGGAGGAGGAGGAGGGCAAGGAGGAGCAGGAGGGGAAAGAGGAGAGGAAGGAGGAGGAGGGGGAGGGGGAGGAAGAGGAGGATGAGGAGAAGGAGGAGAAGAAGAAAATAAGAAGCATTCATCCCTGCCCTGGAATACAGTGGTATAGATGTCTGGGCTAGGGAGGCAGGAGGCCCACAGACACAGAAAATGAATTAACAAATTTCAGTGTCTTCTCTTAACCTCTCCTTCACCTGGCCCCAGTATTCAAAAAAACAGAAACTTTGTCCACAAGAAAGCAAACAGGCAATCACAAATGCAAATGTAAACACATACATATAAGATTAAGGACTATTTAAGGAAAACCATCTCCATTACTAAATTCAACAAATGCAATAACTAATAGCATCCAAGGAAATGCTATTAATAGGGTAAATGTAAGGGTTCTCTAAGGAATTATCATTAATATCCTCAAAGCAGAGAAACTAGAAGAAAGTTAAAGAATGCTAGAAATATTATTTTTAAAAGTTGAGAAAACTTGGAAATCTAGTGCTCCAATCTTAGTTTCTAATTTTATCATCCAGTTAAAAAAATCAGTGGAAAATGGCTGAGAGTAGGACTGGGATAAGAAGATACAAGATAAGCTTACAGCATCTTGTAGTGACATAAAGGAAGGAAGTACTCAAAAAAACAAATGAACAAGCAAATAAAAAACCCTACTGTAAATAAATAGATGGGAAAGGATAGGCAAATCTGTGCAGAAGTGTTCTGAGTAACTTAAACAGATACTCTGCCCTCAAGGTGATAGAGCATCAGTCCCCTGCCCTCAAGTGTGGGCTGCACACAGAGACATCCTCCTAGAGTACACAAGAAGGAGATGTTATGAAAGGCCCCTTGTTTTTGAGCAATACAAATCCACTTCTCATAGTTTAAATTAAAAATAGAATATATTAGTTTATGTATCTGGAAAGTCCAAGAACATAACTTTTCAGGCACAGCTGAAGTCTACCGTTGTGTTTGCTTTGCTCTGTTCAGTTAATCAAAAATTATCACCATCAACTTTAGATTTATATAGTCCTTATAATGATTGATTTTTAAGGTTTACTTATTTATTTATTTGAAAGAAAGATTTGCCAATAAATTCCAGTTTAAAAATATATATCTAAGTTACAATTAGATAGGAGAAAGAAATGCTGGTATTCTATTGCTCGGTGGGATGACTAGAAATAACAATAATATACTACATATTTTAATGTTTTTACCATAAAGAAATTATAAGTATTTAATGTGCTTACTCTGATTTGAACATACAATATATACATCTAGTGAAACAACACTTGTTACCCCATTCCCTCATGGACATGGACAGATGAACACCCTTATTAAAGATGAAAACCCTTATTACAGTAACTATCTAGGCCCTCTTTAGTCTTTTATTTCTTTTCCCTCCTGTCTATTTCTTCTTCCATGTGAGAGCACAGCATGCATCAGAGGACGCAGCGTTCAAAGCACCATCTTGTCTTACCAGACACTGAACCTGCTGGTACCCTGGTCATGGAATTCCCAGACCCTGTAACTGTGAGCAACATATGTATGCTGTGTATAGATTGCCCAGGCTGTGGTAGTTTGTTATAGGGCCAAAACCCAGGGTCATAGGTATATGCATTTTAACTTGATGAGATGTTGTTAAATTATTTTCCTGAGTGGAGAGTAAGAGTTTGTGTTGTGGAGCGATCAATTTTGAAATATGCTTCCCAGGATCCTGAGAGAGCTTCAAAGACTCTTGTACCCTTTGTAGTGTGGGCATCTATACTTCAATTTGTTTACATAATTAGAAAACATCTTAAGTTTCCATTTGGAAAAAAAAGGTTTTGCTAGTTTTAAAATTTTGAAAAATCAATACTCTGAATAATAAACCCTATCTAGATAGTATCCCTTTTTATGCTAAGAAGAAAAATTAAGAAATATATGAAGGGATCCTTGAAAAGCCAACATTTCATCTACAATAATTTCCAATAATTGATAGCATTTATAGGCCTCCCTTCCAAGTTGTGATTTCTTCCTTTGGCCAATTCTATTTTTCCAATAATGGGAACACAAGGAAGGTAGTATAAGGTTCTTTCTCACTACTCAGTTGGATTTAGAAACAAATTAATCACTTTAGGGGTGGGTGGTGGGGAGTGGGAAGGGCGTGTCTCCTTTCTGTTTTGTCATCATGCTTATTAATATACATGCTTTTTTTTTAATTCTTTTGAGCCTGCTGGTTCTAATGTACTCCCTTCTCTTAACCTGTCCAGAACAAAAAGGCAGATATTCTACCTCTTGCTTTAAGGATGGTGCTACAGATGTATAGCAACTTACTTGTTACTGGGGCATTGTCTATCTTCCTCACAGCCTGACAGAGCTCCTCCAGTGTGCGTGGCTATTATAGGTTGCTAAGCAATAATCCTAATGCTTGTATTGTCCCCACTGATACACAGAATGGAAGTAGACATGTGTTTAGTTACAACTCTAGTCAAACACTTCTCTCTTAGGGCCATAAAACCAAGAAAAGAAAAAGACACAGCAATAGCAAGGTCAATAAATCGGGCTTCTGAACAAGCCCATCTGAAGCTGTCTTTTGACTGAATGACCTCTGAATTCAAGGATCACAGATTATGGCACTGCCCCAAGGGCAAATTAATTCCGAAGTTTAACTGAAGACTTTTTCCTTAAAACAGGTTTGTGCTTGAACGTTCCTAAACCTTTTACAGACAGATTAATTGACTCATTTATACATTCACTCAATAAATAATTATTGATTTCTCACCATGTGCCAGGAACTATGTTAAGCACTGGAATTCTTTTTTGGGATTGACACCCTAAATTCCTGTGTGAAATAAGAGTCTCTCAAGCTCTCTCTTAACATGCACACCTTCACCCCTCAACGGTCCACCTTCTAACACACAAAGACCTATTCAAGCACTACCGGCATGAATGCCTTCAGCTAAATAAGGAGGGACACAAAAGAATTCCTCGTTCATATTTTTGAAAGGTCTAGCCTTCTAAGTGACTTTTTATCACTTCCTGTACTTAGTGCATGGCCTGCTGCTGGGCATCGCCTCTGTATAAAACTCATTTAAGAACATAAATGGAAATGAATTATAATAAGCCTTAGCAATCTCGCTCTTCAATAAAGAGGTATATAACACTAGTGGGACTGGCTGCTGATGAAAGTGATGAAAATTGACCCCTCAGGGCCACTCAACAGGTGTGTGATGTTCTCTTTAAACACAAACCCAGACTGAAACTCAGCTGCTTTGCACTTATTATCAGGATTTCTTAGCATACATACACAGTGTAGAATGATTGCTATGAATGAAGAAAAGAAGCACCACTGAACACTACTGGAATTACAATATAGTAGCTAAAGGAAAAGTCAGTTTCTTATAAACCTTTGTTCATCTTAGGGCTTGGTAAGAATAGAACTAAGCAAACCAATAATTTTTTAAAATTTTTTCTCAAAAATTCAATTTAAGCTCATAGCCTGAAAAGAGGAAAAACCAAGGTAAAGAATTGGCATGGTACATTTAACTGCAGTATTTTCTATGCAAATACAAGTATTTGAGTGCACTGAGAGCTGTTTGGCAAGGTAATATCACTTTAATTTTTATAATTATGTAACAAGGATAGTGACACTTCCTATGACATGTGGAAACTGCAGTAACAGTTCCTCTTCCCACTTCATTCAGAGTATAAGATTTAGTAGAGGTGGATTACTGAATAGAATGAGCACACTGATTTCATTTGATATCACATAAGCAACATCAGTATTTTCAGTACATCTCTGCTGTGGTGAATAGTTACACAAAACACACTTCTCTCTACAATACATTCAGAAATTGAAAGTACAAGAACAGGAAAGTCAGACAGGTGTTTGGCACAACGGTTAAGACACCGCTTGGGATGCCTACATCCCATGTAGGAGTGCCTCTGCTTTAGTCTCAGCTCTGCTCCCTATTCTAGCTCCCACAAACACACACTCTGGAAACAGCAGATGATGGTTCAAGTACTCAGATCCTTGCCATCCATGAGGAAGACCCATTTTGAGTTCTGGGCTCCTGGCTTCAGCCTGGCACAGCACAGGCTATTGTGCACATTTGGAGAGTGAACAAGTAGATTAAAGATTCTCTCTCTCTCTCTCTCTCGCTCTCTAATTCTGCCTTTCAAATAAATAAATAAATCTTTTTAAAAAAATATGTGTGTGTGTCTGCCTTTCAAATGAAAAAAAAAAAGAGAATAGGAAAGTCCATAAATTCTTCACTGATATGTTTTCTGGAGAGGCCATAAATTACATAATAGAATACATGTGTGAAATTTTCCAAACAAATTTGGCCATAAATAAAGTGTATACCTGATAAAATTTTAACAAATTACCTAGCTCACAATTCTTTTTGGCATGTTTGAAATGAAACAGTTAATTTATAAACCTGGCCCAAGTGACTAAAGTAAATGCAAAGCACGTGAGGTACTAGTGGTAGAAGGTTGGGGTGAGGAGGAACGAAAATGAGGAAACCAGAGTGGCCACAGGTGGAGAGGAATGGACTTGATGGGGAAATTTTTAACAGTGAAGCTGTGCAAATAGAACTAAGTTTACAATGAGGACAAAATAAGGTTAGCTCTTAATATGTGTGTTATAATGTATATGAATAAGAAATAGTAAATAATCACTCTCAATTGGTTTAAAAGGTGAGGAAAAATCACTTCAGAAAAAATTAGCCCCTTAAAGTTACAACTAACATCTATACAGCAATTTATAGCTTAGAAAATATTTCAGTAATTATTACTGTAATTCAACCCAGACCAGTGTAGTACATATTAAACTCAATACTTGTAAACTGAATTGAAGTGAATTTACAATTAAATAAAAAAATTTTAAATATTGCAGAAATTTCTGATGGTACAGTATTTTTATAGGTATCTGGAATTAGAAGTACTGTAGAAATGAGATTAAGTAACTGGAGTTAGAAGTACTGTATAAGCAAGATTAATTATCTGGAGAAATATGGAAGCATTTACTTATTTGTTGCCTTTTTGATCCTGTAAATTGAAAAAAAAATTGTGTATTTGAAAGAGAGAGAGACAGAGACAGAGAGAGATCTTCCATCCCCCAGGTCCATCCCCATATGCCCACAACAGCCAGGGCAGGGCCAAGCTGAAACTAGGAGCCAGGAACTCCATCTGGGTCTCCCTAGTGGGTTCCAGGAACACAAATACTTAGGGGCATCATCTGCTGTCTCCCAGACACATTAGCAGGAAACTGGATTGGAAATGGAGTAGCTGGGACTCCATCAGCACTCCAATATGGGATTCAGGCATCCCAAGAGGCAGCTTAACCCACTGTGCTACAACACCTGCCCAGGCTGCATAATAATGTGGAATTTGGTTTAGGCGTGGAATGAGGATTCAAGCTTTGGGTCAAACAGGATGAATGTATGGTCAAGTACAACAGTGAAAAGAATAAATAGGACCAAGAACAATAAAAGCCCGTATTACCAGAATTCTTCATTTTATTTTTATATTAAGTTGTCTGCTAGGTGTCATTCAGTCTCAAAACTAAATCTCCTAAGTAGTACAAGATAAATAGTCATAAAGTCACCACAAAACTGTTAACAGAAGGTGAAAATACTGTTTTCCAAATTGTATTTAAAATGTGCCCAGGATTATATTTTTAAGATGCAGAATCTTAAAAAATCATATCCAGTGAAAATGGATGGTAGTTTATTTCTATTGTATAGAGAAAAGGCTAGTTCTCTACCTTGGGGTTTGATTTCATCTGTTGCTTCTTCTCCCACATTGTTGCTGGCCTCTGTTACAGAAACATCTGCTACATTCTGTGAACTCTTTGAAAGGAGAAAAGAAACACCAATTTTAAAACTAGTTGCTTTTCCTCCAAGTTTCATCAAACATTCTTCCAAGTAACAGAGTGTTAATTTCTTTGTAGGAGTTACTGAACACTTTTCCAGGATTTAATTCTGTGTATTAGAAGCAAAGAGGTAGTCAGTTTATTTATTGCATTTGACAAAATAAAAAATGTTGATACCACGTCATCATATTGTCCTATTACTAAGTTACAAATATGCCAGAAATAACATTCCAGATGTACACTAATCCTTGAATTATAAAATACTTTATAGAAACATGATTGTTCATCATCACATAATAAATAACCTTAGCAAATTTTTTTAAGATTTATTTATGTATTTGGAAGTCAGAGTTACAGAGAGAGAAGAGAGGTAGAGAGGTAGAGAGAGAGAGAGAGAGGTCTTTCACCCATTGGTTCACTCCCCAATCGGCTGCAATGGCCGGAGCTGCACCGATCTGAAGCCAGGAGCCAGGAGCTTCCTCCAGATCTCCCACGTCGGTGCAGGGGCCCAAGGAGTTGGGCCATCTTCCGCTGCTTTCCCAGGCCATAGCAGAGAGCTGGAATGGAAGTGGAGCAGCCGGGTCTCGAACCAGCACCCACAGGGGATGCCAGCATGTCAGGCTAGGGTGTTAACCCACTGCACCACAGCGCCAGCCCCACAAATGTTTTTAAAAACTTCTAGAATCACCTTCCATGTTTGTGGTGGAAAAAAAAAATTTCATTTTAACTGAGAAAAGCAAAGGTTAATTTTATGATTAATGGTGGCTGAATAGTTTTTTGTACTCTTATACTGATATACTATTAAAAACTAGAATGGTTTTAAGACATATCAGTTACTTGGCCGGCGCCGCGGCTCACTAGGCTAATCCTCCGCCTTGCGGCGCCGGCACACCGGGTTCTAGTCCCGGTCGGGGCGCCGGATTCTGTCCCGGTTGCCCCTCTTCCAGGCCAGCCCTCTGCTGTGGCCAGGGAGTGCAGTGGAGGATGGCCCAGGTGCTTGGGCCCTGCACCCCATGGGAGACCAGGAAAAGCACCTGGCTCCTGGCTCCTGCCATCGGATCAGCGCGGTGCGCCGGCCGCAGCGCGCTGGCTGCGGCGGCCATTGGAGGGTGAACCAACGGCAAAAGAAGACCTTTCTCTCTGTCTCTCTCTCTCACTGTCCACTCTGCCTGTCAAAAAAAAAAAAAAAAAAAAAAAGACATATCAGTTACTTAATGTGAATCCATATAGCTATTATTAATTACCTCCTTTTCTATAAAACGTTCTTTCTTATTGGTAGCATGGTATTTATTTAAACACAAAGTTGCTTAAATAATTAACATAGAAATTTTATTTTCAGCATAATGGTGAAGCTACCCTATAACCTAGTGTTTACAGTACATAGGGTAACAGTTCCTAGTTTAGAAAGCTGCTCCACTTCCAATCCAGCTCTCTGCTATGGCCTGGGAAAGCAGTGGAAGATGGCCCAAGTGCTTGGGCCCCTGCACCTGCATGAGAGACCCAAAAGAAGCTCTTGGCTTCTGGCTTCAAATCAGCCCAGCTCTGACCATTGAGGTCATTTGGAGAGTGAACCAGCAGAAGGAAGATCTTTCTCTGTCTCTCCCCTTTCTCTGTATACCTACCTCTCAAGTAAATAAATATTTTTAAAAAGAAAGCCACCTGTATTTGTATGTACTTTATAATAGCTCTTCACAAATTACCTGTCTACAAAGCTTCCTGCAACTGACTCAGTTGAGTCAGTGTAATAATCAACATGAGTTTGCCCTTTGCCACTTGCCATTTTGTTTACCATTTTGAATGTTCATCTTCTGTTTTCCTTCTTCTTTATCTAGTTTACTTTCCAATATTGCAAGCTAATTATTCATAACAACTCTACCTCAATAGACTCTTTCATTTCAGTTGAGTCCTGATGCCTTTCTTTACCTTCTTTTTCATTTTTCTGAAATGGAAACAGTGTTAGTAATGGTATCCCAAAGGAGCTGTGGATGAAACTAACATCTTATACTCTAGCATAGGAAGGTTTTTTTAGAAGAAAAAATTCATATAGTGAGTAAATATATCAATTTACAAAAAGTTTCAAAAGTAGTTTTATCACCGAACAGTAAGATGTTGTACTATGATTAAAGAATGCCACCCACTGTAAGCCATCTATTATTTTGACCCCTTTTTCCAGCATCCCTTTCAAAACCTGGTGTGAGATACTTCAACTAAAAGGAGATATAAGTAAGTGCCAGAATATGATATCGCAACTTAATTTTCCTAAGTTTTGAATCTTCAATACTCTCATAAACGGTTAGGAAGTTACAAAGACCAAGAACCTGAGCAGGTCTGGGTTCCTCTTGGGATGTTGACTCACTCATCTGGATTGCTAAGAGATATCACAAAACGATATGGAAAACTTGACCTGCATTAGTAACAAAGAGAGAGAAAGAAAATGTTAATAAACACTGAAAGGTACTCTGGAAGATCAAAATCTCACTCTTCCCCCAGCCCCCGCCTGCCCCACCATTCTATTGAACGGCAGTAAGTTCTCAACTGCTGAACTTTTCCAACAGTACTTCTGTTATTACTGTTGCTACTGACCAAAGCTTACTGACTAGCTAGGCTAGTGCTCAGAAATGAGAAAACTCAGCATGGCAATCACTATCATTATCATTAAATAAAAAACACCAGCCCTAATATAATCAAATTATTTAATATTATTGTCATCCTCAATTTTTGAAATAACAATCAAGGCAAGGTAAAAAGTAAGCTTTGATGGCTGCCTAACACATTCAGGAAAAGTAAACAAAGAAGAATAAGATTTCTAAAAGCATTTTTTGTTGGGGGAAAGTTCTGGAAGCGCTATTACTACTCATATTAAAAAGTTCATATTCATATTAAGGACTATTACTTATTCATATTTTAAGGAGTTAAAATAGAGAATCACTAAATCCCTACTTCACTGAAAATGACTAGATTCAGTGACAAATTATGAAATCATGGCTGCGTCAAAAATCATTTAAGGTTGGAGCATATATGCACCAGGTATTGCTTAAAGGGTAAATTACATATACATGGTCTCTGATTTCAGGACAGTTACAATCTAGGAAAATTATATGTATATAATATTCTGGAATATTTGCTTTTCTGTTTTCAGTATAACACATATTTTAGTTGAATAAGCCAAAATCAATGCCTTTAGAGACACTGGATTCCAACACTTACAAATAACTGCCTCAGAGCCTTTTTGGAACAAATTGTAAACAAATAATACAAAATAAAATATATTCCTATGATAGGCCCCAACTGTACATTTTCACTCTGTTCTCTTTGCCAATGGTATCCATCTCCTGAAATTGCTCAGAATTTTCCTTCCATTTTTTTTATTTTTATTTTTTGACAGGCAGAGTGGACAGTGAGAGAGACAGAGAGAAAGGTCTTCCTTTTGCTGTTGGTTCACCCTCCAACGGCCGCCGCGGTTGGTGCGCTGCGGCTGGCGCACCATGCTGATACGATGGCAGGAGCCAGGTGCTTCTCCTGGTCTCCATGGGGTGCAGGGCCCAAGCACTTGGGCCATCCTCCACTGCACTTCCCTGGCCACAGCAGAGAGCTGGCCTGGAAGAGGGGCAACTGGGACAGAATCCGGCGCCCCGACCGGGACTAGAACCCGGTGTGTCGGCGCTGCAAGGCGGAGGATTAGCTTAGTGAGCCGCTGCGCCGGCCTTCCCTCCATTTTTAAAAATCTGTTTCATTTGGATGTACCCAGATATATTCAACTCAATAAACTTTTATTGAGTGCCTTCTATATTCAGGAAGATGTTGGGTTAAAAAACTAAGACCTACCAGGATGGTGTTATGGAGCAGTGATTTAAGTTGCCACCTGCAATGCTACTGGCATCCCACATGGGTGCTCCACTTCCAAACTAGCTCCCAGCTAATGGCGTGGGAAAAGAAGCAGCATCTGGCCCAAGTATTTGGACCCCTGCCACCCATATGGGAGACCAGGATGGAGTTCCTGGCTCCTAATTTGGCTTAGCCAGACTTGGCTGTTGTGGTCATTTCAGGAGTGAACCAGTAGATGGAAGATTCTGCCTCTCTCTCTTTCACTCCCTCTCTCTGTGTTACTCTTTCAAATAAATAAATCTTTTAAAAATAATTTAAAAAATCTCCACCAGTAACATAGAGGATGGACTGGAAGTGTGAAGGAATCAGGTTCCTGCAAATGTGTATCCTGGGAGGCAGGAGATAATGGCTCAAGTACTTGGGTCCCTGCCATTCATGTGGGAGGCCTAGATGGAGTTCCAGACTCCCAGCTTTGGCCTAGCCCAGCCCCAGCCACTGTAGGGAAGATGGGAGATGGAAGATCTGTGTGTGTGTGTGTGTGTTTCTTTTAAATAAATAAACATATTTTTAAAAATTAAAAAATAAAGAGGGGGCTGGTGCCGTGGCTCACTAAGCTAATCCTCCACCTTGTGGCGTCGGCACACGGGGTTCTAGTCCCGGTCGGGGCGCCGGATTCTGTCCTGGTTGCCCTTCCTCCAGGCCAGCTCTCTGCTGTGGCCAGGGAAGTGCAGTGGAGGATGGCCCAAGTGCTTGGGCCCTGCACCCCATGGGAGACCAGGAGAAGCACCTGGCTCCTGCCATCGTATCAGCGTGGTGCGCCGGCCACAGCGCGCCAGCCGCAGCGGCCATTGGAGGGTGAACCAACGGCAAAAGGAAGACCTTTCTCTCTGTCTCTCTCACTGTCCACTCTGCCTGTCAAATAAATAAATAAATAAATAAATAAATAAATAAATAAATAAATAAAGAGGGGTGGGTATTATATCACAGCAGGTTAAGCTGTTAATGGGGATGCCTACAATTCACATTGGGCATCACACTGGGATTGAGTCCTGCCTCCACCATTTCTTTTTTTCTTTTTTTTTTATTTAATAAATGTGAATTTACAAAGTGCAACTTTTGTATTGTTGTGGCTTCCCACCCCCAACCTCCCTCCCTCCCGCGGCCCTCCCCTCTCCACTCCCTTTCCCATCCCGCCCTTCATCGAGTTTCATTTTCAATTACCTTCATATACTGAAGATCAACTTAGTATATACTAAGCAAGGATTTCAACAAGCTGCACTCACACAACCACACAAGGTATAGGGTATTGTTCGACTAGTAGTGTTGTTTTTAAGTTTCATAGCAAAACACATTAAGGACAGAGATCCTACATGGGGAGCATGTACCCTGTCGCTCCCCGTCTTCGTGGAGGAACGACACAGAACCCTGCGCTGTTCTTTTGTCTGCTCGGCCCTCCCCGGGTTTGCTGCTGGTTCTTCCCGGGTTGGCTACCAACCCTTCCACCTCCGTGGAAGGGCAGTTCCCCCTGCCACTTTCGCCACTTTCCCCACTTCCGCGGGGGAGCGGCACACCACCGGCTGGCTCTCTCGGGGGCTTCTCAGGGGTTGCCCAGATGTTCCTGGTGCATGTTGTCTCTCTCCTCCTTTATAGTCCTCTTCCACCAATCCCAACTCTGCTACCCACATGCCGAGTACGCTGCTCTCCTGCAATCAGGAGCAGGATCAGCTCCTGCAGGTCATCACTCAAGTTGGCGAGAGGCAGCTGCGTAGAAGTTGTTACTCCCTTCTCAGCGCCATATTGTGGGAGAGCAGATGCATAGAATAAGTCTTAATTCCAGTAACAGTCTAGTCCGAGTTGCTCCCCACAGTACCCAGTGACTCCCGTTGTTGATTTAACAATTGGCACTCTTATTTATGACGTGAGCAATCACCCGAGACTCTTGCTATGAGCTGTCTAGGCTATGGAAGCCCCTTGAGTTCACCGACTCTGAACTTGTTTAGTCAAGGCCGTATGGCAGTGGAGGTTCCTTTCTCCCTTCAGAGAAAGGCGCCTCTCTCCTTGATGGCCTGTTCCTTCTGCTCACCCCCATTTCTATTCTAGCTTCCTGCTAATGCATTTGAGAGGTGCAAATGATGGCTCAAGTACTGATTCCCTGCCGCCTTTATGGAAGACCCAGACGAAGTTCTTGGCTCCTGGCTTCAACTTGGCCCAGCCCTGGCTGTTGTGGGCGTTTGAAGAGTGAACCAGCAGATGGAAGGATGGAATCTCTCTCTCTCTCTCTCGCTGTCACTCTCTTGCTTTCTTGTTCTGCTTTTCAATTAAATAAGAATGAGCATTTTTTAAAACAGAAAGAAAAGGGAGAAATGATCCATTGTCAGGAGATAAAACACACACAATAGAACCAGACACAAAGGCAGCCCAAATGTTGGAACTATCAGACACTTAAAATAGCCATATTTAATAGCAGTATTTATGTACAAAGTTACTTCAAAAAGTTTGAGGAAATATGAAGCTAAAAGATAAATTTATTTCGGTGCAAATAATTTTTGAAATCCATGCATGATTGTTTTCATAACATATTCCACATGAACTTCCTTAAAAACCTTCTTTCTCTTTCTCTCTCCCTCCCTCTCAAAAAAGTAAAATATATAAATGGAAAACTTTTTAAAAACTCACAATAACCGAGATGAGAAATTCCTTTGGCATGCTTTTTGTAAACTAGAATCAGATTGGAAAGAATCAGTGACTTGAGGATAGATTAAATTATCCAAAGCCTAAAATCAAATTTGGGGGGATCCAGCATACCACTGTAGTCCACTAGCTCAAGTGGAAGCTTGTAGTAGCTACGTGAGAAACAGTCTTAACTCAAGTTTAAATTACAGTGTCCTTGGAGGGCTGTAGAACCAGCCTATAATGATCTCATCAGTTACTGAAAGTACATAGATACAGGTGACTAGCAGAATCTCAGTGTGGGCTCTCTGATTCTAGAAAAAGAACCAATATGGTATAAAGCACTAAGTTGAAACCCTTGGAATCCTTGTCTAACCTAAACCCTGATACCAAGATAGTAAGAAAAAAAAAATGCTTCCCTGGAATAGAGAAATGGGCGATTACAAATATTAATTACATATTTGCGGCGCCGGCACACCAGGTTCTAGTCCCGGTCGGGGCGCCGGATTCTGTCCCGGTTGTCCCTCTTCCAGGCCAGCTCTCTGCTATGGCCAGGGAGTGCAGTGGAGGATGGCCCAGGTGCTTGGGCCCTGCACCCCATGGGAGACCAGGAAAAGCACCTGGCTCCTGGCTCCTGCCATCGGATCAGCGCGGTGCGCCGGCCGCAGCGCGCCGGCCGCGGCGGCCATTGGAGGGTGAACCAACGGCAAAGGAAGACCTTTCTCTCTCTGTCTCTCTCTCTCACTGTCCACTCTGCCTGTCAAAAATAAAAAAAAAAAAACCAAAAAACCACAAATATTAATTACATAATAATTATTAATTACATAATAATTAATAATAATAATTAATTACATAGTAATAAAGATCTGAGAGAAATCAGGGTGTTGAGAGCTCTCTCATGCCAGTTTAAGTTGCATATTTGGCCTGTGAGGAAGGCTTGTGAATCTTGGAGAATTTACAGCTCTTTGACCCACCAAATGCTCATTTCTCCATGTAAACTGGCAAGGAACACTGAAAGCAGTTTGCTTTTACTTGCTAGGGCCAACAATATACAGGTTGAATATCCCTTATCTGAAATGCTGGGGATCAGAAGTGTATCAGATTTCAGACTTTCTTGGATTTGGGAATATTTGCATATATATAATATTTTGAGGGTAATCGAAGTCTAAACACGAAATTCACAGGGTGAAGGTAACTTTATACAGTATTTTCAAATGTTTGTGTACTAAACAGTTTCATGATGTTGTATTTTCCACCTGGGACATCATGTCAGTTCTCAAAATAGTTTAGATTTCAGAGAATTTTGGATTTTGAAATTAGGAATGTTAAATTTGTACCTTCACAGTCTTGCCTCAGGGGTCCATCAATTCTCCTATTCTTTGCCATAATACAGACTACAAAGGTATTAAGCATCCTGACCTCCCAGTCAGCAACACATTAATCCAATACATTGATGGCAGTATGGTATTGTATTTGAGAAGTAGGAAGTAGCAAGGTCTGCATGAGATATATGTAAAGTAGAGAGAGATGACTTCCATTCCTGATATCAATTTCCCTATCAACCAAGTATCAGCTATTAAATTATTGTCTCAACTCCAAACTCATTCATTTTTACTCTTCTTTGAGCTGAGACTCTGAAAACCACTTTTTTTTTTTTTTTTTTTTGACAGGCAGAGTAGATAGTGAGAGAGAGAGAGAAAGGTCTTCCTTTTGCCGTTGGTTCACCCTCCAATGGCCGCCATGGCTGGCGCGCTGCGGCTGGCGCACCGCGCTGATCCGATGGCAGGAGCCAGGTGCTTCTCCTGGTCTCCCATGGGGTGCAGGGCCCAAGCACTTGGACCATCCTCCGCTGCCTTCCCGGGCCACAGCAGAGAGCTGGCCTGGAAGAGGGGCAACCAGGACAGAACCCGGCGCCCCGACCGGGACTAGAACCCAGTGTGCTGGCGCCGCTAGGTGGAGGATTAGCCTAGTGAGCCGCGGCGCCGGCCTGAAAACAACATTTCATTGCCTTACTAGCTGGCTCTAGTCTACTCTGCTAATTGGGGGCACCTGAGGAAGATCCCAAGGCTGAAAGACAAACAAGAGACTTGCTCTTTCTGGTCTACCCCCTGCCTGCTTCTTGTACCCTCTGGTTCCTGTAGGTTTGACCCTAGTAATACTTATTCATCTTGGTGGAAACATTCCTTTTTTGTTGCAACAGCTGAATGCACTTTGTGGTTTTCCTGTAGTTCTGTAGTTTTCATTGATTGAAACAAACCAACACCAACCAGTCAGTGCTCCTACCCCTAGAGGTTTGGGTCCCATACTGCTCCTCTTCCAAGCTCAGAGACACTAACAGCTGAGCGGTACCTTCTCCTTTAGAGACCGGAGTTTTTAGCTTTGTGAAGCTACTCCTTTAAGTTTTTTTTTTCTTTTTCTATCTTTTCTTTTTCAGCCTTAAATGTGGTAGCAGTTGCTCCCACTGTGATACCTTGGATTTCTCTTTTTACCTTTTTAGTTACCTACTTAAAAACTTCTTATGTGGGCTCACATTGTGGCTTAGCAGGTAAAGCCACTGCCTGTAATGGCAGAATCCCTTATGGGCACCAGTTAGTGTCCCAGCTGCTCCACTTCTGTTCCAGCTCCCAGCTGATGGTCTGGGAAAAGCAGTGGAAGATGGCCCAAGTGCTGGGAAGACTTGGAAGAAGCTCCTGGCTTCAGCCTGGCCCAGCCCTGGCCATTGTGGCCATCTGGGGAGTGAACCATGAGATGGGAGATATTTCTCTCTCTCTCTCCCTCTCTTTCTCCCTTCCTCTAAGTCTTTCAAATAAATAAATTTTTTTCTAAAAAAAGAAAAAACAAACTTCTTATGTAGGTACTTCTTTTTCTCCTTGCAGATAATTGGTATGGTTTTCTATTGCCTGTGTGGACAGTGAAAGGTAGATGAAGCTAATAAAAATAAAACTTAAGAAACCAAGTGTCACACTACAGGAGTCTGAAGTCCAAGAGAGTTTATACATAATGTTCATTAATTCCAAAGAAACCATCCAAAAGTCCAGCTGGAAGAGACACTACTTACGAAAGTGACTGATGGCAGCTGATTGGTAGCACAGCTTCAGTGCACAACGTTACATATACTTGAGTAAACAAGCACAATTGATTCATGGGCAAAACAGCTGTACATGTTCCCTAGTTTTTCTACAAGCTGCAGCTGTATTAGACTTACTTTGGTCTTCCCCATCAGATTCTACTTAAGGTATTTGGTGGGGGGTATGTGAGGGCCAGTTATCCCAGAGGCCCCCTCAGGACATAGAATGCCCCTTCTCAGGGGGGAAGGGCAGCATTATGAGCCTTCCCTACACCAGTCAATTTAACACAATCATACTTCAGCAACTTTCCGCTCTTAGACATTCCCCATGTGTGCTATATTAATTTATACTTGTAACTATGGCCAGGTCATTTCACATGTAAGGGGTTAGATTTCCAAGGATAGAACCATTATTTCATCTCTTTCATTTGACCCAACTCTCTTTTCTTCTCTTTTTCTCCCTCAATACATTTAATTATATAAGCTCTAGTCTTTTAAGTGACACCCTTCATTTGGTGTGCAATGAATGAGTTACAGATACACTGTAAGATAGTAATCTAGTCAGCTCTAGGAGTGGCCTGGATAAAATGGAGCAGTTAGTACTTCTAGGTAATTCATCCCTGGCCAGAATCTGCGTGATCTAGGGATTCTCCGAGGGCACCCCAAAACAGTCAGAGTCTGATGACTCACGCAAGTGTGCCCAGTAGTTCCACTGGTGGCAAGGAGAGTGACACAGTTGCTGAGCAAAGCCAAAGTGTATTCTTCCAGTAGAGCATCACTTTCAGAAAGATGCCGCAGTGCATCTTGTTGCCCATCATAAATACGGAAGCTTAGAGATATGGAGGAGTGTATGTTCCAAGGGAAAGGGGCAAGGACTCATAGCCTCAGGTGTGGCCGAGAAAGGCCAGGAGGCCTGTCAGATGCTCCTGATGGGTTCAGCTACTAATCTCTTTACATACATTGAATTCTTTTCTTTGTTTAGGTCTGATGTGCC
Source organism: Oryctolagus cuniculus (assembly GCF_051225735.1). Lineage (NCBI taxonomy): Eukaryota > Metazoa > Chordata > Mammalia > Lagomorpha > Leporidae > Oryctolagus > Oryctolagus cuniculus. Next base: position 45,343,220 of record NC_142883.1, on the reverse strand, counting down.
CTCTAAGGTATGTCCAAGTAAGCCGCAGAATCATTGCTTTAGTCACACAATCATACTCTGCATACTAAAATAAAACGTTCTCATTATTTTGCAATGTATACTGAACACAAAGGAATTTGAGTAGATTTGAAATCCAGTCACATTATCACAAGATATTGCCACATTACATTTCATAATGAGAAAAAAACAGAGCTATTAGAATCAAATATAATTTGTACATGTAAATTTTGAATTGTTGTGAAAATTGTTTTATAAGTTTTTATCACGTACTTGTATGAACTAAGTTCTCATCAGTTATGACTACCAAGAATTTGAAGAGATCACTGTTAATTTGTCTTTTTCAGGAATGGCATGTAGTCATTTCAACAATAAAATCATATATTAAAAAAGATGTATTTACCAAAGCAACCCCAGGTTTTCCATTAAGTTTTTTGAAAAATTTTATTAGAAACTTACACAATTCAAAATTTAATATAATTCTTAATATGTGTATTTTATCTTTTTCATTATAAACATGTAATATAAAGAAAGCAATTTTTTCAGAAAGCTCCATATAATTGTCTTTAAATATCTTTTAATTTATCACAGTGTGCTGTACAAAATTATTTCTATGGATGTCATGATGTGGGAAAATAATAAGATTAACAACCAATGCTTTAACTTTAGATCAGGATTTTTAACCTGGAGTTCCTCTATGGATTGTGGGGTATGTGTTAAATATGCAATGCATCTTTCTCGCAAGGTGAATGATTTTTATCAGGTTTTCAAAACTGCAGAACCAGCTGATCTCAGGAATTTCAAGCTCCCTACATAATTTTACCCTGAAGAAGTTAAGGATTAAAAGGACTTCAGTGTCACAGGTAGGAGGGTGAAGGTGCTATGAATAGAACTAGGACTTCTGTTTCTAGCTCCCTCTTTTGGGAAGCCAGCTTTTGGCCTCTCTCTTCTCAAATTCAGCTAGCACTGTAAGAGGATCCTAGGATCTTCCCTCTATAGAAGGAGGCACCTCCTCCCTCAGATCACCAGAAGGCCAAGAAGAAACCAAGGTGGAGCCAAGGGAAGAGTAGGGAAAAATGAGCCAGACATTATAGACTTCAAATGTTCACATGTGGTCCAGCTTGCTTCAGAAAGCAGCTATATGTGGGATCTGTAGCCAAAGCCTGAAAGGTAGTATCATAAAGAGCACATTTCCCCATCCCTTCTCATCTGTTTCTATAGAACTTTGTATATATCTAGATATCTTCTTATATCTTTATATCTCCCTATGGCTTCTAGAGGTGACCAAAACCAAGGTACCAATAAACTACACAGTAATTATTTGTTGATATATTCTTTCCCTGCTAATAGACTCTGAGCACCTGCAAGGTAGATGAACATTTATTTTGTTCTTAAAACAATGTATATTATATAATACAAATATTTACTTCTTTATTGGTAAATAAATTAATGAACATGCATCAACAATTTACAAATGTTAGTTTCCTTAAAAGATCATATACCAGGAAGAGAATTTCCTCTGCAAATTCACAAATGAATTTATTGATATAAACAAGTCTAATGCTTGAGTATCTTATATAATCCAATTTTGACCAGGATTTTATCACTTTGGATATGCTGAACAGAAATTGTGTATACTTACTTACAGATGAGACATGTCTTGACCACTAATCTACTGGTACTGTTATGAAAAGGCATGAATAATGTGCTTTTGTTCTTTTTATTTCCTTTTGGCTTGAATCTACTTTGTGCACATAGGGTACAGTTAACAAAAAGCTGACTGAACTTGGAACAAACCTCTGAGAATAAGAAAGTTGTTTTGGGGTGGGCATTCAGTACAGTGGTTAAGATGCTTCTTGAAATACCTGCATCTCATATCAGAGTGCTGGGTTCCAGTCCCAGCTCTGCTCCTGATTCCAGCTTCCTGTTGATGCTGATAGCCAAGTAGTTGGATCCCTGTCATCCACACGGAAGACTTGGATTAAGTTCCTGTTTCCTGGTTTCAACCTGGTCCAGTTTTTGCTGTTGTGGGCATTTAAGGAGTGAATCAGCAAATGGGAGATCTCTCTCCTCTCTGTCTCTGCCCCTCAAATAAAGAAATTTTAAAAAGTTGTCCTACTGTCACACAGGACTTTGCAGTTTGCATTGCACTTTACCATACATTATCTCATTTGGTCACAAGAATCCTGTGAGTTGGGGTTCCATTGTATAGATGAAGGAACTAAAAGTAAAAAAGTTCAAGTCATTTGCATAAGGCTTTACCTAGCTAGAACTAGAAACTAGGTCTTGTGATTCCAGTGGCAGTTCTCACTCCCACTGTAAGGTTAATGGAATTAAGCCTCTAGAAGAATTTTTCAAGAGTGTGTTTCTCCACATAAATAGATAATCATTGTTGCTATCTCTAAGTCAACATACAAGTATATTTACTAAAACCTACTGATCTGAACAATACTATTCCTAGAATGATATTTTGGTTTATAAATCCCATATATTTATTTGAGTTCATTCAACTTTCAGCTATGTATATTTCTTGGTTATGTATAAAGCTTCCTGTTTGATCTCTTAAGCGTTGGTTCAAAGTTCTTAGTTTTGAACCTTGCCTTTTCTTTTCCTGTTTACTGTGTAGCTCTGGGAAAAAAACACAGATTGTTTAATCTGTGAACCATCCATCTTTGTTTAATTTTGCGTCGCAGGCACCCTTGATGACCGCTAGGGGGCAAAAGCCTACCAGCGGGCTTCTGCAATCCACTCAATATAGGACTGTACAGTACAGGGACCCTCAGTGTGTCTTGACAGAACCTCCCTGCTAATTATTTCAACCACAGGGTCCCAGAGAACAAAGGCTCGGCACAGAGGGCTCTTGTGGCACTTAACCGTACAGCAACCAGAAAGAGCTCATGACGGCCCTGTCAGTTTAAAAGGAGCAATGAGAACCCAGAATGTCTGAGTGAGAAACAGGGGGAGGTGGGCTTGAATAACTGCAAACTCCGGCGTGGCTCGCGTGTGTTTCCTACAGCTTTGAAATGTATGGTGCTATTCACCCGTTCACCTACTCAAAGAGAGAAAGAGCTTTGCCAACTCCCTTTTCTCTATGTAAATAACCAATGATATTTGCATTGTGTGGGTTTTCCCCTTTTTAATCTTGACTTTTCCATGACATCCCTGAATTTATGTTCTATTGAAAGTGTATCTTCCAGAAAATGACTCCTTTAAAAATAATTTTAAGCCTGCACCTCACATGTCTACGGAATGATGAAATCTTGGAGCTGAAGAAGAAAGGTGGAGGAGCCAATCCTGCTTAATTAAGAAATGTCTTCACAGCAGGAAGCAAGTAGGAGGTAAATAGCAGGTTGGACCCTTAGGACTCCACGAGGCCTCCCAGGCCCCTTCAGCCTCCGCAACCTCAGGGACAACGAGTGGGGCTTCAGATACAGGTAACAGAGGCAGCGTGAGGGCACCGCGAAGCCTTCCAGGGCACAGAACTGAAGATCGTTCTTTCTTTTAAAAAGTCTCATCTTGGAACGCGGACTGAAGGGTGGGAAGCTCAGAAGCAGCCCCGGAGAGCCTGGCCAAAGGTCTCCTAGCCTAGCCCAGCCCCATCCGCGCCCAATGAGAGCGTAAGAAAAAACACGTTTGCCTCAATTTTCACCTCCGAGGCTGGTGAAGCTGAGCGCCCCGCCTCATAAAATGGTTGTCTCTCAGGAGTGAGAGACTCCCGCAGCCCCCTAAGCCCGCAACGCTCTCGCCCGGCGGGCTCCCCTCCGCTCCTTCCCCCACCCCACGCCACAGCCCCGCGCGCGGGCCAACCGCGCCGCCTCAGGGGTGAGGAGGAAACGCGGGAGCGGGCGGCGGCCCGGGGCACACGCACTCGGCGGGCTTCCGGCAACTCAAGGGTTACGGCGAGGCGGCGGCGCGCGCCGAGGGGAGAGGCGGTTGCTGACAGGTGGCGCCTGCGCACTGGGAGCGCTCATTGTGCCCCGCAGCTGCCGAACCGCCCGCCCGTCCGTCCGCCCGCCGCCCGTTCGGCGCGTCAGTCGGCAAGAGTCCGGTGGTGGGTGCGGAGCCTTCGGCCGTTCCGGCGGCCTCCTCCTCCTCCCCGTCCCCGCACCCCCTTCCCCATCCCAGCTCCGTCATCCTCCCGCCCCCCACACTCGGGACAAGAATGCCCTGCCCGGAACAACCCAGCAGCGCCTAGATGGCTTTGGTCACGGTCCAGCGGTCGCCTACCCCCAGCACCACCTCCAGCCCCTGCGCCTCGGTGAGTCCCTCCCGGCGGCCGCTCCGCTTGCTTCTGTCACTGCGGCTCCGCTCTGCCTCAGCGGGTCCCGCCGAACGCCACTGCGCACGCGCCGCGCCGCTTCCCAGGCCTTGGCACTCGGCTGCCGCGAACCCCCACACCCTGGTCTGAAACGCGAGCGGCAGGAAGTCGGCGACGTTGGGTCTTGCCCCCGTGCCCCGGAGCACCTCGCCCCTCACAGCCCTCGCCCCGAAGTCCCCCGTGGCTTGTCTTCCTATGGCTTGAGCACTTCCTTTCGGGAATGAGTCATTCTGGCTTTTCACCCTCCCCCTTACACCTTCTGTTGCCGTGCTGCAGGGAGGGGACCCGGGGAGTCCTGTGTGGCCCCTTACCCACAGCCGCATCCCCCACGCACGCCATTTCGAGGGCCCGTCCAGTCTCTGCACACTGCACACCCTTCCTCGGAGCCGCGGGGCTGTGTGCCTTCCCCGCGGTCCGTCGCTTGCAGTCTTTCTCGGGTTCAGCCTTATCCGATTGCTGCACTACAGCTACTTCTTGGCTTCGCTCCCCCAAAGGGGAGCCGCGATCTCTGCTCCTTGGATCTCCTGCCTTTCCTCTGCGAGGTGCCGAGGCATCCGGTGCTGCTTGATGCCCAGTGCCAATTAATTTCCATCTTACGGACGTTGATGCCTTCCACTCATGGCTCATGATGGTTCTCGTTCTTGGGTCTTGTTTGTACGTCTCATTACTTCAGATGCCTATGCCAATAAAGCATGCTTCCAGAAGGCACATAGCCAGTAACCAGCCTTTTCCTGCTGGGCCCATCTTTGCCTTCGCTCCTAGCTCCGCCCCCCCCCCCCATTCCCTTAGCGATCGTTTTTGAAAATACTTGAGAAAAAATTAAAATATTGTACCAATAAAACAAAATGGGCTTTAAAAAGCAGATGTTTTAGAGAGAAATAGAATGAAAATAGGAACAACTTGGAAAACTACCTTGAACTTCCTATATAATTTTAATTTTCAAAATTATAGTGGCGGATTTAATAGTATCAAGTTGCAAAAAGGTAGCCAATAAACATTGAACCACCTTCTGTAAAAAAAATTGAGTTGCTTGTAATACTTGTGTGCTAAGTGAAGTGTAAGTTTTAATATCTTGAAAACATGCTGGCTTGTGATTTCAGTAATTTCCTGGATTTCAAAATTCTGGTGTGTAGAAACTACAGGGGTAGTTTCTGAGCCTTTCTTTTGTATTTTGTGTGAGACATTGACAACTCGATTCTAATTGAAGAAGTGATTATATTTCAGAGGTTAATTTATCTTGTGTTTTTTCAGAGGGCAGAACCAAGATTCTTGTGTAGAAGTTCAAGGAGGCAGATTCCCAGTGATTATAGGGAAGAATTTTCTAACAATGGAGCATACTGCTTTGCAAAATAGTGAATGCCCATTGCTGATGGAATTCAGGCAAAGGCTGGAAAACCTTTTGCCTTCGAGGTGATGTAAAGAATTCCTGCAAATGAGCACTTGTAAGGCTTTTTCTAAGTCTTTATGATTCTGTGATTTGAGAATAATTCCACTTCAAAGTGGTAAAACATTTTTGGGCCCTCTGAAGACTAATTTTCTTTAGGTAAATGATTAGGTTGCTGTAAGGCAATGCCTACTTGATATGATTCCATTAGCTATAACTTGGGTTACTTTAGAATCTTGAGGAATGTTAAAATTTTTTTTTAGATTTATTTATTTATTTGAAAGGCAGAGTTACAGAGAGAGAGGGAGGGACACAGAGATCTTCCATCTGTTGATTCACTCCCCAAAATGGCTGCAATGTCCTGGTCTGAGCTGGTTGGAAGTCAGGAGCCAGGGGCTTCATCTGAGTCTTCCGTGTGGGTGGCAGGGGCCCAAGCACTTGGACCATCTTCTGTTTTTCCTAGGCCATTAGCAGGGAGCTGGATCCGAAGTGGAGCAGCCAAGACACTAACCGGCGCCTGTATGGGATGCTTGGCATCACTATGCCACAACAGAGGTCCCAGTAGTTATTTTTGAAATAGATAATTAAATTGATCATGGGGTAAGCTAAGTTGCTGAGCTCAATAACTGGTGCTTCTTTATCTAATAGACTGGTTATTTCAGTGCTTTATTCCCATACTTGGCCTTGTGTGCAAAGGAATTCTAGGGTTTGTGTAGATGAATAGCAGCATCATTAGTATGACTGATAAGCCCGTTACCTTTCCCTTTAAATTGTCTTCCTATCTGACTTCTTCTGTTTTCATCTGAGTTGTCTCATGGTCCTTGTGTTCCAGTATTTGGCTGCTGTCTGACCTGCATATATTTTGCTTTTCCATCTCTTGCGGCATGAATAGGTTGCATTGTTTTTAGAGAGAGAGCGCAAGAGAAAACAACACCATTAAAAGAGATTTAATTTTGTGAGGTGAGAAACTTAAAATTTTTTTTATTAATCACTTTAAGCATTCTTTTATAAGTTTCCAGTGTAGGATGCAGGACATTTTAATACTGCCAACTCCTCGGTGTTCTTTAATTAGGTATTAATCTATTGATTGATCATCTTCTAGTTGTGCATGACCATTATAGATACTAAGTTATATAAGACATTGACCTGTCCATCAGGATCATAAAATCTGGGGACTAGCAGCAGTGAAGGAAGAAAACACAGGAAGTGAAAAGGTGGAAAAGGAAAGTAAGGGGAGTGATACTGTATGTGCATGAAGAGTCCATTTGTAGTGGTTATTAGTATTTTCTGAGTTCCAGTGAAGATAAATGCACTAATGGCAGTGGTATCAATATAAGTCCTGACAGTATCTAACATCTCCAGGGTATTCATCAGTGCCAGGCATCATGCTAAGTGCTTTCCATGATTAATTTCATTATTATTCTTCACAGTATGCATAAGGAAAGTTGCTTCTATCCCCATATTTCAGATGAAGAAACTGAGGCAAGAAGCTGTTAAGAAATGTACCCAGTGTTGGTTTTCCAGGGAGTGGTTGGAATTGTAATTCAAACGCAGGTGTACCTAATGTTAGAATCTGTGCAATTTTCCTCCTTATGGTGGCTCTCAAACCAGTTCTTAAAGGGTTAGTTGAATTTTTATAGGCTAAGATAGAACCAGGAAGAAGAAAGTATTCCTGTGGAGAGAAGCTGTGTACACCAAGAATTAGAAGCAAAAAGTACAAGGCATATCTGAAGGAATTATGTAAGTCAGTTTGAGAAAGGCTTTGTTTGGAAGAGTAGTAAGGGCTAAACATAAGAAGACTGCTAGAGCTGCACAGGCACTGTCAGGCTTAGGAGTTTGAACTTGATGGAGAAGATAATGGAGAGTGCTCAGAGATTTTGAGCAGATATGATCACAGCAGTGTTCTGAGAAATCGATCTAGTAGCTATAAGCAGAATGACTTCAGAAAGGGAGAGAGAGCTGTGAGTGGAGCCAGTTAGAGGCAGTTATACTGACCCAGATGTGAGATAAAGGCCTGAACTGATTTTGAGGTGGTAATGGAAAGAAAGGGACAGATGTGAGGGATTGTGAAGAATCAAAAGAAAGGCTGACTGGGTATAAGGGAGGAAGAATCAGAGATGCCAAACTTGTGGGACATATTGTTCTTCCTAGATAACATATGTTTCCTAATTAATAGGGGATAGTTTAAAAATCATCTCTATTATTTCTGGTATGAATTTTTTTTTTTTTTTTGACAGGCAGAGTGGACAGTGAAAGAGAGAGACAGAGAGAAAGGTCTTCTTTTTGCTGTTGGTTCACCCTCCAATGCCCGCCACGGCCGGTGCACTGCGCTGATCCGATGGCAGGAGCCAGGTACTTATCCTGGTCTCCCATGCGGGTGCAGGGCCCAAGCACTTGGGCCATCCTCCACTGCACTCCCTGGCCACAGCAGAGAGCTGGCCTGGAAGAGTGGCAACCGGGACAGAATCCGGCGCCGCGACCGGGACTAGAACCCGATGTGCCAGCACCGCAAGGCGGAGGATTAGCCTACTGAGCCGCGGCGCCGGCCTCTTTTTCACTTTTAAAATTTATTTTATACATAATCAGTGTATTTATCTTGTAAGATGGAAAGACCTATGCTGAGTCTGATTAATGTAAGAAGATGTTGCAAAGAATTGATTTTATAAATCTTAAAGGAGATGTGATTGAAGGGATTTATCTTTTCTTGATTTTTCCTTCTGAACATTGATGTCTTTAGAAAGTGATCAACATGATGGTTTCAGGGCCTAATTGTTGGTAAATGGTTGAGACTCAGATAAAAATGTTAATATCCACTGTTTACCACCATGTTATTTGAATTAGAAGTGACCATGTATATTATCTTGCTTGAAGAAGTATTTGACAAAAAAAAGCAGTATCTGTCATTTGTAAATTTTCTTGTTCTAAAGAAAGCATTATGTTCTATAGATATAAATTATGTAAATAAAAGTTATTTTATACCAAAAAAAAAAAAAAAATTTATTTTTATTGATAGAAACTATCAAAATGTTTGATAAATGTATATATTATGGAATGATTAAGTGAAGCTAATTACCATGTTCATCACCTCACATTCTTTTTTGTGGTGAGCATGTTAAAATCTATTAGCAATTTTATGTATATAATACATTAGTATTAACTGTAGTCACTGCTGTACAATAAGTTTACAGAATTTATTTCTCCTGTCTTATTGAAACTTTATACCATTTGCCCAACATGTTTCATTCTCCCTCACCACAAATCTTGTAGAATTTTCTGAACTGATATCTATATTGACCCGGGATCATATAAGCACAGTATAATACCATAATAATCTTTTGGTAAGTGCTTCATGCTTTTCGGAGTGTTTTGTGTTCATAATTTTTTTAAGAAGATTTTATTTATTTATTTGAGAGGTAAAGTTACAGTCAGAGAGAGACAGAGAGAAAGGTCTTCCTTCCGTTGGTTCATTCCCCAAATGGCCGCAACAGCCGGAGCTGCACTGATCCGAAGCCAGGAGCCAGGTGCTTCTTCCTGGTCTCCCATGCGGGTGCAGGAGCCCAAGCACTTGGGCCATCTTCTACTGCTTTCCCAGGCTATAGCAGAGAGCTGGATCAGAAGTGGAGCAGCTGGGACTAGAAACGGTGCCCATGTGGGATGCTGGCGCTGCAAGCGGAAGATTAACCTGCTGCGCCACAGCATCGGCCCCCATAATCGATTTTAATTCTAGAGTGGTCCCATAAGTTGTAGAGGACAAGTATCAAGGTTAAAAGACTTCCTGAAGATTACAGAACTTATAGGTACAAGAACATACACTAGCATTAAATTCCTTGGTTCCTGGCCTATTATCTCTTTCCCTTATGTTACAAAAGACACAGCATAGGCAGTTTCTAATCCCAAGACTTGACCGCTAGTTGAGTAAAGGAACAACACTGGAGATATGATCAAGAACTTGTATTCTCATTGGAATTCATGTATCTTGTAACCTATAATACCTAGAACAAAATTATCCAACTATGTGCAAAGCATTTTTAGGTGAAGCCTATTAACTTTTAATTTATATAGAAATCTTTAAAAAAACTTGGATATTTCATTTCCCAAGTACTACATAGATTACCAGCAGCAAGGTAGGAATGGAAAGTTGCAGGCACTGATAAAGGTGGGTCCTTATTGTGCTTGGAAATGATTGCTGATAGTTTTCATAGCAAAGAAAGAGAAAGTTGGTTGGTATAAGAAAATACTTAATAATTTTTGGCTATTTAACATAAGCACAGATAGCTTAATAGTTTCTGAGAGCTAGTGTTACATGAGAGGACTTCAAAAAGTTCATGGAAAATAAAATCTAAAACATAAAAATATAAAATATAAACTTTATTTTTCAACATAAACTATTAGCTTCAACACACTTTTTTTTTTTTTTTTTGGACAGGCAGAGAGGACAGTGAGACAGAGAGACAGAGAGAAAGGTCTTCCTTTACCGTTGGTTCACCCTCCAATGGCTGCTGCGGCTGGTGCACCATGCTGATCTGAAGCCAGGAGCCAGGTACTTCTCCTGGTCTCCCATGCGGGTGCAGGGCCCAAGCACTTGGGCCATCCTCCACTGCACTCCCGGGCCACAGCAGAGAGCTGGCCTGGAAGAGGGGCAACCGGGACAGAACTGGTGCCCCGACCGCGACTAGAACCCCGTATGCCGGTGCCGCAAGGCGGAGGATTAGCCTATTGAGCCACAGCGCTGGCCTCAACACTTTTATAACTGATGTTACCAGCCATTTAGTCCATCCCTAAATAACTGGTGGTCCTGGAAATTTAACCAGCTCGCTGCAGTCTTTTTTTTAATATTAACTGAAGAAAAATAGATGCCCTTTAAAGATGTTTTAAGATTAGAAAGCAAGTTAGAAGGAGAGAAGTCAGGACTGTAAGGTGGATTCCTAGTGATTTCCCATGGAAACTCATAAAATTGCTCCTGTTTGATCACTGCAATGGAGAAGGACTCTTCAGTACAGATTTCCCAGGAGTTTTTCTGCTAAAGCTTTAGCTAACTTTCTCAAAATAATCTCATAATATCATTCTGGCCCTCTGGAAAGCCAACATGCATATGCCCTAAGAGTCTAAAAAACCTGTTGCTTGATGTTTGCTCTTGATTGGACCACCTTTGTTTTGAGTGGACCACTTTGGTCTCTTGGTAGCCATTATTTTGATTGTGCTTTGTTTTCAGAATTGCCTTGGCAAAGCTGTGTCTCATCTCCTATTAGAAATCTGTAAAGATGTCCTTCAGAATCTTGAACACACTTGTTTCAAATTCCCATTGAAAGTTCTGCTCTTGTCTGTAGCTGATCAGGTTGCAACAGTTTTGGTATCCGTGGAGCAGAAAGCTTGTTCTACCTTAAATTTTTGGGTTGGCATTATATAAACTGAACCAACTGATATGTACATGATGTTGGGCATTATTTCTTTTTAAGAATTTATTTATTTGAGAGAGAGAGAACGAATGAACAGAGGTCCTATCTGCTTATTCACTCCTCAAATGCCTACAACAGCTAGGGCTGAGCCAAGGCTAGAACCAGGAGCTGAAAATTCAATCCAGATCTCTTTGTAATTGGCAGGGGTCTAACTTCTTGAACCATCACTGGCTGCCTCCTAGGGTCTGCACTGACAGGAAGCTGGAATTCAGAACCAGAAATGGATATGAAATCCAGGCATTCTGATATGAGATGCAGGTGTCCTAACCAGCATCTTAGCCACAAATCAAAGGCCTGCTCCCGGCTGTTGTTTCTGTTATTAATATTCATTCCTCTTCAGTTAGGGCATGACAAATACTAAGTTTTCCCTGATAAACTCATACAGATGGTCTTTCACTGTGGGCTTTGACATCAACATCATCTCATCCCTTCTTAAAACAAGTCATTCACTAAAAACTGCTGATTCCTTTGTAGGCATTGTCCCCATAAACTTTTTGTAAAGCATCAATGATCTCACCATTCTTCCATCCAAGCTTCACTGTAAGTTTTATGTTCTTGCTTCAATTTTAACAGAATTCTTATTGCCCTTATAGGGGTTCTATTCAAACTGATGTCTTATCCTTACTGCCTTAAACTACATCCTGTTCAGTCATGTTATAACAAGTTGGTACAGGTTTGTTTTTGTTGCAAGAAAATAAAAATCCATTCATAGTGTTTTAAAATGTGCACTGACATGTTTTGAAGACCCCCTTATATATTCATAACAGTGGTCCTGTATCATCACAAGAAGGCTTAATTCTTTTTTGTCTTGATTTAAGTAAATTGAGTGTGGTGTATTTTTAGATAGACGCTCATCTAAGTTCCACTTAAGTTTTGACATTTAAGATGCGCATTTCAGTTGTCAAATTCTTTTAGGTATATCTAATTTTCTGGTAATGCTGGATAAATAAATAAGATATCATAAAGTTACATGTATTCAGAGAAACCAAAGCCAAGGCAAGTATGAAATTGATTCCAAGGAGGTGTAGATACTGAAAAGTGAAGCATTTGAATTTTTTGAAAACAGCTTTAGAAACTCTAAATTGACTTTCATAAACTCTAGGAACCAACACATGGGTATTGTAGGAAATTTGGAAGTATAGAAAAGTACAGCAAAAAGAATAAAAGACATGCTATCATTGTGTTTTATAAAAATGAAATGTTTCTGTGTATATAGTTTTGTATCCTTGCTATTAAGTTTGGTATATATCATAGATATATTGCCATACCATTTAAATTATTATAATTCATGCTATCCATTCCATTATTGGTGAACATATGAATTTTTTTCTATCCCTTTTTCTGTCGCAAACTACATTGCAGTGAACATCACTGGGCAAAAATACGTGACTGCATTTATTAGGATTCTAAAAAATGCAATTAAGGGATCACAGAGTATAAACAATTTTAAGACTCTGGTTATGTATTTACACTCTTTGGAAAGGTTATTCCAATTAACATTTATTCCAGCCAGCATATGATAAAAATGCTCATTTTTCTTAACCTTATTAACACTGGATATCCTCATTTCATTTTTAAGCATTACCAATTTTGAGACTAAAGAGTAGCCTCATTGGTTTGATTTGTATTTTTATTAGACATTTTGAACATTTTCAATATTGTTAGACATTTATATTCTTTTTAAGACAGATTTATTGAGAAATAATCCATAGGCCTTAAACATACCTGTTTTAATAAATATACAAGTCAGTGACTTTCAGTAAACATAGAGAACTGCATAATCCTCACTTCAGTTTTGTATTTTCTTTTTTTTAAAGATTTGATTTATTTATTTGAGAAGTAGAGTTGCAGGTAGTGAGGGGGAGACACAGACAGAAAGGTCTTCCTTCCGTTGGTTCACTCCCCAAATGGCTGCAACGGCCAGAGCTGCGCCAATCCAAAGCCAGGAGCCAGATGCTTCTTCCCAGTCTCCCATGTGGGTGCAGGGGCCCAAGGACTTGGGCCATCTTCTACTGCTTCCCCAGGCCATAGCAGAAAGCTGAATTGGAAGAGGAGCAGCCAAGACTAGAATCGGTGCTCATATGAGGTGCCAGTGCCGCAGGTGGAGGATTAACCCACTGCACCATGGCGCTGGCCCCAGCTCTGTATTTTCTTATTACAAGCTATTTTTTCATTTATTTCTGTTGTGTACCCTCCTTGATATATTATGAATAACCTTTATTTATTGTAAACAAGTTGCTTTTTACAAATTCAATTTGTATGGTCCTTGGAATAAAGTCTACAAAGTTTTGCAAGTGAGACCTTGAATGAGCCAACTTTGCTTACCTCTTCAGCTTTGTCTCTTCCTAACTCCCTGCCTTGCACACTGCTCACACTTAAGCTGACACGCTGTGCTCCCTTTGGTCTCTAGGCTTTTGCACATGCTATTCCCTTTTCCTGGAACACTTTTCCTTCACCTCTTTACCTAACTAATTCCTACTCATCCTTTAGGTCTCAGCTTAAATTTCAGTTCTTCTGGGAAGCTTCCCTGACTCCACCCTTCCCCCTCCAGATGATGGTAGGTGCTCCTTCCATGTGCACCATAGCACCCTATACTTACCATAGTGGGTCACAGCTCTTCACTGTACTTGGGCATTTGATTGTTTACCTTCCTGTCTTTTAAACTAGAGCCAGATCTGTTTGCATATTTTTGTATCATCAGGGTTGAAAAGTATTTAACACATGGATCATTGAATGGATCAGTGGATGTAATCATATTTAACATTTTTTTTCCATTTTCAGGCCTTGCAATGTTTTTAGACATTGAAAGGTATCACCAGAAGCCCAAAGATATAACTACTTTTAAGACTTTAGGTACATGTTGCCAAGTTTTCCTCCAGAATGGCTGTCAGTCTTTGTATACAAGCAGTTTCTAAAAATGGTTCACTATATCCACATCAACCCTAAGTATCCTTTTCATCATCTATTTTCTTTGCCATAGTAATAGCTATTGTCTATGGAACACTTAACATACTAGGCACTGTGCTGAGTACCTTACATACATTAGAATTTCACTCTTGTGGAGTAGGTATTATTACTCTCTATTTTACAAAGAAAATTGAAGCCTCAGAGAGATAAGCTGAATTATGCAATATTATAGGTATGGGGTTTGACCCTAGAACCCCTTCTCTTACTCATTAGCTATTGATTTTTTTTAAAGATTTATTTATTTATTTGAAAGGTAGAGTTACAGATAGTGAGAGGGAGAGACAGAGAGAGAGAGGTCTTCCATCTGCTGGTTCACTCCCCAGATGGCCGTAATGGTTGGAGCTGCGCTGATCCTAAGTTAGGAGCCAGGAGTGTCTTCCGGGTCTCTCACGCGGGTGCAGGGGCCCAAGCACTTGGGCCATCTTCTGCTGCTGTCCCAGGCCATAGCAGAGAGCTGGATTGGAAGTGGAGTAGCCAGGACTCAAACCAGCACCCATATAGTGTGCCTTATCTGCTACAGAAAAACGCTGGCCCCTCTATCTGGTTTTAAGTTAGAGGAAGCAGATTCTAGTTTGTGCCCAGTCTTTAAAAGACACTGTGTCTTTCCTACTCAACACCATCAAATATCCCTTCTGGTTCTGGAAACAGTATTTTACCATTTTTCTAGGAAATGCCTACTGTTGTGTTGGCTACAGCAGTGCCTGGCTGGCTGTAGACATTCAAATGTCTGTGTTTTTGTTCATTTGTTCAAAAAACCTAGCCTAGCAGGGAAGCTACTTCCAGTTTTTTTTTTTTTAAAACAAATGTGATCATTGATAAACCCCTTTATCCAGCCTGAAATATGTCAGAGGCTGGGTATACAAGGGAGAGTCTTTAAGGCTCTTGTTATTCAGCAGATATTTAGTGAATGCTGTTCTGTGCAGGTATTCCCATCCATTTTCTTCCTCTAGTTCTCAGATACTTTACAAGCTGCCCTGCATATCCTTGTCCATCTGAGGAGCAAAGCTACTTATCACAGTGCCCCTCATTTTCCTGTTTGTCGAAGGAAAGTCTGGTGAGGTGCTCTGGCTTGATAATATAGTGAGTTTCATGGTTCTCTAGACTTCCTGAAAAATAGGGGGAAATATTTTGTTTATTGAGTGGGAGAGGATGTGCTTAGAAACAAACGGAAAGAGGTAATACTGTGACCCACCCTAGATTTTATGGAGCTGTTTGATTCAGTTTATGAAACAAAGTTATTTAGCACCTTTTGGTGTCCTGTACTATACTTTTCAGTCTGAGAATGTTTGTTTATTTACTGACTTATTCCACTCCTGGGGATCTAGCAACCAGCTAGTCCCTGGCCTCAGGAAACTTAAACAAGTGGAAAGAATGACATTAAATAAGCAATTAGATTACATGTGGCAATCACAAATGTATAGGCTCACAGGAAGAAAAAGAAGGCCAGTAGGAACTTCTGAGTTGAGCCTGAAAGAGTGAATGGGGTTTGATCAGCAAACAGAAAGTTACAGGTGAGTAGAGGAGGGAAGTAATCTTAGGCAAAAACTGCTGGCATGGGGCTAGAAAGGGCATGATATATGCTGGGAACCACAAGCAGTTCAGTGCTAATGCCATGTAAAGTGCAGAAAATGGGACTGGAGAAGTAAAGATCATTTCTTCTGAATTTTAACAACTGTGACCTTTTTACTTTGAATACAGTAAGTATATGTAAATTCTCTTAGCTTTATTTAAGGGGACTATCAAAATGTGATTATAACAAAAACCTTACCCAGTGTTTGTTGTACAGTAGACATTGGGGTTAGCACTAAATAGGCATCACAACAAGCATTTGGAAGGACTATTCTTGTTCCCATTTTACATATGAAGAAACACTCTAACACTCTCCTGGTTGTCTATGCTCCCCAGGGTAGCCATGGTAGAGCTGAGATTTCAATTTTGATTGTCAAAGTCAGAAAACAACTACTAGACTGAATTACCTTCTGGGTGTTAGAATTAGTCTGATTGTCTAGTGTTAATTTCTTTCATTTTTTAATCATTTAGCTTAACATTTGACCTGCAGTCATTCACTGCGATTTGGATTTGCTCCTTGTGTGTTTGTACTTGATAAACTCAGTTCAGAAGTCTGTTGAGAGCCTTCTCAAGCACTGTAGGGTGATATCAGGCATTATCCTCACCTTATGATTTACATGTCTGATGAGAAAGGCAGCTATAAACTAAGCAACTATAATCAAAAACCTAGTATGCTGAATGTAGTAGGAGAGGCACACACCGATATAAACACTGGAGGAAGACTTCAGTTCCAAAGTGGAAAATGGACAGGGAGGAGCAAAAAAATCTTAGCAGCTACAGAAAGGAAAGATATATGCATGTTTACATCTATATATTAATTATGTTCATTTCCATTCACATATAGAAGCCAGTGTTTTATGCAGGACAATTATTGTAATATAACGTTGTCTAAAGCATGGCTGCCAGATAGTGAAACTTCTGTCTCTGTAAAGTGTATTACTGTGCCCCTTGCCTGTTCTTCCTCAACCACCTTTAATCATCTTTCCTCACTTAAAGACAAGGAAAAAGACCAACAACCTCTTTTTTTTTTTTTTTAACTGCTGCAGACAGATAGAAGTTTGTAAGAAAATACGTTTATTAAAGTTAAAAGAAGGCCGGCACCATGGCTCACTTGGCTAGTTCTCCACCTGCGGCGCCGGCACCCCGGGTTCTAGTGCCAGTTGGGGCGCCGGGTACTAGTCCTGGTTGCTCCTCTTCCAGTCCAGCTCTCTGCTGTGGCCCGGGAAGGCAGTGAAGGATGGCCCAAGTGCTTGGGTCCCTGCACCGGCTCCTGGCTTCGGATCAGTGCAGCAGCCATTAGGGGAGTGAACCAACGGAAGGAAGACCTTTCTTTCTGTCTCTCTCACTGTCTAACTCTACTTGGCCAAAAAAAAAGTTAAAAGAAGACATCTCTGTGCAATTTGCGATTTGGGACAATGATTCTCATATTGTTGCTTTGGACACTTCAAGAAACAGCAAGAATTTGAAAGAGCCCTTTCTTCATCATTACAGTATTTAACATGTCAGGCAAGAATTAGGGTAAATCACATGCTATAAGTCACATGTGAGCATCTCATACCCTATTGCCTTTATCTATTAAGGAAGCACATTGATTCTTTGGAGTCTGAGAAAGTGATTGTGGTTTAGAATAGAAATAGTATCTGCCGGGGCTGGTAATGTGGTATAGTGGGTAAAGCCGCCGCCTTCGATGCCGGCATCCCATATAGGCAACCGTTCCAGTACTGACTGCTCCATTTCTGAACCAGCTCCCTGCTAATGTGCCTGGGAAAGCAATGGAAGATGGCCCCTGCCACCCTGTGGGAGACCCAGAAGAAGCTCTTAGCTCCTAGCTTCAGATCTGCTTCAGCTCCAGCCATTGTAGCCATTTGGGGAGTAAGCCAAAGGGTGGAAGATATCTCTCTCTCTTTCTCTCTCTCTCTGTAAACTCAGCCTTTGAAATAATAAATAAATCTTTAAAAAATAAAATAAAAAATAGTACCTGCCAGTTATTCTAACATAGGCCACATATAGGGGTGGGGAAGCCCTAAAAGTGTTTTAATTTTTCTTAAGTCTTCCAAAATACCTATAGGAACACCAAGCAGTTTAGCATAGTGGTTAAAAGTGTAGGATCTAGACTGCCTGGATCTGAATCCCGGCTTTATAATTTACTAGACTGAAGTCGGTTAACTACTCTAGTTTACCTACCTGTAAAATAGGGGTGATAACAGTGCTTCCAGGACTTCTTTCTCAGAAATATTGTAAGCATTAAATGAGAAAGTGCACTAGAACCACCCCTGGCACTAAATAAGCATGCGTTCATGAAGTATTAGTCATTTTTTTATAATGATGATGATTCAGTCTTGCTATTTGGTTATTAAGCAATTTTTTCATTATAGCAAATTTGGTGGGCAAGATATTTGCCTTTTGACAATGTAATCCTAATGGATAGCATATCTCAGAGCTTAGTTTACTCGTTGTTTCTTTTTTAGTTTTTTGACTTGATAATAGCTTCATTTTTTAAAATTAAAGAATCTTTGTTCTAATTGTTGATCTCCACAGCCAAGTATGTTGTGTGTGATTTTGTAATGACCCTGGAGAACTGTACAGAATGATTAATGCAACTGTAATCTTAAAAAACTCCTTCCTTTGAGAGTTTTTATCAATTTAGTAGGACAAGATAGCAGCATATTAATCTACTGAATGTATATTTTGCAATATAGTAGGACAGATTTTTGCAAGGGTTCACCTTAGTTTGTATAATCAAATCTTACACTGAATGTGTTGGTGTTTTTAATGATCGAGGCTACAATCATGTGACAAAATAGAACAGATATTTTTAAATATGGAGAGTCCAAAGAGACTGAATGTATTCATGGATTTAAATGTATCTTTGTACAAGGAAACAATAGGTGAGAGGAGTGATCTGTGTAATCCAGCCGTTCCAAGCAGTTGGCAGTTGAAGTTGAATGCAACTCTAAGACATGCATTTCCAAAGCAATTGAATGAACTCATAAATGATAGAACAAGAGATCTTTGGTTGCATTTGGTGATAGTTTATGTTACTGAATCTTGTTGGAAAATAGAGATAACCAATTTCTTCCTAGAATGAGTATTGAAAAAAAATTTTAAGATTCTGTAAACACAGTATTTTTATTAGGCTCCTCGATCTGTCTCTGCAAGCTGCAACTTTCTCAACTCTGAACATTTTAAAGCTGATCCTGTGGTTTTTGATTAGACTTCAGAGGAAACTACTGACTAAAGAAAGTCTGGTTCAGCAGCTGAAAAATCTAGGAATTTCAGCACTTGCTTTTAAACATTCTTGTATGATAAAGAATCTTGAAAATTACATATTTTAAGTTTCATGAAAAAGAAAATATTCTCAGATATTTTCATTTAAGCAGTTTTTGAATTTTCTTCTCTTTTTTTTTTGACAGGCAGAGTTAGACAGTGAGAGAGAGACAGAGAGAAAGGTCTTCCTTCCGTTGGTTCACCCCCAAAATGGCCACTACAGCTGATGTGCTGCGCTGATCCAAAGCCAGGAGCCAGGTGCTTCCTCCTGGTCTCCCATGTGGGTGCAGGGCCCAAGCACTTGTGCCATCCGCCACTGCCTTCCTGGGCCACAGCAGAGAGCTGGACTGGAAGAGGAGCAACCAGGACAGAACTGGCGCCCCAATCGGGACTAGAACCCGGGGTACTGGCACTGCAGGCAGAGGATTAGCCTAGTGAACTGCAGTGCCGGCCCAGTTTTTGAGATTTTAAGCTATATAGTAGCATTTAAAAATAATTTTACCTAAAAACATGAGAATTCTCTTGGTGTTACTAAAATTTGTGTTATCTATAGTTGTGGTTCAAAATTGAAAAACTTAAAAGGCAAGAGGGTGATTTGGACCTCTGTATTGATGAGGTTTTTGGAATGCCAATCTGCTAAAATTTAGAAATAAACAATAAAAATTTTTAACAGGACATAGAGATGTCAATCACCAAATCAGCCTTTGGTTTGTTTTCGATTGTCCTTTCAGAGGACTTAGGATGCTTAGAGGAAGCATGTGTTTTAACAAGTCCTAGGGTTATGCTTTTTTTTTTTTTCCAATTTTTTTTTCTGTTTTATTGGGATACATTCATTTACAAACATTAAATTCCTACTATGTACAAGAATTACTCATATTATTTAAACTGCTTGTATAGCCTACTCTTTTTAAAAAGTTGCTGTATTATGTGATTTAGAAAATTGGATAATTGGTATTCTTTGTTTTATTCTTTGTTCTTCTGATAAACTGGTCTCCTGCTTGATTTTGTGCTTTTTTATTCTGTATTTTATTTGTGCTCACATTTCTGAGACAGCCATAATAGCGATTCTCTAGTTAGAAATAACCTTTTCTGGGGCCAGTGCTGTGGCATAGAAGGTTAAGCCTCTGCCTGCAGTGCCAGCATCCCGTAAGGGTGCTGTTTTTGAGTCCTGGCTGCTCCGCTTCCAATCCAGCTCCCTGCTAATGCACCTGGGAAAGCATTGGAGGATGGCCAAAGACCTTGGGTCCCTACACCCGCATGGGAGATCCAGATGAAGCTCCTGGTTCTTACCTGGCCCAGCCCCAGCTGCTGTGGCTATCTGGGGAGTGAACCAGCTGATGGAAGATCTCTCTGTCTCTTTCTGTATTTCTGCCTTTCAAATAAATTTAAAAACAACAACAACAACAACAACAAAACCCAAAAACTTTCTGCAGTTTTTATATGGGCTCCAGGTTGATTTGTGTCTGCCTTTCTTTCCTTCCTCCTCATCTCTCCCTCCCTCCCTTCCTTCCTTCCTTAGATTATTTATTTTAAAGTCAGAGTTAAAGTGAGAGAGGGAGAGACAGAGAGAAGGGACATCTTTCATCCACTGATTCACTACCAAATGGCCACAACTGGCCAGAGCCAGGAGCTAGGAGCTTCTTCTAGACCTCACATGTGGGTGGCAGGGGCCCAAGCACTTGGACAATCTTCCACTGCTTTTCCCAGGCCATTAGCAGGGAGCTGAATTGTGGAAGCAGAACACCCAGGACTGGAACCAGTGTCCATATGGGATTGTCACAGATTGGCGGCTCTACCTGCTATGCCACAACACTGGCTCTTGAAATATTTTTTTAATGAATTTTGCTATGTATATTTAAGGTATACAACATGATGGAATATATATAAATCATAAAAGTTACTGTAATAAAATGAAACTATATAGAATTAGATCAAATATGGTTCTAAATTCAAAGACAAAGAAAAAAAATTGAATGTACTGTTAGCCTTTTTTTTGTTTTCTTCAAGATTTTTATTTGAGAGGCAGAGTTACAGAGAGCGAAAAACAGAGACAAAGGTCTTCCATTTGCTACTTCACTCTCCAAATGGCTATAGTGGCCAGAGCTGGGCCGATCCAAAGCCAGGAGCCAGGAGCCCGGAACTACTTCTTGGTCTCCCATGTGTATGCGGGGGCCCAAGTACTTGGGCCATCTCTATTGCTTTTCCAGGCCATAAGCAGAGAGAGGAGCAGCTGGGATATGAACCTACACCATTTGGGATGCTGGCGCCACAAGTGGCGTATTAGCCTACTTTACCAGAGCACTGGCCCCTGTACTGTTGGCTTTGAAGATTGAGTATGCAAAAATAGGGTTTGAAAATATATGGGTCAATAGTTGAGAAAATGCCTTAACAGTAATCTCTGTCTCTGTCTCTATGTATTATATTATATTATACTGATTTATTTGAAAGTTAGAGTTACAGAGAGAGAAGGAGAGAGAGAATCTTCATCTGCTGGTTCACTCCCCAGATGGCCACAATGGCCAGGGTGGGGCCAGCCTGGAGCCAGGAGCCAAGAGTTTCTTCCAGGTCTCCCAGTTGGGTAGCAGGGGCCCTAGCAATTGGGCCATACTCTGCTGCTTTACTGCTTGCATCAGCGGGGAGTTAAATTGGAGGTGAGTAGCCGGGACATGAATCAGTACCCATATGGGATGCTGGTATTGCAGGAAGTGGCTTTACCCACTATGCCACAAAACCAGCCCCAATAGTAATTAACCCCTCAAAAGTTTTTTCCTCACTTTTTGCCTACTTCATTTGATTTGTTATTAACTTTGTGAAATTTCATTTTGTTTGTGGCAATATCAACAGCTACCATTAAAGCTATTGAAATTCTTTTTTTTTTTTTTTAAAGATTTATTTTATTTATTTGAAAGACAGAGTTACAGAGAGAGGTAGAAACAGAGAGAGAGAAAGTCTTCCATCCGCTGGTTCACTCCCCAGATGGCGCAACGTCCGGAGCTGCGCTGATCTGAAGCCAGGAGCCAGGAGCTTCTTCCAGGTCTCCTACATGGGTACAGGGGCCCAAGAACTTGGGCCATCTTCCACTGCTATCCCAGGCCATAACAGAGAGCTGGATCGGAAGAGGAGCAGCTGGGACTCGAACTGGCGCCCATATGGGATGCTGGCACTTCAGGCCAGGGCTTTAACCCAGTGGACCACAGCGCTGGCCCCAGCTATTGAAATTCTTTATAGATGAATGCATTGAACTTTTGCACTAGGCATGGGTACCCCAGTTTAATGTTCAGTGGGCACAATTTAGTGATCTTTAAAATAATTTAGCTCTTGGTTTATATTTTTTGTATAACTGACAAGAAATAGTGTATTTTGGAGTTAAGTATGTCATTTTTGTAAGAGCTTATAGTGAAGGTCTGTATTATTTAACTGTCTTAAATGACAGCCTCCTTAAAATGTCCTTTGTCATCACCTCTCACCTGTGACATCTATAATTTTTTGTGAAATTCTGATTTGATAGCTTTGGGTGCTAGAACTCTAATGGCAAGAATGCACAGCAGGCATGCAAGTTTACTTCGTTGCTAAGGCTGCTGAATCACCGCAGTAGTTTCTTGCTTAAGGGGTTTTGGATGCTGTTGTAGCTCTAGGCAGGATATGTGTTTTTATTTTTGCCACTTCTATGTAGGAAATCTAGGAAGTTTCTAGGATTTTTGATTACTATGGGAATCTTGGGGTTTATTCATGAATATTGCTTTGTGAGGGTTCACAGAATTTCAGAACTAGAAAATTGACTAACTCTTCATTTTACTATTAAATATTTTTCAGAGTTTGACTTAAGAATAAAGACTAGAATAACTCATATCTTGGGGAGTTTCAGGAGTTTTTGTTACAGTAAAAACCTTATACTACGTCTTTAGTAGGAATTGGAGAATCTCTAGAACACTAGGTATTTTAGTGGCCATCTGGGATCTAAACTAACTTAGGATACCGTAAGGATCCAAGGTCTTTATTTCCGTTTGCTGTTAATAGTGTAGAGGATTTCCTTCTCTATACTTGTCTCCACACAAAAGATGGCTGTTGTGGATCTAGGGAATTACATCCATATTTGTTGCAGGAAAAGGTAAAAGGTACACACTGCTGGCTGTGACTACCTTTTGTTAAGAAAACAAAAGTTTTTCTGGAAACTCAACACCCTATTCCTAGCACACTTCTCTTTAGGTCTCTAGCCACAACTTGGTTACATGACCACCCCTCATTCTAAGGGAGTATTCTGGAAAAAGCAAGTATGTGGCTTTCCATCTTAATCATAACAATCAATGCAGATTTTAAAAAGTGTGCCTTGAGTGCTAACAGAACATATCTGTGGCCCAGATTTATCTAGTGGGTCACCAGTTTCTGGATACTTTATATTTTGTGTCCCATTTAGTACTCTACTACTTATTTCTGGTTTCCAGCAGTCATTTTATTAGGTTGCCAAGAAACTTGAAATTAAAAAGCTTGGTTTAGATTCTGGTACAGAGACTTGTTGGCTGTGTAATATTGGGCAAGTTTACTTAATCTTTGCAAGCCTCCTCCTCATCCCTCATCTTGAAAATGGGCACATAATGTTGCAATATACCATTGTTAAAGTGTAGAGAACTTGGTATCAGAAAAACCTGAGTTGCATTTCTTTTTCTGCCAAGCAACTTATGTAGTCTCTGTGTAAGTTTCTCCTACTATTAAATGGGGCTAATAGTTGTCCTCTAGCTCACAGAGTCTTTATGAGGATCAAATGAAATGCAGTGAAGTCCTACTTAAGCAGAGTTCTGAAGTGAGCATAAGAGTCAAAAATCAAATTTAGTAAACATTATCCTTGACAAAAGTCCCTTAAATCACCCATAATGAAAAATACACCAGAGGAGGCATTTACCCAAGTGCTTAACACTCCCACATCCCATATCAGAGTACTTGGATTCAATCCTGACGCCAGATCCTGATTCTCGTTTTCCTGTCAGTGTACACCCAGGAGACAGTGTTGATGGCTCAAGTAACTAGTTCTTGCCATTCGTGGGAGGGACTTGCATTTCATATCTGGCTCCTGGCCTTTGCCGAGTGCTACCCAACGGTATGGGCATTTGGGTAGTGAGCCAGGGAATTGGGATCTTTCTCTCTCTCCCTGTGTCTATCTCTCTTTTTTTCTCAGCCTCTCAAATGTAATTTTTAAAGAATAATATAGATGTTTTTGGGCACACAGCTCTGTAACCAAGTCTGTCAGGCAGGGGACACAGTTTCTCTTATGTCATACATGCACTTGTTAAGTGAAATAGCAGGTAAAAAAATGTACAATAACATACATGTTTGTGCAATTTTTATTTATTTTCTACCTAGAACATAAAATCAAATTAGCATAAGTTAAATGTACATTTGATTCAACTCCAGAGTTTTTATTGGTACGATGTTTAGCATAGAACTTGGCCCTTTAGAAAATGAGTTCACATTTACTGGTTCACTCCCCAGATCCCCACAACAGCTGGAACAAGGTTAGACTGGGGCCAGAGCCAGGAGCCAGGAGCTCAGTTCATATCTCCTAGGACAGTGGCAGAAACTCAAATTGCTTGAACCATTACTGCTGACTTGAAGCTGGAGTCAGGAGTCAGAGCTGGGAATCAAAACAGTGTGGGACACACTAAAAACCCACTCTGAACTGGGCCTTTTTAAGTCTTCAGTAAATGGTAGCTGTTATTTTTACATAGATATGATGTTTGAGGATGAGAAAACTGAGGCTGTTCAGGCTCAGCTTGTCTCCTTACTGTATAATATGGACCAGTGATGGTTTTTTCTGCCATATCACCCAAGATTTGGAAGAGATGAATATGGACAAGAAAAAAATATCACTATTTTAGAGATAAGAATGTAGGATGTGATATTTCAAGGAAAAACTGTGACATAAATGCCTCCAAATTCATATGCCAAGGGTAGGTATTTGGCAGTTGTTAAGACACCACTTTGGACACCTGCATCCTATATTGGAGTGCATGAGTTTGAGTTCTAGATCTGTTTCTGATTCTAAGTTCCTGCTAATGTGTACCTTGGGAGGCATGAGAAGATGGCTCACATACTTGGTCCCTGTCATCCTAGGAGGCCTGGATTGAGTTCCAAGCTCCTAACTTTGGCCTAACTCAGCCCTGGCTGTTGCAGCCATAAGAGAAGTAAACCAGCAATGGAAGATCACCTTGTCTGTCTGTCTGTCTGTCTCTCTCTTCTAAATAGAATGAAAATAAATCTGAAGTGCAAAGTTAAAGGCGAAAATTAACAATCGCAAGTAATATGCTACTTTATAATTGTTTAAATTGTGAAGTATATCATTTACATAGAATATTTTTATTTTCTTTGAAAGGCGGAAAGAGAGGAGAGAGATCTTTCATTTGCTAGTTCACTCTCCAAATGCTTGCAAAAGCCAGGCTTGGGGGCTGGCACTGTGGCTTAGCAGGTAAAGCTGCTGCCTGCAGCACCGGCATCCCATATAGGTATCAGTTCAGGTCCTGGCTGCTCCACTTCTGATCCACTCTCTGCTTTGGCCTGGGAAAGCAGTGGAAGATGGCCCAAGTCCTTAGTCCCCTGCACCCATGTGGGAGACCCCAAGGAAGCTCCTGGCTCCTGGCTTTGGATTAGCTCAACTCTGGCCATTGCAGTCATCTGGGGCATGAACCAACAAATAGAAGACATTCTCTCTCTCTCTCTCTCTCTCTCTCTGCCTCTGCCTCTGCCTCTGCCTCTCTATAACTCTGCCTTTCAGATAAATAAGTCTTAAAAAAAAAAAAAAAAAAAAAAAAAAAAAAAAAAAAAGCTGGGCTGGGCCAAGCCAAAACCAGGAGTTTGGAACTCCATCCCATTTCCCACTGGGTGGCAGGAACCCAAGTACTTGAACCATGCCTTCTGCCTCCCAGGGTATGCATTGTCAGGAAGCTAGATTGGGAGCAGAGTGGCTGGTACTCAACCAGACACTCCAATATGAGATTCAGGTGACCCAAGCAGTGATTTTAACTGCTGTACCCACATGCCTGGCCCTAGAAGAATATTTTGATTTTTAGACGCAAAAAGCATCCTTTCCAATTTATGATGTGAAGATTTTCAAAAGATGGAGAGATAATAAGTGGAATGCTAGATTCAGGAAGCCCTGATACATCTGGGAGTCTTTCATCAGGAAAGTTAACCATTTTCAACTAAAGCTACACAGAGCCATAAGCAGCTACAAATGATCTGTTTTACAGTGTTGAAACATGCCACTCACAAAAAATACTTATTATGTATACAATGATATGATAACCTTTGTATTCTTATTCTCTGCATAACATGGACTTGATGTTTAAAATACTTTGGGACTTTAGTCCCAAAGCTTGAGTCAGATGGTAGTGCTCAAATACAATGAATCATATATAGTGAAAGGCATAGATAGAGCTCCAGTATCCCCAGAATTGCCATGCAGGAAAACAAGCGGGGCCCCCCTTTTCTTAGAGGACGTGATTATTTTGGAGATTACAACAGAAAAGAGTACATGCTCTGAAAGTTTTTCTTGAGGATCCAAAATCTGAAAGGATAACAGTAGACAGGAAAACTCTAAGAGCAAATACATCCTTTTGTTCAGGTGCTGTCAAGTGTTTTCTACTGAAAGTAAAGTTGTCTGAACTTGTACGTTATCATTTGTTGCTTGATATAAGGTTGTCTGTTTTTAAACAAAGGAGGAAACTCTTGTTTTGAAGTGACTCACCTAGGAACATAGGTTAATAACGGGGTGGTGTTTCCTTGCTTAATATGAATACTGAAAATACCAGATATTCTTAACTTTATATAGACTTTAATTCTTATATTTGAAAATTTTTAGGAATCTCTACGTGACTCTATGATAATATTAATAGTAAGAATGGTTAAATTTAACCACTATGTGACCTTGGGAATTTAGCAATATGGCATTTAGAATATATGAGTTATAATTAGCTTATACTTTTAAGTCTTTTAATATGCAGCAATCTCCCTTACCTGTGATTATTTTTCTCCTACTTTCCCTTGAAACCCATTTGTCTGTGATTGGATGATTTATTTATTTAAAGTTAATTAAATTCAGCTACTGAGCCTTACTTTATGGCTTTAAAAAAAATCTTACCATGGTTATGGAACTTGTGTAATGGAGACCTGATTTTTATAGCTAAATGAATATTGCCATGATACCTGGAAATAGTTTGTGTTAGTGAAAAAGAGGACAGGTATATGCTAAGTTTATTCTCCTTGTTATAGATAGTTCGATAATTTTTATATGAGAGGTTATATTGAAAATTAAACCGAAGCCATTTTTATAGCATTGCAGAATATAGTTTCTTTTATAGTAAATCTAGTAAAGCTAAGATTTGGAGAAACTTAATGAAACAGGGAAAGGATTAGAAAGTGATTAAAGTTTTGTCAGGGTTCATGCATATTGACACTGATTGACAGTTTTATCTGAGAGAGAATTAGAGTTTTTTAAAAATAAGAAAGCTTCTAGGGCTAAATGTTGATGAAGAGTAGCCAAATTGTCTCTGGACCTTTAGTGTTTTTTTTTTTCTTTATTTATTTAGAAAATTTCAGTTAGTTAAGGATTTCTAGGATTTCGAGGTAGTAAGACTAGTTCTTCTAACAAAAATAACAGAGTACATATACTAGAAGACTGGTGTCTACTCCCTAAGGGAAATGGACAGTGTAGCATCTTAGGAGCTCCTTTTTCTGGAATTGCTTTCACTTCTTTTAAATATCTCCAAGAGTTGCAAATACCTTCCTTTTAAGGTGAATTTGATTTTTGGAAGTTGTAAAGTATAATTTGTGTCCATATATGATGAATATTAACTTACCGGAAACATCGTGAGTGTCTTTATGTTTTATAGCCTGGGGATACAAAAATGTCTATAGTCAGTCAGTTGTTGCCCTCAAGGCTGTGGGAGAATGGATTATGCCTAACTCCAGGGCAAGGGGCACATCAAAGTCTATCTAAGGAATTTGTCAAGGAGATGTTGAATAGAGAAGGAGGCTCTCTGCTATGGAACCTTATTTACAAACTAGTTTTTATTTATTGTAAAGGTTTTGTTATTTTAAAGGCAGAGTGACAGAGAAAGAGGGAGGGAGAGAAAGACAGTGTATGCATCCATCTGTTGGTTCACTCCCCAAATGCTGGCAATAGCCAGGTGAAAGCTAGGAGTCAGGAGATCCCATCCAGGTCTCCCGTGTTGGTGGTGGGAACCTGTCTACTTGAACCATCAGCTGCTGCCATTCAGGGAGCACACTAGCAGAAATCTGAAGCAGAGGCAGGGCTGGGTGGATCCCAGCCACTCTAATATGGGATGCAGGCTCCCACTTGATAACTTAACCCACTGTACCACAAAACCTACCCCCAAATTAATAATTCAAGTAAAAGAAAGAAAAAAAGTGAAAATAGACTCATCCATAAGTTGGTTAGATTTTTGTTTGTTTGTTTGTTTTGGTAAATCAAGAACCTTCCTGACACAATTTCCAAGCAAATATTCTGAAAATGTTTCAAGTAGTAGAATGTCATAGAACTTCTCAAATTGACTATCTAAGGAGAAAACTCATTTAAAAATATACATTCTCTGGTGTTGGCTAAAAAAGAAACTCATTATTATTTGTAGACTTTGTCTATTTTTACCTTGAGATATATTCTTAAAAATATCCACTGTGGAAAATTAATACAGATTTTCACAATTTTTTCCCACTTGCCTACATTCTTCTGCAACTTTGTTCTATTTTTTAAAAGTAAATTTTTGGGTTAAAGAAGAGTTGCCTTCCTCAGCAAATATGAGAAAGAAAGAGAGGAGAGATAGTAAAATTTTAGACAGGAAGTAGATGATAGTTATACTGACCTTATAATTAATTATTCAAGCCATGACAATAGTGAGTGCCAGTAATCATTTCACTGTTTAACAGGTGTTAATTAGGGTGGACAAATGGGGGCATTTGGCAACCCTCCTGATGGGGATTCTAGAAAATGACCCCATAGTGAACATTCACAGGTTTACCCTCATCCCTACCAGTGGTTGTAAAATACTTACAACAAAGGCTAGTCTTATGCTACTGTGTTTTTAATTTTACTTTGTTAAGTGAGCAAAGAATAAATAAAATGGCATGTTAAATGTGAATTTCTGAAGCTATTTTATTTTATGTATCCTAATGTGTATTCATTGCTGTTTCTGCCTGTGTTACTTCAGGAATAGACCAGGCTGCTTCTTAAAAGAGATCCCAACATACTGGGACGTATTAGTAAGGTGAAGTTCACTTCTCTGTCATATAGCAGTTTAGAGAATTTTTTCTTATTAATCAGGAATCAAATAACTCTGAAATGAAATGGTTAGGTTCTCCAAACTGTACTATGTTCACGAGCATTTATTGCTGGATTTTCCTGAAAACACTGTGTTTGTCTTTTTGGTTTCTTAGAACCTTGACTTAAAAGTCAGCCACATCCTGTTATCCTGTGAGGCTTTGCAACAAAAAAAATATAAAGAATTTGTCAACTGAGAAGTGAAACTTTAGAAACTAGAATTTTTTTAATTTATTATGTGAATTTTAATATCTAAGTAAAAAGTTCTAAGTAAAGAGTTTGTTCCAATTATATTTTTTGTAACCACTTAATATAAGTTAGTTATTTCCTCCTCTGTGTTTTCACAAACATTTTGTACATATATATATCTTTATAGTATTATATGAAGGTTTTCTGTTTTTAAGACTCAGCCTCCTCCCTAGATTGTAGTTGGGAACCTCTAATGTTCATTTTTGTAACCTTCTTAGTGTCTAAAATAGAATGAATATGTAATAGAGATATCAGTGTAGAAATGTTAATCTTGTTGTAGATTTCCTCATTACTAAAATAATTCTGGGGCTGATAATTTTACCTAAGCACATTGGATTAGTTGCCTAAATTTCATAGTATTAAATAGATTGAAAATTAATATTTAAAATTTTTTGACAGGTAGTATTATAGACAGAAGGGAGACAGAGAGAAAGGTCTTCCTTCTGTTGGTTCACTCCCCTAATGGCCGCTACGGCTGGCCCTGCACCGATCCAAAGCCAGGAGCCAGGTGCTTCCTCCTGGTCTCCCATGTGGGTGCAGGGACCCAAGCACTTGGGCCATCCTCCACTGCCCTCCCGGGGCACAGCAGAGAGCTGGACTGGAAGAGGAGCAATTGGGACTAGTACCCTGTGTCCCAGCCGGGACTAGAACCCAGGGTGCCAGCGCTGCAGGCGGAGGATTAGCCAAGTGGGCCACAGTGCTGGCCAAAGGTGCCCATCTCTAATACTATCACACTGACAGTTAAGTTTCAGCGTATGAATTTTCAGAGAACCACTTAGACCATAACAAGCCCCTTCTTTTTACATAAGTTCCTTTGATATCCCAGAACTGAAATTAGTTTGGGTGGGGATGAAATCCAGGTGAGTGTGGTATCAGAGATTCTTTTTTTTTTTTTTTTTTTTGACAGGCAGAGTGGACAGTGAGAGAGAGAGACAGAGAGAAAGGTCTTCCTTTGCCGTTGGTTCACCCTCCAATGGCCGCCACGGCCGGCGCGCTGCAGCCGGCGCACCGCACTGATCCGATGGCAGGAGCCAGGAGCCAGGTGCTTTTCCTGGTCTCCCATGGGGTGCAGGGCCCAAGCACCTGGGCCATCCTCCACTGCACTCCCTGGCCACAGCAGAGGGCTGGCCTGGAAGAGGGGCAACCGGGACAGAATCCGGCGCCCCGACCGGGACTAGAACCCGGTGCGCCGGCGCCGCTAGGCGGAGGATTAGCCTATTGAGCCGCGGCGCCGGCCAGTATCAGAGATTCTTAAGCAAAGGGGACTTTGAGGAGGGAAATGGTCACTGTTGGGTCAGATGTCTTTAGGAGGTCAAGAGTAGAAAGAGTAGAAAGGCACTTGCCTTTGGCAATTAGGAGAACACTTTTGACCTATATGAGATCAGCTTCTGGGGGTTGTGGGTGGTCAGAAAGTCATTTACAACAGATGAGAAGATGAAATGAGTAGTGAGGAGAGGTAGGTAGCAAGTAGAGACTGTTTTGGTGGAATTTAGGTAAGAGAAGTATTTTTTGGGTTATTTGGAAGAGGTTTGATACTTTTTCTGCTGAGGGGAATGAGTTACGAAAGAAAAGCATCAAGGTAAGTTAGGAAATAGAAGATGAGTTGTAGAGCAAGATTCCAGAGAAAATAGAAGAGGAGTTCTACAGGATGGATAGGTTAACTCTGGAGGAGAGGGAAGTACCGCATTGAGCTCTAATGGAGTAATGCCCATAGGAACTTCTCCAAGCGTGATGGTTGTGTTTTTGGTGTTCGTGGTTTGGGTCTACTTTCTCGAGCTTTACTGAATTTTCCTCCTCATTGTCATAGTGGTGGCTGTGTCATTCTGTCTTCCTCTAACAACTCTACTTTTACTGGCTTGATGCTTCATATCTGCCTCAGTTAGAAAACCAGAAAAGCAAGCTTTTCAGGAATCAAAACTAAATAAACTTAATATCTAAAAAGTATATTGCCGGCCGGCGCCTCGGCTCAGTAGGCTAATCCTCCGCCTTGTGGCGCCGGCACACCGGGTTCTAGTCCCGGTCGGGGACCAGATTCTGTCCCGGTTGCCCCTCTTCCAGGCCAGCTCTCTGCTGTGGCCAGGGAGTGCAGTGGAGGATGGCCCAAGTGCTTGGGCCCTGCACCCCATTGGAGACCAGGATAAAGTACTTGGCTCCTGCCTTCGGATCAGCACGGTGCGGCGGCCATTGGTGGGTGAACCAACAGCAAAGGAAGACCTTTCTCTCTGTCTCTCTCTCTCACTGTCCACTCTGCCTGTCAAAAAAAAAAAAAAAAAAAGTATATTGCCACTCCCCCACCATCAACCTGTCCAACACGGGAAGAAATTGATAGTTTTTGGGACATTTTTTTCTGTATTTGGAACCCCTCTTTTTATAAGTGAAGTGGCGGGGGATGGGTTGCTTCAGAAGCTTTCAGAAGTTTTTTTAAAGATTTATTTTATTTATTTGAAAGAGCCACAGAGAGTGGTAGAGACAGAGAGAGAGGTCTTCCATCCGCTGGTTCACTCCCCAGATGGCCACAACAGCTGGAGCTGTGCCCATTTAAAGCCAGCAGCCAGGAGCTTCTTCCAAGTCCCCCATGCAGGTGCAGGGGCCCAAGGACTTGGGCCATCCTCTACTGCTATCCCAGGCCATAGCAGAGAGCTGGATCGGAAGAGAAGCAGCCAGGACCAAAACTGGCACTGATATGGGATGCCGACGTTTCAGGCCAGGGCCTCAACCCGCTGTGCCACAGCGCTAGCCCCAGAACTTTTTAATTTACATGTATTTTCCATTGAAATCGTCTACTGTTACTGTATTTCTCTACTTTTTCAGTCTAAAAGGTAGTTTCATCATTTAAAAAAGCTTGCTGTGGGATTGGCGCCATGGCACGGTAGGTTAATCCTCCACCTGTGGTGCCGGCATCCCGTATAGGCGCTGGTTCTAGTCCTGGCTGCTCCTCTTCTAAACCAGCTCTCTGCTGTGGCCTGGGAGGGCAGTGGAGGATGGTCCAAGTGCTTGGGCCCCTGTACCTGCGTGGGAGACCAGGCCAGCAGAGGGAAGACCTTTTTCTCTGTCTCTCCCTCTCACTGTCTGTAACTCTATCTCTCAAATAAATAATAAAAAATCTTAAAAAAAAAAGCTTGCTGTAATAGATATTCATATATTCATATGGAATATCTTCAGTTTGAAAATGAGTTTTAATTAAAATCTAGGATATTAATGGCATGGACAGGATATATGGTGCTGCATTATAACTGTAAAATTGTGCAAGATAAAATATTCTTTAGTTAGTAATACTAGTTATTATGGTGTAGTCTGTACTGAGGCCTTTTGATTTCAGTGTATCACTATATAAAGGTGCAGTTCTGCTGTGTGCTTTTATGGGTAGTAATTTTTTTTTTTTTTTTTTTTTTGGAGCTGGATAGCTTTTTTGGTCAAATGAGAAGTTTCCTTTTTATAAGATATATATTCAGCATTTTAGAATTTATTTAAAAGTATGGAATAGATATGGTTTCATCCAAAAAGATAGTACAGAGAAGTATTTGTATTAAATGTGGTTGCTAACTACCTGCACTAGATTAATGTGGGAATTTAGCAGAGAGGATATGAGAATATAGTGGGCCTCACCTCTCTCCCACTGAATTTCTCTTGACAGAAGGAAGACTCTGTGTGTGTGTGTGTGTGTGTGTGTGTGTTTAAAAAGATTTATTTATTTGAAAGAGCTACAGGGAGATACAGAAATTGAGATCTTCCATCTGCTATTTCACTGCTGAAATGGCTGTATCAGCTAGGGCTGGGCCAAGCTGAAGCCAGGAGCCAGGAACTGCATCTGGATCTCCCGTATGGATATGTGAGGCCCAAGTACTTGACTTATATTCTGCTGCCTTCCCAGGCACATTAGCAGGAAGCTGGATTATAAGTGGAGCAGGGGGGCCGGTGCTGTGGTGCAGCGGCACAGTGGCACAGTGGGTTAAGCCGCTGTCTGCATTTATGACAACCCATATGGGTGCTGGGTTGAGTCCTGGCTGCTCTGCCTTTTTTTTTTTTTGGATAGGCAGAGTGGACAGTGAGAGAGAGAGACAGAGAGAAAGGTCTTCCTTTGCCGTTGGTTCACCTTCCAATGGCTGCCGCGGCTGGTGCGCTGCGGCCGGTGCACCGCGCTGATCCGATGGCAGGAGCCAGGTACTTACCCTGGTCTCCCCATGGGGTGCAGGGCCCAAGTACTTGGGCCATCCTCCACTGCATTCCCTGGCCACAGCAGAGAGCTGGCCTGGAGGAAGGGCAACCGGGACAGAATCTGGCGCCCCGACTGGGACTAGAACCTGGTGTGCCGGCGCCGCAAGGCGGAGGACTAGCCTAGTGAGCCACGGCGCCGGCTTTTTTTTTTTTTTTTTTTTTTTTTTTACAGGCAGAGTTAGTGAGAGAGAGAGAGAGAGAGAGAGAGAGAAAGGTCTTCCTTTTTCCGTTGGTTCACCCCCCAAATGGCCGCTACGGCCGACGCACTGTGCCGATCTGAAGCCAGGAGCCAGGTGCTTCCTCCCATGCGGGTGCTGTAGGTGCCCAAGCACTTGGGCCATCCTCCACTGCCTTCCCGGGCCACAGCAGAGAGCTGGACTGGAAGAGGAGCAACCGGGACAGAATCTGGTGCCCCAACCAGGACTAGAACCCAGGGTGCTGGTGCCGCGGGCAGAGGATTAGCCAAGTGAGCCGCAGTGCTGGTCTGCTCTGCTTCTAATTCAGCTACCTCTAATGCTCCTGGAAAAACAGCAGAAGATGGCCCAAGTCCTTGGGCCCTTACATCCACATGGGAGACCTGGGAGAGGCTCCTGGCTCCTGGCTTAGATCTCTCTGTCTTTCCTCTCTCTGTCTCTGTAACTCTGACTTTCAAATAGATAATCTTAAAAGAAGTGGAGCAATTGGGACTTGAATCAGCGCTTTGATATAGCATGCTGGTGTCTCAAGCAGCAAATTAACCCACTGTGCCATAAACACCAGTCCCAGAACTGGGTGTTTTAACAGGTTCTTGGATGATTCTAGTAGGCACTAACCTATGAAAACCACTGGGTTGGAAATCCAACTTGTGATTCATTCTGACCCACCCTGATTCTTCCACTGTAGTAAAAGTACCCATGGTTAGAACCTAAATTGGATAGATACAAGTCCAGGTACGTTTAAAAAATTGACCTTTTAATTTTTTTTCAGACTTTTTTTAAAAACAGCTTTATTGAAATATAATCCAAGGACTGGTTTTGTGGAGCACCAGGTTAAGCTACCACTTGGGATGAGTCTGAGCTACTCCACTTCCAGTTTGGCTCCCTGTTTAATACCTGTAGAAAGCTGCAGATTATGGCTCATTACTTGAGTCCCTGCCACCCGCATGGGAAATTTGAATGGAGTTCCCAGCTCCTGGCTTCAGCCTGGCCCAGCCTCAGCTGTGCGGTCATTTGGGGAGTGAGCCAGTAGATGGAAGAGATTTCTGTCACTCTGTAACTCTGTTAAGTAAATAAATCTTTTTTTAAAATTATTATTTGAAAGAGTTGAGAGAGAAATGTTTCATCCACTGGTTCACTCCTCAGATGGCCACAACAGCTAAGGCTGTTGTGATGGGCCACGCCGAAGCCAAGAGCCAGGAACTTCCTCCAGGTCTTTCATGTGTGAGCAGGGGCCCAAGACTTGGAGGAGCTGGATCAGAAGCATAGTAGTCGGGATATGATCCGGTCCTCACATGGGATGCCGGCACTGCAGACAGCAGCTTAACCGGCTGTGCCACAGCCAGGCCCCAAATAATATTTTTAATAAGAAGAAATATACTTCAAATACCATATAGTTAACATACTTAAAATATTCATTCAGGGACTGGCATTGTGATGCAGTGGGTTAAGACGCCAGCTGCAATGTCAGCCTTCAATATGGGTGTGCTAGCTCCTCTTTCTCTCTCTCTCTGTAACTCTTTCAAATAAATAAATCTTCCAACATTTTTAAAAAGAATTCATTCAATTTTTGATATATTCACAGATGTATGCAACTAATATTTAATTTTCAAACATTTTCATCACATCAGAAAGAAACCCTCTACCCTTTAATTATTACCACTTAACGCTAAGTAATCACTAATTTGAGGGGTTGGCTCACTATTCAGGACTTTCATATGAGTGGAATCATGTAGTTTGTTATCTTTTGTGACTTCTTTCAGTCAGCATTTGTTTTTAAGGTTCATTTCTGTCATAGCATGTATTAGAATTTCATTCCTTTTTATGGATAAATAATACTCCATTGTGTAGGTATACCACTTTTTGTTTATCCTTTTTTCCAGTAATGACATTTCTCTTTTTCCACCATTTGACTATCATGAATAATCTACTGTAAACATCTATGTACAAATTACTGTATAGACATGTTTTCATTTTTCTTGGGTGTATAGCTGGGAGTGGAATTACTAGGTCATCTAGTAACTCAGTTTGAGGAGCTGCCAGACTGTTTTCCCAAGCAGCTGTACCATTTTACATACCAACAGTGTATGCTGGTTTTGATTACTTCATACCCTCATCAGCATTTGTTGTTACCTTACGTTTTGATTCTAGCCATCTATGTAGGTGTGGGTTATTATCTCATTAACACCTTTGGTTTGCAGTTCCCTACCGGCTAATGATGTAGGACATTTTTTTTATGTGCTTATTTGACTATCTGTGTGTCTTCCTTGGAGAAATGTTTAGATCCTTTGTCCGTTTTTTATTTTTTTTATTATTATCAAGTTGTCAGAGTTCTTTATGTATACTAGAAACAAATCCCATGTCAGATACATAATTTGCAAATATTCTCATTCTTTGGTTGTCTTTTTACCTTATAGTGTGCTTTGAAGCACAAAAGTTTTTAATTTGGATTAATTCTAATTTATCTGTTCTTTGTTCATATTTTTGGTGTCATATCCTTTGCCAAATCCAAGGTCATGAAGATTTACCTCTGTAAATTCTTTTAGTTACTCCCTTACATTTAGGGCTTTGATCCATTTTTGAGTTAATTTTTGTATATGGTGTTATGGTCCAACTTAATTTTTTTCAAGTGGTTTAGCACCATTTGTTAAAAAAAACTAAAGTTCTATTTAAATTCCTTTCATTATTTTACAAGTTAGCTATGAATGAGTATATGAGTTATTTGATTTTTTTTTTATTTTTATTTTTTTTATTTTTTATTTTTTTGACAGGCAGAGTGGACAGTGAGAGAGAGAGACAGAGAGAAAGGTCTTCCTTTGCCGTTGGTTCACCCTCCAATGGCCGCCGCGGCCGGCGCGCTGCGGCCGGCGCACCGCGCTGATCCGATGGCAGGAGCCAGGAGTCAGGTGCTTTTCCTGGTCTCCCATGCAGGTGCAGGGCCCAAGCACCTGGGCCATCCTCCACTGCACTCCCTGGCCACAGCAGAGGGCTGGCCTGGAAGAGGGGCAACCGGGACAGAATCCGGCGCCCCGACCGGGACTAGAACCCGGTGCGCCGGCGCCGCTAGGCGGAGGATTAGCCTAGTGAGCCGCGGCGCCGGCCGAGTTATTTGATTATTTAATAATGTTTTTCTGTTGGTTGTGTGATTAAGGTTGCTATCAAACAGAAAGTAGGAATATAACCATCAAAATGTTTGGTTTGTAAATATTGCTTGGCTTTTACTTTGCATTCATAAAGATCCCATCCCAGAGAATATCCCATTATACTAAGTTTCATGCCTAAAGCTTCAACTCTGTTTTATTGTATTTTCGTGGGAAAGAAATACACTTAATGTCTGATTCTCTCCAAATCGCTCTCCAGCCATCCCAAGGGACACTCGAAGCTCCCAAGTCTAGAGCTTCATGATTTTAGGATTATGCTTGCTGTTATCTATCAATTCCATGTTGAGGTCAAGCACAATCTCTAAGCACAGTTTCTTTCATTATATTTATATATGTTAGTCCATAAAAACTGCTTTGTAAGATCATGTTAATTTCTGTAAAAGATAAGGAATATATTCTCACTAAGTTACTAAGCTGAAAGTATTTCTTTCCTAAAATTAGCATTTAGTTATAGTATCACCTAACCTCCACTGCACAAAATTGTTTAAAAGTAGGTTTGTTCCCTGTGCTGTGATAACCAGAAAGTTTTTTTCTCTTCCAAAAGAAAGAAAAAAAGAACAATCAACATTTACTAAGTACTTTCTCTGGACAAGCAGTATTCTGAGCTGTTTATAGGTATGATCTGATTGACTCCTCCCCACAATCCTCTGAGGATCTGAACTACTATTACACCCATTTTACAGATGGGAATCTGAGGGACAGTTTAAGGGGTAGAAGAGGATTAGAATCTAGGCAATCGGACTTCAGAGCCCGTTGTCTTAACAGACATGCCAGAGATTGGCCTATCTTGTCCTTTTTGTCTTAAACTGCAGTTTGAATTCCATGTAATTTTTGCTATGTCTAGGAAACAGGAGCTAGGAAATACACCTTAAGTATTCTGTTTCTGTGTGTGTGTGTGTGTGTGTGTGTTTTCCTGTTGAAGCTTAAGCTTGTTTTCTGTTATCCTCATTAAACAATTCCAGGCGAAGGTATTTGGTTTATCAGCTGGGATGCCACTTGGGACTCCACATCCCTTGTCAGATTACCTGGCTCCACTTCTGATGCAGTTTCCTTTTAATGCGTACCCCGGGAGGCAGCAAATGATGGCTCAGGTACTTGAATTCCTGCTACCTGCATTGCAGATTGGAATTGAGTTCTGGGCTCCCAGCTTTTACTTGGCATAGCCCCAGCAGTTGTGGGCATTTGCAGAGTCAACTAGTGGAAAGAAAACCAGTCAGTCAAGCAATTCTCTCTCTCTCTCTCTCTCTCTGCCTCTGTCTCTCTCTCTTTCAAATAAATTTTTAAGTCCATAGTGATACAACAATATCTAAATTGTACAAAAACCTCCATATAAAGACTTTTATTTTTTGAGAGGGAAACAGAGAGACAAAGAGGGTGAGAGAGAGCTCCTGTCTGCTGCTTTGCTCTTCAACTGCCTGAAATTGCTAGGGCTGGATCAGGGCTGAAGCTGGGAGCCAGGAACTCAGTGTAGGTCTCCCACATAAGTGGCAGGAACCCAATTACTTGAGCCTTCACCTGCTGCCTCCCAGGGTCTTCATTAGCAGGAAGTTGGAATTTGAATCTGGAGCTAATGAACAAACCTAAACCCTTTGAATGTGGGGCCTGGGCATCTTAACCATTACACTTAACACCTGCCCCTAAGACTTTTTA
This sequence comes from Oryctolagus cuniculus, assembly GCF_051225735.1. Classification (NCBI taxonomy): domain Eukaryota; kingdom Metazoa; phylum Chordata; class Mammalia; order Lagomorpha; family Leporidae; genus Oryctolagus; species Oryctolagus cuniculus. The sequence continues at coordinate 45,304,469 of NC_142883.1, read as the reverse complement.
AATGTTGTTGAATATATTCTGTGTTAATCACTTGTTTTTATGATACTAATCAATTACTGATCCCAGATATTAAGTTTTTAACAGAATATTACCCACAGGGATACCAATAAGATAGTCCCAAAGCAGTATAAGTCGCATGATAAGTTCCAAAACAGTATGATAACATAATAATGGAGCCATTCATCAGGTCCATTCATCTGGCCATTAACTCTGGCCCTGACCAATCTCTTCATCTATCTAGTCCCAGTTTTCTCTCCTGAGATATAAGAGTTGAATCTCCAAGGTCCTGTCTAGCTTTAGAGTTTATAAAGATATACTGTATACTCTTGGTAAAGAGTCTTCAAAACTATGTAATAGAACTTGAAGGACAGCTGTAATTGAGTTTTGTTCCTTGGGTTTTATGAAATTCTTGGCAGACATACAGAACAGGCTGAGAGATAATTCTGTTAACTGACCTCTGGATCCATGTAGTAGAAACCTCTGTCCATACACAGGAAATGTGAGTTACATGCTATGTATTGGAAATATATTTTTAGATGTCCTTACTGTCTTATTAAGGATCTGCCCAGAGGTTATTCAAACCTTAAATATATTCTCTAATGAGTTAGTGTATTACTGACTAAAATTAGGTTTCTAGAAACTTGATTTCAAAATAACTCTTAAAAATGGACCTTTTGGTATGGAGTGGAAATAAGATGGGAGGTGAGAATTGAAGGACATTTTAGGATCCAGATTTAGGTTTGGACTGGCAAACTGTGGTTTCTAGCATGAGGAGAGTTAAAAAAAGTTCATAGACAAATGGAATTGATAAGTTTATTTTTGGTGCAAAATATTTTGAAATTCATGCATCTTTTTCATAATATACATTTCCATGCTTCCCTGTTTATTTCTGGCTATTCTGTAACTACTATATACTGAATAATATTATTAGCTGCCACTTATAGAGTGCCTGCTGCTTGTGGCAGCACTTTAGCGAGTAGTATGCAAGATCTGTATGAAGCCCATTGAATGATGAAAAAGAAACCCTGAACAAATAAAAATCTGTATGTGTTTCTGTGTGTGTAGTATTAAGGGAAGACTTAATATTACAAAAATGCCATTTCTACCCAAATTAACTTATGCCCACAATGCATTTCCATTTCTAACAGGTCTTTCTTAGAACTTGAAAAACTGATTCTGAAATTTGTTTGGAATAGAAAGTAATAGTAATATATTTTTAAAATAAGAGAATGAGAGGGTATATCAAAATATAAATAATTACTAAAGACATATAATATAATATATATACTCATAAATCTATATGTCTGTAGGGATTTCCTGTATGATGGAGATAAGAATAGGAAAGCTACAACTGGAGCTTGCATGTGGAAAAAAGTAGTCAATACCACATGAAACCAATTTCAAAAATAAATCCCAGGGGCCGATGTTGTGGTATAGCAGGTATAGCCACTGCCCACCATGTACTGGTTTATTTCCCAGCTGCTCCACTTCCAATCCAGCTCCCAGCTAACGGCCTGGGAAAAGCAGTAGAAGATAGCCCAAGTGTTTGGGCCCCTGTTACCCATGTGGAGATACAAGACCTGGAAGAAGCTCTTGGCTCCTAGCTTTGGCCTGCCACAGTCCTGGCTGTTGCCACCATTTTGGGGAATGAACCAGCAGATGGAAAATTCTCTCTATATAACTCTGGCTTTCAAATTAATAAATAAATCTTTAAAAATAAATAAATACCAGATGGAGTATAAGTCTGAACATTTCTTAAATATTACATAAAGTTATTAGAAGAAAAATATAGGAAAATAGGTTTATAACCTTGGAGTATGAATGACTTTCTTAAGTAAGTCATAAAACACAGCAGATCTAAAAACAATTTCTAAATTTGACTGTATAAAGATACAAATATTAATGTAATATAAAGAAGCCATAATTACATTAGAAAATAAGCAGTAAATATTTTCAGTGTGCATAGCTTATGCTTTGTATCAGGATATGTAAAGAATTCTGACAAATAATAAAAAATGTACCTAATAGGAAAAATAAACAAGTTCATAGAAGACAGGATGAAAATAGCCCATAGGAAATCCTGTTGGGGCCAGCGCTGTGGTGTAGTAGGTTAAGTTTCCTCCTGTACCACTGACAGCCCATATGGGTGCTAGTTGGAGTCCTGGCTTCTCCACTTCCAATCTAGCACCCTGCTACTGGAAAGGCGGTAAAGGATGGCCCAAGTATTTGGGCCCCTGCACCTGATTAGGAGTTTCCAGGGAGGCTCCTGGTTTCTGGCTTCAGATAGGCCCAGCTCTGGTCATTGTGGCCATTTGGGGAGGGAGTAAACCAGTGGATGGATACCTCTCTCTGTCTGTATCTCTGCCTCTCAAATAAATGAATACATTTTAAAAAAGTTAATACTAGTAATTGGGGAATTTCAAACAATAAAATAATATTTTCCACTTATTAGGTTATCTGATATGATAAGGGAATAAGGAAAGAGGTATTTTTATAAACTGTTGTGATCATATAAATTGGTATAGCCATTTTGTAGGGCAACTTGACAATATCTACCAGTATTAAAATTTTAAATCCCTGTGCTATTATGACTCAGGAGTTCTCTTTGTTGGTATCTACATCAGAAAAACATTCTTAGATGTGACACAAGCGTGTTTACAAGGATGATCAGTGTAGCATTGTTTGTAGTAGCAAAACAAGACAAAACAAACTGAAATTCTTTAATAGGAAATTAATAAATGCTGGAACAGTATACAGTGCTTAAGAAGAATGAGATAAATCTGTATGTACTACAGGAAAAAATGTTTCAAATATTTTGATAAAGTTACAGAGCAGCATGTACAATATAACACTGTATGTATAAAATAAAGCATTTCTGTAGCTATATAAGCATATATATCTAAAAATGTAGTAAAAATGAGCCTGTCATTTCTGATTAAAGAGAATTTTAGTTTTATTAGTATAGTTGGAATTTTGTATAACAATGTATTTTTATGTAAGTTCTTTAACTTAAACTAAAATTTTAAGAATATGATGATAGCAAATTTTAACTGGAAAAAAGCTTAAGACACTTTATACAGTGTGAACTCACTTTGAATACAGTGTTTTAAACACTGCACTGTAAACTCATTTTTGCTTGATGTATACATTTTTATATGTGTATATCTAGAAGTTAATACATAAACACAGTGATTCTCCAGATGGTAGATTTATGGGTGGTTTTTAATATTTGATGTGTTCTTTTTTTTTTTTTTAAGATTTATTTATTTATTTGAAAGGAAGAGTTAGGCAGAGGCAGAGAAAGAGCAAGAGATTTTCTATCCACTGGTTTACTCCCCAAATGGCCACAACAGCTGGAGCAAGGCTGATCCAAAGCCAGGAGCCAGGAGCTTCTTCTGGGTCTCCCTTGTGAGTTCAGGGGCCCAAGGAGTTGGGCCATCTTCTGCTGCTTTCCTAGGTGCGTTAGCAGGGAGCTGGATCGTAAGTGGAGAAGCCAGGTCTTGAACCGGTGCCCATATGGGATGCTGTCACAGAAGTAGCAGCTTTACCTGTTTCGTCACCGGGCTGGCCCCAATTCTTACTTTTTTTAAAAGATTTTTTTTGAAGTTTTATTTATTTATTTGAGAGGCAGAGTTACAGATAAAGAGAGGGAGGGACCGAGAGAGGTCTTCCATCCACTGGTTCAATCCCCAAATGGCCACAAAGGCCAGAGCTGGACTGATCCAAAGCCAGGAGCCAGGAGCTTCTTCTGGGTCTCCTATGTGGGTGGCAGGGACCCAAATACTTGGGCCATCTGCTACTGCTTTTCCCAAGCCGTTAGCAGAGAACTGGATTGAAAGTGGAACAGCTCTGATATCTTCCTTATGCTTATATATTTTTAACCTTTTTTTCTTTTATAGTGAATGTATTTGTATAACAATCACTTTTTCAAGAGAAAACAAAGGGTCCCTCTGATAAATGTTGAACCTCTTTTAAAAATTCAATTGAATCATGTGATGTTTAAGTTTCCATGAAAAATATTAATCAAGCTACTATCTGTTGATATGTTTAGAGAGTAGTGGTAACCTGTGTATGGATATAAGCTTTTCTTTTCAGGAAGCCATAGAATTGGAATTTTATGTACTTTAATGCTGTGTAAAGTATTACTACATTTCCTCTTAATGAATTATGGTTTCCTAGCAGCAATTTTAACAAGTCAAATGGGGTACTTAATGGAACATTTTGAAGATGTTGTGAATAGAAAACCAGTTTTCCTTTGTTTTTGTAGATATATTAGAGTGTGAAATACCTTTGATTTTTGCAATAGACTCTTAAAGAGAGAATGAATAATTTTATGTATTTTTTGATCATTAGTTTCATCTATATGAGAGAATGAGCACTCTTTTGAAGGCAAGTGAGAGGTGTTTTTTCCTCCTGACACCAGTCAATTACCTGGTACTCTGTGAACTCCAGCTGAATTCCTACAATTTGACTTCACCCTGACTTTAAATACCCAGAGTTAGAATGAGAATCCACAGGTTTAAGGGCTCAGTTCCACAAGACTGCCTTCTCCTCAGACACCAGTGGCAATTATTGGATTCCCAGGTTAGAAAAGGTTTCTGACTAGGCTACAAAGTCAACCTACACCCTCGTGTTTGATAGTTTGCCAGAACATGTCACAGAATTCAGGAAAGTGCTTTACCCAGTGTTACTAGTCGATTATAAAAGATACAACTCAGGCACAGATGGGAAAGATGCATAGGAAGGCCTGGGGTTAGAGAAGAGAGCTTCCATGTCTGCTGCAGATGTGCCATCCTCTCAGCTCCTTCGTGAGTTCACTAATCCGGAAGCTCTCTGAGCCCCTGCATTTATGTCTCTTATTGGAGCTTTCTTATGTAGACATGACTGATTAAATAATTGTCTATAACTAGCTGCATCTTAAGCTCCCCCTCCTAGGTTTGGGGGTGAGGCTGAAGGTTCTAAGCTTCTAATCAAGGCTTTCGTCTTTCTATTGACCAGCCCCTATTCTGAAGTTATCTAGGAGCCAACCAAGAGTCACCTCATTAGAACAAAAGATGCTCCTGTAGTCCTTATCACTCAGGTTTTAGGAGCTCTGTGCCAAGAACTGGGAGAAAAGACCAAATACCTTTTTATTATGCTGAAGGAAGAAAGCTCAGTCTTTGACTTAAAGGAGTTGGAAGTTAGTGACTGCTTTATAGACAAAAGGCAATTTAATGGTGGACCTTTTTTCATAATTCCCTAAAGTTTGAGTTAGAAACAAAAAATTTTATGAAGAAAAGTAAGGTCAGAATTACAGTTTAAAGTAGATCATTGTAGTCACTAAGCCCTAGAACTAACAAAGACCCAAATGAATGTAATTGTGTTTGGGATTAAAGAGGATGGGACAGGTTCCTGAAAATATATAAAAAAATAAAATGGTAGTAGCTTGATGATGGATTATGAGAGTAGAAACAGAGCAAGACTAGTTAACTCTTTAAAAAAAAAGATTTAATTTATTTATTTGAAAGGCACAGTTACAGAAAGGCAGAGGCGGGGTGGGGGTGGGGGGAAGGAGGTCTTTCTTACACTGGTTCACTCCCCAAATGGCCGCAATAGCTGGAGCTGGGCTGATCCAAAGCCAAGAGCCAGGAGCTTCTTCCAGGTCTGCCATGCCGGTGCAGGGGCCCAAGGAGTTGGGCCATCTTCCACTGCTTTCCCAGGCCATAGAAGAGAAGTGGATCAGAAGTTGAGCAACCAGACTCAAACAGGCACCCATATGGGATACTGGCACTGCAAACGACCACTTTACCTGCTACACCACAGCGCTGGCTCCAAGACTAGTTAACTCTTAAAGACTGAATTGCATTGGGCTGAGTAGATGGTGGATGCCATTAATACAGATGAAAGTAAAGCTTTGGTGGGAAGAAGATGAGTTTACTTGTGGAATGTTGAGCATGTAGTTCTATAGAACATCTAGGCTGGCGCCGTGGCTCACTTGGCTAATCCTCAGCCTGTGGTGCCAGCACCCCTGGTTCTAGTCCTGGTTGGGGCTCTGGGTACTAGTCCCAATTGCTCCTCTTCCAGTCCAGTTCTCTGCTGTGGCCTGGGAAGGCAGTGGAGGATGGCCCAGGTCCTTGGGCCCTGCACCCGCATGGGAGCCTGGGAGGAAGTACCCAGCTCCTGGCTTCAGTTGGGTGTAGCGCCAGCCATAGCGGCCATTAGGGGAGTGAACCAAAGAGTGAATGATCCAATTGCCACAAATGCAGCTTACAAATCAAATAAGACAAAGAAAAATGTTCATTTGGTAGTGTGTAAGCCACCAATGACTTTGGCTAGAGTACTTTCGGTGTAGAGTGGAGGAGAAGTCTGATGGTAGTAAATTAATGAGAAAATTGATCAAGTAGAAATACTGAATAAGGAAAAAAATAGGGCTGGGGCTCAGTGGGTTAAAGCCCTGGCCTGCAGCGCTGGCATCCCATATGGGTGCTGGTTAGAGTCCTGGTTACTGCACTTCCAATCCAGCTCCCTGCCTGGGAGAGCAGTAGAGAATGACCCAAGTACTTGGACCCCTGCACCCATGTGGGAGACCTGGAAGGAGCTCCTGGCTCCTGGCTTCAGCCTGGCTCAGACCTGGCTGTTGTGGCCATGTAGGAGTGAACCAGCAGATGGAAGATCTCTCTCTTTCTCTCTCTCTCAATAAACAAACAAACAAACAAACCTTTTAAAAAAGGGAAAATGGATTTTATTAAGATCAATGAATGCAGGGTCAGAGGAATATTTGTTTTTAAAGTATGCTATAAATTTAAGACTATTTATACATTAAGAAAAATTAGTCCAAGAAATGGGGATGGAGGAAGAGATAGAGAAAAAGTGACAAAAGGGAACATTGAATAAGAAGAGAGTTAAGTTACACTTCGTGATTTAATTTTTATTTTCATTTCACCTGAAAGGCAAAGAGAGGCATAAGGGGAGGGGTGGAAAAAGAGAGGGAGAGAGAGGGAGAGAGATACCTTCTAACTTCTGGTTCATTCTCCAAATGCTCATAACTTCTGGGACTGGACCAGGCTGAAGCCAGGAGCCTGGAACTCCATCTGGGTCTCCCATGTGAGTGGCAGGTACTAAAGTACTTGAATCATTACCTGCCACCTCCCAGTGTGTACATTAGCCAGAAACTCGAATTGGAAGCAGAGCCAGGACTTAACCCAGGCAAGTCTGATATAGGATATAGACATCCCAAGTAGCATCTTAACTGCTGTGGTGAATATCCACCCCTCTGTGACTTAAATATCTATTTCCTGTTTTAACTGAGTCTTATTATTCAGAATAAAATTGCCATGGTTTGCTCCCAGGAGAACTAAAAATAGCCAGTTTATAGTCTTTAGCTATTTGTACATAGATAAAGATTGCTATATATAACTAATATTTGGATATTAAAGTATGTCACATGTAATTAGGTTAGCACCATGATATTGCCTTGACTGTTCTAGAGATTTGTGAAAACCTTTCTGAAACATGTAGGAAAATATGTCTTCTATGTCTTCTTAAATTCTTTCCTTTTTTTTTTAATAGTTCAGATCATAATGGGAACCCAATAAAATGACAAGTAACATAATCTGTAAATGTTTGATTACAAAGATATAGTTCCAAAGAAACCCACAAAAATATAATTCCAAACATAAAAGATACTCATCATTCTGAATTTCTATTTCTTGAACTTATTACTCTACAAATTAAATACCAAACTCGGTTTTTAATAGGTACCTTTCGGCATATCATCAGAATCCAGCTTGTCGCTAGGTATAAGAATTTAATTTGACCATTAAGAGGGAAAGAAGTTTTTGATGATGACTTAGAGACTTCCAGCTTGGAGTATATTTATTAAAAATCATGTATTATAAAGTTCTTTGTGAGAATAGAATGCTACTATGTGTATATAAAGGAGGGAGAATCCAGGCTACCCATTGTTAAGTCCTTGATAATTTAAAGTTGGTTAGATTATTTGAGGCTATTGATAATAGGAGAAACATGCACATAAAAAGGAATTTACTAGAAAAAAACAAATATGGAATAAATATGAATGCTAAGTGAAGTACAATGGGAGATTTTCAGTCCATATTTTTGCTTTTCTTCTATATATTTCTCAAGTTATTTCTTAAAAAATCTGGATTCATTGGAATATTCTAAAATATCTACTTGGCACCTTCCAAGTGTCACATGCATTGCTAGACAATAAGTATGCATTGATAAATAAGGCAGACATAATTCCTTTCCTCAAGAAGTTTACTCTGTATAATAGTGAAAATAGAACTAAGCATGTCCACAAATTTGTGATTACAAATTGTGATAAAAATTCTATGACTGAAACGAATAGGGAGAAGTACTTAGGGTAGGTATTTCAAAAAAAGCTTCCCTGTAGCACTCCTACTATGAAAATGAATAGGATGGGGCTGGTGCTGTAGTGTAGCAGGTTAAGCCTTCACCTGCAGCAACAGCATCCCATATGGGCACCAGAGTTCGAGTCCCAGCTGCTCCATTTCCAATCCATGTCCCTGCTAATGTATTTGGGAATGTAGCAGAGGATGGCCCGAGTGCCTGGGCCCCTGCATCCATGTGGGAGATCCATAAGATTCTTCTGGCTCCTGGCTTCTGACTGGTCCAGCTCTGGCTCTTGTGGCCATTTGGGGAGTGAACCAACAGATGAAAGACTTCTTTCTTTGTCTCTCCCTCTCTCTCTGTCTCTGTAACTCTGCCTTTCAAGTAAATTAATAATTAAAAAAAGAAAATGAAAATGTGTGGTGATCGGCCGGCGCCGCGGCTCACTAGGCTAATCCTCCGCCTTGTAGCGCCGGCACACCGGGTTCTAGTCCCGGTCAGGGCGCCGGATTCTTTCCTGGTTGCCCCTCTTCTAGGCCAGCTCTCTGCTGTGGCCAGGGAGTGCAGTGGAGGATGGTCCAAGTGCTTGGGCCCTGCACCCCATGGGAGACCAGGGTAAGTACCTGGCTCCTGCCATCGGATCAGCACGGTGCGCCAGCAGCGGCGGCCATTGGAGGGTGAACCAACGGCAAAGGAAGACCTTTCTGTCTCTCTGTCTCACTGTCCACTCTGCCTGTAAAAAAAAAAAAAAAAAAAAAGAAAGAAAGAAAGAAAGAAAGAAAGAAAGAAAGAAAGAAAGAAAGAAAGAAAGAAAGAAAGAAAGAAAATGTGTGGTGCCAACTATAGGAAAACAGGAACAGAGTAAACACAAGGAATGTTCAAAGGACCTGAGGTTAGAGAGAGTTTGATATGTTTGAAGAGCTCAAGAGAGGCTGATATGGCCTCTCAGTGGGGCTGAATGAAGAAACTAGAGAAATATGCAAAGATCAGACCAGCTCATGTGAGATGTTAAAGACCATAATAGGAAGCTTGGATTCCCCACCCCCCACCCCCGGAGTTATGGGAGAACCATTATAAGATTTTTCAACATAGGATTGACTGTATTTCTGTTTTCAAAAGAAGGCTATGGTTTCTCTGTAGTGAAAAGAATGTAGGGTTGGAGGCAAGGAGGCCAGTAGGGTGGCTATTGCCAGGGATACATGGAGATGATCAGAATTGGGTAAATGATGAGAATTGGAAACTGAAATGGGAAGTATAGTTCTGACATGATGTTTCCTTTTTTTTTTTTTTTTTTTTTTGATAGGCAGAGTGGACAGTGAGAGAGAGAGACAGAGAGAAAGATCTTCCTTTACCATTGGTTCACCCTCCAATGGCCACCGCGGCCAGCGCGCTGTGGCCGGCGCATCGCGCTGATCCAAAGCCAGGAGCCAGGTGCTTCTCCTGGTCTCCCATGGGGTGCAGGGCCCAAGCACTTGGGCCATCCCCCACTGCACTCCCGGGCCACAGCAGAGAGCTGGTCTGGAAGAGGGGCAACCGGGACAGAATCCGGCACCCCGACCAGGACTAGAACCCGGTGTGCCGGCGCCGCTAGGCGGAGGATTAGCCTATTGAGCCGCAACGCCAGCCTAAAATTTTTCTTTCTGACATGAAACATTTCGGAGTCCTATTACTTTCACCTTACTATGCTTAAAATTACTTTTTGACTACTAAGAATATTGATCTGGCACTGTAAGTCCTCCGTCTGTGCTCTATTATCACCATGTAAAAATGGCATAATGGCATTATTAGCTCTCTTACCTTCTTGAGTTACTGTTCTTATGTCCACCTACCTTTGTAAATATCATTAAACTTTTTAAGGGAGTGGGAAGATTTGACTAGTCTCTCTTTTCTCTTTTTTTTTTTTTTGAAAGATTTATTTATTTATTTGAAATTCAGAGTTACACAGAGAGAGAAGGAGAGGTAGAGGCAGAGAGAGAGAGGTCTTCTATCTGCTGGTTCACTCCCCAACTGGTCACAACAGCCGGAGCTGTGCCGACCCGAAGCCAGGAGCTTCCTTCGGGTCTCTCACGTGGGTGCAGGGGCCCAAGGTTTTGGGCCATCTTCCACTGCTTTCCCAGGCCATAGCAGAGAGCTGGAATGGAAGTGGAGCAACGAGGACTCGAACTGGTGCCCATATGGGATGCTGGCACTGCAGGTGGCGGCTTTACCCATTACGCCATAGCGCCAGCCCCTCTCTTTTTATTTTCTTCTCTTTCCTTTCCTTCTTTCCTTCCTTTGTTCCTTCTTCCCATCTTCCCTCCCTCCTTCCCATCTTCCCTCCTTCTCCCATCTCGCTCTCGCTCTTTCTAAAAAATTCATTTGAGACAGACTCCCATCAGTTGGCTTACTCCCCAGATGCCTGCAATGGGCAGGGCTGGGAGTGCAATCCAGATCTCCCATTTGGGTGGCAGGAACCATATTTCTTGAGTCATCACAACTGCCTCTTGGGGTCTCCACTGACCAGAAGCTGTAGTTAGAAGCCAGAACTGGGAGTCAAACGCAAACACTTTGGTATGGGATGCTGGCATCTTGACCACTAAGCTAAATGCCTGTTCTTTATTTTTTTCCTCTCCCTCCTCCATCCTCCCTCCCCGTTAGCACTTGGCCATCCTCTGCTGCTTTCCCAGGCACATTAGGAGGGAACTGGATCAGAAGTGAAGCAGCTGGGACCCGAACTGGCACCTATATGGGAGGCTGGCGCTGCAGATGGTGGCTTTTTTCAAATCTTGCTCTCTGGAGAGACTGAATATAAACTTTGAATTCTGCTGTGACTATCTCAAGTTCTAGCCAGTGTCTGGGAGAATATTAACATTTTGAGTCCAGTGTTCCAGAATATAAATTTGCTAGTTTTTTGAAAACACTGGAACACAAGTGGAAAATTCAACAGCCCAGCTTCAGTGATTTGCTTATAATCTACCAGTGGGCAAAATGCAGGCAGGACTGCCAGCTGTTCTGCATCTGCAAACATTTGTGCAGAACTAATTTTAATAGCAGATGTTGGAAATATTTAAAAAAAAATACTACAGCCTCCCCTCTGAGAAAGTTGGACCTATCCCGTGACTTCTCAGCTGCCCCATAACCCTTTTAGCCAGAGTTTCATTCCTAAAATACCATATTTTGCTTCCTTTGCTTCTCATGTGAGAAGTTTTAGAAATGCTTACAGGAATCTAACAACTTCAAAAATCTTAGTACTGCTTCAGTTCTCCCCCCTTGATGTGGTTACATACAGAAGATTCTGACCTTTGGGTACCCAGACTTCACTTGTATTATAGCTGTCTAAAAGAAAGCCTATTTCTTTGTTTTGTAGTGAGGTAAAAATTACAGGTAATGAAGAGAAACTTCAAGCGAATTCCTGTTTTTTGTTTATCAAATAGTGAAGGCATGGTAATTGGAGTAGGAATTTGCTGGATCAGTGTCCAGATGCTGCATTCACATTTTGGATTTATGATCCAAAGGAGCTCAAACTGGCCCTGTGCAGTACCTGTCAGTATTCTAGCTTGCACGCTGAGCGTTTCATCCAATGTTTTTCTTTCTGGGATGAGCTTACTGCTAAAAGGCTAAATAAATTGCTTTTTCTAAAAAAAATTATTTATTTATTTATTTGAAAGTCAGAGTTACACACAGAGAGAGGGAGAGTCAGAGAGAGAGGTCTTCCATCTGATGGTTCATGCCCCAATTGGCCGCAATGGCCAGAGCTGCGCTGATCCGAAGCCAGGAGCTGGGAGCTTCTTTTGGGTCTCCCACGTGGGTGCAGGGGCCCAAGGACTTGGACCATCTTCCACTGCTTTCCCAGGCCACAGCAGAGAGCTGGACTGGAAGAGGAGCAGCCGGGACTAGAACCAGCACTCATATGGGATGCCGGCACTTCAGGCCAGGGCATTAACCCCCTGTGCCACAGCACTGGCCCCTGTTATTTATTTATTTATTTTTAAATATTTTTATTTATTTAAGAGGTAGAGTTAGAGATAGAGAGGGAGAGACAGAGAGAAAAGTCTTCCATCCACTGGTTCTCTCCCCAAATGGCCACAATGGCTAGAACTGGGCTGATCTGAAGCCAAGGAGCCAGGAGCTTCTTCCAGGTCTCCCACGTGGGTGCAGAGGCCCAAGCATTTGGGAAATCTACTGCTTTCCCAGGCCATTTCCCAAGTGATCCATAGGAGCAGTGGGGGACTTGAAGTGATACCTGTGGGATGCTGATGCTACAGGCAGAGGCTTAGCCTACTATGCCACAGAACCGCCCTGTTATTTGATTTTTTTTTTAAGATTTATTTATTTATTTGCAATGCAGAGTTACACACAGAAAGATATCTTACATCTGCTGATTCATACCCCAAGTGGCCACAACAGTGCAGGCTGGGCTAGGCCAAACCCAGGAGCCAGTAATTCCATCCAGGCACCCAACGTGGGTGGCAGGGGCCCAAGCACTTTGGCCACTTCTGCTGCTTTCCCATGCACATTAGTAGAGAGTTGGATGGGAAGTACAGCAGCTAGGAGTTGAATTGGCACTCATATAGGATGCTAGAAGTTGCAGGCAGCAGCTTAACATACTGTGCCACAGCACTGGCCCCTGTTACTTGATCTTTTAATTTTGATTTATTTTTTACTTAATTTCTTAAACTTGATAATACATTCACAAAGTTCAAAAGCCAAAAGTTCTAAAAGAGTTTATCACTAATAAGTATCTCTTATTTAACCTTGTCCCTGGCCATTCGATTCTCTTCTATTGTTTGTGTCTTTTTTTTTTTTTTTTTTTTTTGACAGGCAGAGTTAGAGAGAGACACACACACAGAGAGAAAGGTCTTCCTTTTCTGTTGGTTCACCCCCCAAGTGGCCGCTATGGCTGGTGCATTGCAGCTGGCGCGCTGCGCCAATCCGAAGCCAGGAGCCAGGTGCTTGTTCCTGGTCTCCCATGCAGGTGCAGGGACCCAAGCACTTGGGCCATCCTCCACTGCCTGCCCGGGCCACAGCAGAGAGCTGGACTGGAAGAGAAGCAACCAGGACAGAATCCGGCGCCCTACCGGGACTAGAACCCAGGGTGCCGGCGCTGCAGGCAGAGGATTAGCCAAGTGAGCCATGGCACCGACCCTGTTTGTGTCTCTTTCTTGAAGTATTCTGTGCATAGACATGCAAATATGTATGTGTATGTATATGCTATTCCTTTCTTTTATATTACTGGTAGCATATTATATATAATATTCTGTACCTTGCTTTTTTCCCTCCAGTTAGTCTGATTTAGAAATATTTCCATATTTGTGCATAAAAAGCTTCTTTGTATTTATCCATAGACAGGATTCCGTTATACAGATGTACAATAAAGCAAGGTGGTACATCAAAAAGTTTTTGGAGGTGCCAGCGTTGTGGTATTGCAGGATAAGCCACCACCTGCAGTGCTGGCATCCCATATCAGTGCCGGTTCAAGTCCTCATTGCTCTGCCTCATTCCAGCTCCTTCTAATGTGCCTGAGAAAGCAGCAGAGGACAGCCCAAGTACTTGGGCCCCTGCACCCACGTGGGAGACCTTGAAGAAGCTCCTGGCTCTTGACTTCAGCCTGGCCCAGTTCTGGCGGCTGTGGCCATTTGGGGAGTGAACCAGTGGATAGAAGATCTCTCTCTTTCTCTGTCTCTCTCCCTCTCCCTAACTCTGCCTTTCAAATATATAAAATAAATCTTAAAAAAAAAAGTTTGTGAAAAAGTGAATTAAAATGTAAGTTTATGGGACTGGCGTTGTGGCATAGCAGGTCAGTTCCTGACCTGGAATTCCAGCATCCCATATGGAAGCCAATTAGTGTCCAAGGTGCTCCACTTCTGCTCTAGCTCCCTGCTAATTGTCTGGGAAAAGCAGTGGAAGATGGCCCAAATGTTTGGGGCCATGTCCCCAACTTAGTAGACCTGGAAGAAGCTCCTGGTTCCAGGCTTTGGCTTGGCCATTGCAGCCATCTAGGGAATGAACCAGCAGATGGAAGATCAATCGATCTCTCTTTCTCTAGGACTCTGACTTTCAAATAAATAAATACATCTTTTTAAAAAAGGAAGACAAGGGTCATAGTTAGCTGACCAGAGATTCTTATCTGTGTTACTAAGTGAGATGATTTTAAAATATTTTGAGTAACTAAAAATAGAAATAAAAATACTAAATTATATTTTCAGTTTATTGGCCAATAAGTCTACTTTAGTACCTTAAATTTATAGTTCAAAGCTGTTTTCATAATTCTAAGAAAGTCCATTTATTCAACCTGTTACCATCCTAAATGTTGCTGTAGTTTTTAAAAAATTAGTGATTGACATTTTAAATAGCATCTTGCTTATATTTATTTTTATTTATTTTCATCTTCTTGAAAGCCAGAGTGACATAGTTGGCCAGAAACAGAGACAGAGAGAGATATTCCATCAGCTATTTCATTCCCCAAGTGCCTATAGTAGCCAGGACTGGGCCAGACTGAAGCTAGGAGCCCATGCCTACATTTGGATCTACCATATCCATGGCAAGGACCCAAGCACTTGAGCTTCATCTGCTGCCTCCCAGAATACATTAGCAGGAAGCTGAATCAAGCAGAGTAGGTAAGACTTAAACTGGCCCTCCAATGTATGGGTTGTGGGCATCAAACAGTGGTAGCTTAATCTGTACACCACAATGCCTGCTCCACATCCTGATTTTAAACTCATTCATAGTGCAGTGAGTGTAAACACTTACTGAGTTCCTATCGTATAAAGACATTGTCCGTGCTTTTAAGGAGTAAATTTCAAATTTATAATGGGGGAAAACTTGGAAAGGATTCTTTTAATCCTTTAATGTTACATCATGGTCTATACTTTATTTCCTTATCTATTTTCTTCTAGTAAATGGGACACTTGACTCACATCTTTTCATGTGCTTATTTATTGTCTGCAATTTTTCTGTTTGAAATGTTTTCTATTTTAAATGTTTGAATATTCTTCAAATATGTTTTGCCTATTTTTAAAAATTGAGGTGTAGGATGGGCAACGTACAGCAAATTAAGTCAACGCCTGAGACACTTGCATCCCATATCATAATGCCAGTTTGAGTCCCTGCTACTCCATTTCTGATCTAGCTCCCTGCTAACTAAGTGCCTAGGAAGCAACAGATGATGGCTCAAGTACTTAAGTTCCTGCCACCCACATGGGAGACCAAACAGAGTCCCTCTCTCATAGCTTTAGCCTGGCCCAGCCCCAGCTGTTGTTGGGTACATTAGAGTAGTAAAACAGCAGATGAAAGCCCTCTGTCTTTCGTTCTGTTTCTCTGTTTCTATGTGTCACTCTGCCTTTCCAAGAAATAAATATAAATTCTCTTTTAAAAAATTGAGGTACTTATTTAGCTATAGATATATTTACAAAAATTTTCCCATCTTTAATTTGCTTGCTTGCTTCTTTCTTTTTTTTTTCTTTTCTTTAAACATTTATTTATTTATTTGAAAGACAGAGTTACAGAGAGCCTGAGGCAGAGAGAGAGAGAGAGAGAGGGGTCTTTGATCCTCTGGTTCACTCCCCAGATGGCCACAATGGCTGGAGCTAGGCCGATCTGAAGCCAGGAGCCAGGAGCAGGAGCTTCCTCCAGGTCTCCCATGCGGTTGGCAAGGACCCAAGGACTTGGGCTATCTTCTGCTTTCCCAGCAGTAGAGCTGGATCAGAAGTTTTTCTGGAGCAGCTGGGACTTGAACCAGTGTCCATATGGGATGCCAGCACTGTAGGCAGCAACTTCACCCGCTACACAATGCCAGCCCCATGCTTCTTTTCTTAAGTGTGTCTTTCAAAGAACAAAAGTTTTAAAATTGTTGAAATCCATCTTTTTTTTATGTTTGTGCTTTTTATGAGCTATTTTAAAAATCTTTATGTAACCCAGTATAGCAAAAATTTTATCTTATATTTTCTCCTAGAAGTTATACCTTTTTAAAATAAACCCTTAGCAGTTCTCACAACTAGTCTTACTACATGAGAAAACTAGGCTCAGAGGTTAAAACAATTTGGTCAAGTTCTTTTAGCCATAAGTTGTCACTCTATCTTCTAAATTTTGGACTTTGTCCCTGTACAAGTTTGTGATTTTCAGAATATATACAGTAATAAGATCATGTAAGGCCCATGTTGATCTAGTATCTTCTAGAGGTGACCATTTAGTTCTTCAATTCTCAAAGCCTTTACTTCTCCTTTCCTCACTAGGATCTACCATTTGCTTAGCACATCAATCAGAGGGCAATAAGGAAAGAAATTTACTAATCAGTAATTTTTATAGTGCCTTCATTAAAAAGATGCTTTATAATTACTTAGATTCCATAAAATTTTATTTATACACTACAAATAATAGAATGTATATTGACCAGTCAGCCAACAAATATTTATTGAATTTGTATTATAAATGCCAAGTGTCGTATATTGTTGCTGCATGTATAGTAATGAGTAAAGTAGGCTGATTTGATCTTTTTCCTCATGAAACTTGTAGTCTAGAGACACAGCGTTCAAATTTTTGTGATTGATAGTCAAAATTGCATCTTATGTTATGACCTCATATGCTTGTACAGGTGCTGTCTCTCACACACACAGACACACACATGCGCATACACTCACATCTACAAACAGAAGTTTCATGAAACAAGTGATTTAAGGGTAAGTGGGAAGTGTGGAAATTCAGCCCTCATTTTCTCCAGTGCTAAAACACTCATACAGAAAACCTGAAAAACTGTTTCAGTAAAAGGATGAAGAAGTGGTTTTCTTCATTTGATTGGTTGGAATTGGTTTACTGAGTGGTACTACATGGTTAAATAAAAATTATGAACAGTCCCTGGAAGGGACTTTTATGAACTCTAACCACAAGTGACTTTTCTTTTAAATCAAATGTGAAATTGTTTCATATCCATTAAGTAGATAATTAAAAACTTCAAAATACATGAGGGGTCTGTCCATTTACCTCAGCTTGCAGTTCTTTGAGGATTAGAAAAGAAAGAACAGTGCTTTTTAAATTAGAGAGTTTTTAACTGGAGGAAGTTTTATTCTGTGACACTGTTTGGTTTGATTCCTACGCAAATTGGACCTAAATGTTCTATTTGGGTAGTTAAGGTTTTTGCTTTTTAACTGCCAGTGGGAGTGTAACTATGATAATAGGGTGATTTTTACTTGGAATCTTTCTAACCACCCACCTTCCGTTTGTAAATCTACATGAGCCAATCCTTTATTTGAGGACTTACAGAACGTATGGTCCCTAATATAAAGTGTGGGGAGTACAGGGTTTTATTACATTTCCTGATCAATTGATCCCCATTCAAATGGGAGTATTAGAAGAACCATAGTTGGAAGAAACTCAGTACATTTGAAAATATTTTCCTTACCTATGAGAAATAAGGAGCATTCTCTTCAGAGGTTGTGTTACCATAAGTAAGAAATATTTCTCTACATGGAGTGAACATTTTCCTTATGAGAAGTTATCATCCAAGGAAGGAATTTTCTGCATGATATCCCAGTTTCTGACAACCCTGCTTGGGCTGAGATAACTCTGGCTCTCAGAACTTGACAGATATCTACAGGATGCAACATTTACTACTTTGCTTTGCTCAGGGGCTCGACCTGGGCCTGGAGTTCTTCTTGTGCTGACTGATGGCCCATGCAAGAAGTCCATGCCTAAGCTTTAGGAGCAGTCTGATGACTTTAGTATCTGTTGCTACTGCTTATGAAGAGAATTCTGATTTCAGCTGTTCCCGCACTCTGAAGAAGCTGACATATACTTGCTTGTCGTAGAGGACTTTTCTGTGTTTTACCTCTGCCCCTGAAAGGAAGCCACTGTCAGAAGCAATTCATTTTTTTCTTGCAAGTTTCTTAGAGGAATTCCTCTCTGTAGCAGTGATCAGGAGAGCTTGTTCAGGAGTGTCACCTCATCTGGGCAGAGTATCCCGTCACCGTGTCTTTTTGAGTCCCCTGATCCTTCATGCCCTTCTTGATGCTCTCCATTTTGGGTCTCTATTCCTATTGCTCTTGTAAATTGAGGATAAACTCTTGTGCTGATTCTTCCCTGTGGCACAAAGCTTAGGATCCCAAAGTGTTTCCATGAGGATGCAAAACCCCAGTGGAAACATTCTGGAGATGACTGTGACGTTAGAAGCCAAGCTAACTGGGGCAAGGGGCACTGCAAGAGTACAGTACTGTGATTACCTTGGGGGCCCTATGTCAAATTTGAACTTTGATTCACTTGCAAGTGGCTCTTTAAGTCATGGTTGGCTTGAATTTGAGCAACCAAATGCTTGCAGGATACTCCTTAACCACTGGAGCCCCTAGACTACCAAGATCCCCCTTTAGCTTTTGGAAGTTTTTCACCACAGTGATTCTCATTACATGTCACAATTATAGTTTAGGATATAAGATCCCTTAGCATTTTTAAAACATTTTATTGAAATATAATACCGCAAAATGCACATGAATTATACAAATAAATGTGTTTTTACCCTCCGATCACACTTAACAACACAGAACAAAACATGGGGCTGGCATTGTGATGCAGTGGGTTAAACCACTGCCTGCCACAATGGTATCCCATATGAGCACCAGTTTGAGTCCCAGCAGCTTCATTTCTGATCCAACTCCCTGTAATGTGCCTGAGAAGGCAGCAGAAGATGACTGAAATGCCTGGGCCCCTGCCACCCACATGGGAGTCTCAGATGGAGTTCCAGGTTCCCAGCTTCGGCCTGGCCCAGTCCTGGCTATTGTGACCATTTGGGGAGTGAACCAGCAGATGGAAGATCTGTGTGTGTGTTGTCTCCTCTCTGTAACTCTACCTTTCAAATAAATAAATAAATCTTTTTCAAAAAACAAGGCATTTTTAGTACCCCAAGGTCCTCAAAATTCCTTACCTCTTCCAATTTTTTTAGATGTTGGAAAAAGAGTATATCCTCAGGAAATGATGCACGACATTGGCCAGGCAAAAATACCTTGGATAAAACCCCACAAGCACAGGCAACAAAAGCAAAAATAGACAAATAAGATTACATCAAACTAAGAAGCTTGTGTACAGCAAAGGAAACAATCAACAAAGTGAAGGAGGCAGCCAACAGAATGGAAGAAAATATTTGCAAATTGTGCTTCTGATAAAGGATTAGTATCCACAATATAGAACAAGCTCAAGAAACTCAACAACAACAAAACAATCCAGTTAAGAAATGGGCAAGGCCGGCACCGCGGCTCACTAGGCTAATCCTCCGCCTTGTGGCGCTGGCACACCGGGTTATAGTCCCGGTCGGGGCGCTGGATTCTGTCCTGGTTGCCCCTCTTCCAGGCCAGCTCTCTGCTGTGGCCAGGGAGTGCAGTGGAGGATGGCCCAAGTGCTTGGGCCCTGCACCCCATGGGAGACCAGGAGAAGCACCTGGCTCCTGCCATTGGATCAGCATGGTGCGCCGGTCACAGCGCTGGCTGCGGCGGCCATTGGAGGGTGAACCAACGGCAAAGGAAGACCTTTCTCTGTCTCTCTCTCTCACTGTCCACTCTGCCTGTCAAAAAAAAAAAGAAATGGGCAAAGGATATGACAGGCATTTCTCAAAGGATAATATACAGATGGCCAACAGACACATGGAAAAATGCTCAAGATCACTAGCCATCACAGAAATGCAAATGAAAACCACAATGAGGTATCATCTCATACCTGTTAGAATAAATGGCTATCATCTAAAAGTCAAAAAATAACAATTGCTGGCAAGGATATGGAGAAAAAGGCAGCCTAATACACTGTTGGTGGGAATGTAAACTGTTGCAACCATTATGGAAGACAGTACAGAGATTCCTCAGAAACTAAAAATAAATCTACCACATGACCCAGCTATCCCACTCCTGGAAATATATCCAAAGGAAATGAAACCAGCATATGAGTTACCTGTACTCCCATGTTCATAGCAGCTCAATTCACAATAGCTAAGATATGGAATCAATCTAGATGTCCTTCAATTAATGACTGGCTAAACAAAATGTTGTGAATATATACACAATAGAATATTACTCAGCCATAAAAAAGAATGAAATCCTTATATTTGCAACAAAATGGATACAACTGGAAATCATTATGCTAAGTGAAATAAGCCAGACCTAAAAAGACAAATGCAACATTTTCTCTCATTTGTGGTAGTTAACATTTATAGAGAGAGTATAAAAATTCTGTGGATATCATATCATTTGGTATATAGTTATAAATATTGCTACACTGTTCCCTCAATATTGACCATCTCTGTGCAGTCTCTGGCTCTTGGGACGATTTCTGAGTTCGTTTCCAAAAACAGTTTCCTAAAGTGGAAATTTAAGAGAAATTTTCCCTTTCTTTGATGAACTCCTTCTCTCTAAACCCTGTTACCGCTCTGTTCTCTGGTGCTGGGTCATAGCTATTTTATGGCAAGGATATCTTGCGACAATTCTACTTTCATTCCTTTGTCATTTCTTGACATGGCTCAATTTGTAGTCAGCTCTGGATTACCTAATTAATCCTCTATAAAGGCTTACTTTTCCAGGTTATTTTCTATTATGCTGAATAAGAGAGTCTGTAAAGTGTGTCTATTTTTGTCTCTATTCGGGTAGGGAAGAGGATTCTGAAGGCCTATGACCAATTGACAGGGACATTTCTCAGAATTCTCTGGTGGAGACTGAATTTTATGGGATCACCTTTTCTCCTGCCTGCATGAGTTTCCCCCAATGAGCTTGGCAACCTTCCTATGGTATCAGTCACTGAAATGTAGGTGACTGAGTAAGAAAAGGCCAAGTAGGGCAACAATCTGTAATTGGGCTTCTCTTACCTTTAGTAGTTTTTTAGATTTAAGAACCTTGAGGGTAGCCCCTACCTCTGCCATACCCCAAGTTTAGTATGAGTTTTTAGTACATGTCAGAAGAAGGAGTGCTCCAAAGAGGTATTCAAATAGTGTTCCCCTCAGATAGTTTTAGTGGGTGGTGTATGTACTTCTTCAAAGAGTAGAGAATGAATCTCTTTGAAAGTTTGTACCCAAGTTTTAAACCTTTCACTCAGCTCCTAGGCATCTTAGTCTAGTTAATCAATTAGAATGCAAATATGACCTTGCTACAGTGAGGGGAGATCCTGTGGTCAAAGTGCTATTGAGGGAGCCGGCGTTGTGGCTCGCTTGGTTGGTCCTCCACCTGCAGCACTGGCATCCTGTATGGGCACCGGGTTCTGGTCCTGGTTGCTCCTCTTCCAGTCCAGCTCTCTGCTGTGGCCTGGGAGGGCAGTGGGGGATGGCCTGGGTGCTTGGACCCCTGCACCCGCATGGGAGACCAGGGGAAGGTGCCTGGCTCCTGGCTTCAGATCGGCACAGCACTGGCCGTGGCGGCCATTTGGTTAGTGAGCCGATGGAGGGAGGACCTTTCTCTCTCTGTCTCTCTCTCTCATGGTCTATAACTCTACCTGTCAAATTAAAAAAAAAAAAGTGCTATTGAGGAAATTAATTACACATAAACAATCAGTACTGACTTTACTAACAGTTCACGTCAGTCTTTATAATAAGCATATCTATCCTCACTTGTTAGTCAGCTTAGAGTTCGTCCTCTAGTACTAGAACCTAGTTGTTCAGTTCTCTTTATTTGTTAAAGAAGGAATCAACCTGTTTACTTTCAGGAAAATAGGCTTAATTCTTGGTTCTAAGTGAAAACTGTTCTTTGTGTAGTCATCTGAAATATGACTTGGTGGTGTCTCAGGATTCTAAGTAGCAGCAGTCTTTCTTTTTATTATTATTATTATTTTTACAGGCAGAGTGGACAGTGAGAGAGAGAGAGAGAGAGAGAAAGGTCTTCCTTTGCCGTTGGTTCACCCTCCAATGGCCGCCATGGCCGGCGCACTGCGGCCGGCGCACCGCGCTGATCCGAAGCCAGGAGCCAGGTGCTTCTCCTGGTCTCCCATGGGGTGCAGGGCCCAAGGACTTGGGCCATCCTCCACTGCACTCCCTGGCCACAGCAGAGAACTGGCCTGGAAGAGGGGCAACCGGGACAGAATCCGGCGTCCCGACCGGGACTAGAACCCGGTGTGCCGGCGCCGCAAGGAGGAGGATTAGCCTAGTGAGCCGCGGCGCCGGCCAGCAGCAGTCTTTCTTCACTGTATCTCTTTCCTGGCACATATCCCCAGACAAGTGTCTTGGGGGAAGTTTTCCTCTCCTTTCTTACTGTCTTGTCTCGAAATTCTTCTTGCTTTCTGAGGTCTCCTAGTTTCTCTAAAGTAGCCTTCTCTGTTGTTCACACCTCTGCACGTTATAATGGAGTATCACCTCTTTGTACACATTACGGAAGCATACAGTTGTCATATTACATGTATACACATGGGCATCTCCAAAACACAACTCACGTTCACAGCCTAGACCCCCAGTCAGGCTACGCAGAATACTTTGAAAGATGTTCGTGTGGCAGGGGTTGGGAGAAGTTGCTGTCTCTGTTCAAACCATAGCTAGCTCTCATTTATTGATCTGGGGAAAATTGAAGAACTAGAATTCTGAGGCTTTAAAGGGCATAAGGATTATACATAAAGTGATCACAGACCAATGGGGTGAACAAGGATTATATGCTTTCTGTACATATGGAGTTAGGCGTGAGTACCTCCTTATTTTGCTAGCCTGCTGTCACTTCATAAAGTTGACAGAACTGGTTTTTTTAAAACTCCTACACAGAACAGGAGAGAAATAAGCAGCTAACTTGTTAATAGCAAAAGCCTAACCAGAAGTGGTTTGTCTAAGTAGAACACAAGGCAGCCTTTCTATGGGTTGTATTTCAATTGCGAGCCACTACTTAACAACTTGAAACATAAATCCAAAAATTCTCCTTACTATCTTGATTCCAGGTCTTGAAGTTTTGTTCTCGTTGTTTTTGTGGGCTTTCGGCCAGAATTGAACATCTACCACTGACTTCCTTGCTTTTCCTTGCCTTTATAAATTTATTACTTGTTTATTAATTTATTCTTGCTTTTGTGGCCTAACTTAGTATGTGTTTTACACTGTAAAGGCACTCATCAAATGCAGGTGGCCCTCTGTGTAAACAGAATTGATCTGTGCACATGAATGATTGCTTTTGTGTTTCACTAGTGATAAGCTTTCTTTTTGAAGATTTTGCTATCAATTGCTAGCATAGAAATCCAGATGTTACTTAAGAATGTTTCTGTGAGAATACATAATTTAAGAACTGCACATACATTTCTGGAATCTTTGTATAAACTAAGATCTACTGTTTGCAATAGACATTGATCTCAAACTTTTGTAGCATACATAGTCTGTTTTGTGTCCTTGTTTTGTTTTTTTGTTTTTTGACAGGCAGAGTAGACAGTGAGAGAGAGAGACAGAGAGAAAGGTCTTCCTTTGCCGTTGGTTCACCCTCCAATGGCCGCTCCAGCAGTGCGCTGTGGCCGGCACACCACACTGATCTGAAGCCAGGAGCCAGGTGCTTCTCCTGGTCTCCCATGCAGGTGCAGGGCCCAAGCACTTGGGCCATCCTCCACTGCACTCCCGGGCCACAGCAGAGAGCTGGACTGGAAGAGGAGCAACCGGGACAGAATCTGGCACCCCGACTGGGACTAGAACCTAGGGTGCCGGCGCCACAGGCAGAGGATTAGCTTATTAAGCCGCAGCGCTGGCCTGTGTCCTTGATTTTGATCTTTGTAAATTTATTGTCTTTTATCCTGTTATTCTTTTATCTGTGAAGGCACTGATTTTAATTCATCACAAACATACTTTGTTCCAGATCTTCTTGCTATTTTCCCTTCAGCTTCAACTATTTCTGATTTTTTGTTCCCTAAATTAAAAATACAAGATAAGGGCCCAGTGCTGTGGCGCAGTGGGTTAAGCACAGCCTGCAGCGCTGGCATCCCATGTGAGTGTCAGTTCGTGTCTTGGCTGCTCCACTTCCAGTCCAGCTCCCTTCTAAAGGCCTAGGAAAAGCACAGAAGATGGCCCAAGTCCTTGGGCCCCTGCACACATGTGGAGTATCCAGAAGAAGCTCCTGGCTCCTAGCTTCGGCCAGGCCCAGCCTTGGTTGCAGCCATTTGGGAAGTGAATCAGCCTTTTAAATAAATAAATGAACCTTAAAAGGTCTACTACCACATCCCTCGACTCTACACTACAGTTCAAAACAAGACAAAACCCATATGAGGTCAATGAAACACCTGGTAGTAATTAAGACTAGCAAAGTCCTCTTCTTTTCAAGGTATGATTTTTTTTTTAACCATAATTCTGATTTCCTCCTGATATCCATGATACTTCCTTAAACTGGGCTTAAGAGTCCTTTAGAGCCAGACAAGTGAAAGTACATTTTAGCCATCATGGTAAATTATCTACCAGGGATGGTTGAAAGTGCTCCTATACTCTAGTACTTCATCATTTTGTAGACTGGATATAAAGCTGGGTTGTAAAGCTTTCCTACTGGAATTCCCTAATTTCCAGGTAAGATTAAAATACTGATTTTTTTTTCCCCATCCAAACTCTGATGTTAAAATAATAAATGCAGCTGTCACTCAACAGAGCAGCAGTGATTTAGTTGTGGTGCTGCATCAATCTTGAGATGCAGGAATTAATTAACACACTTAATTGTAGACTCACCCTTTCGGTATTTTAAGGCCGTTTCTGTATCTGAGTCAAATATGTATTATAGAGGTGGGTGTTTTGCAGTTAAGTTGCTGCTTAGGACAACTGCATCTCATATCAGAGTGCCAGGTTCAAGACCCAGGTACTCTGCTTCAGATCCATCTTCCAACTAATGTGCACCCTGGGAGTCAACAGATGACGGCTGAAGAACTTGAGTTAATGCCACCCATGTGGGAGACCTGGACTGAGTTCTGGGCTCCTGGCTTTGGCTGGTCCCAGCTCTGGTTCCACTCTGACTGTTAAGGGCATTTGGGGAGCGGAACCAGCAGATAGAAGATCTCTTTCCATCTATCTGTTTGTCTCTATCTTTATCTCTCTGCTTTTCAAATAAAATGAAAATAAATTTAAAAGTTTTAGATGTATGTATTATAAAGAAGACATTTGTCTCTTCCATTTTGTTGTAGAGAAACTGTTCAGTGTCCAGAGAAGTCAGTGGAATTTACTGCTTAACTGTTTTGATAGGTGTGTTATGATTCTGTCATTCTGGTTTAAATATTATCTACAGAAGGAAATACTTTACACCAGTGGTTCTAAAACTTTAATGTATATTTGAATTATCTGGATTACCTGGATGGCTTGTTGCAAACACATTTCTGGGCTCTGCCCCAGATTTTTATTTAGTAGATCTAGGGTGGAGCCCAAGAATTTGTGTTTCTGGTTTTTGTTGTTGTTGTTTTAAGATTTATTTATTTATTTGAAAGGGAGAGTTAGAGAGGGAGAAACAAAGAGAGGGATCTTCCACCCTCTGGTTCACTCCCCAAATGGCTGTAACAGTCGGAGTTAGGCCAGTCTGAAGCCAGAAGCCAGGAGCTTCTTTTGGGTCTCCCACATGGGTACAGGGTCCCAAGTACTTGGGCCATCTTCTACTGTTTTCCCAGGCACATTAGCAGGGAGCTGGATCAGAAGTGGAGCAGCTGGGACCTGAACTGGTGCCCATTTGGGATGCCAGCATTGCAGGCAGTGGCTTTACCCGGTATACCATAATGCTGGCCTTGAATTCATGTTTCTAACACAAGTTATCAGATGCTGCTGCTGCTTTGGAGACCACATTTTGAGAATTACTGCGTATAGGGTTTCTGTCTTATTTCAGAATACATCGTTTTAGGGAAGATGGTTATAGTAGAAAAGAAGAAGGGGAAAAAATGAAAAACCAGAAAACCCTAAGGAGGTGATAAAGGTTGCTGGGCTTAAAAAAAATTCAAATTATCTCTGTGTGAGGGTGTGAATTTGCTGCTACAAGTAGAATAGTATTTGTATGGGGTCACAGATAAGTGAACTTTCAAAGAAAATCAATTTTCAATGAAAAGTAAAACCTCTAGGCCGGCGCTGCGGCTCGATTGGCTAATCCTCCGCCTGTGGTGCCGGCACCCTGGGTTCTAGTCCTGGCTGGGGAGCTGGAGTCTGTCCTGGTTGTTCTTCTTCCAGTCCAGCTCTCTGCTGTAGCCCGGGAGTGCAGTGGAGGATGGCCCAGGTCCTTGGGCCCTGCACCTGCATGGGAGACCGGGAGGAAGCACCTGGCTCCTGGCTTCGGATTGGCCGTAGCGGCCACTTGGGGTGGGGTGAACCAATGGAAAAAGGAAGACCTTTCTCTCTGTCTCTCTCTCTCTCTCACTGTTGTAACTCTGCCTATCAAAAAAAAAAAAAAAAAAAAAAAAAAAAAAAAAAAAAAACAACCACAACCTCTAACTCTTAACACATAAGTTGTAATAAAAGACTTAGAAAGGGAAGGGAAGTACAGTAGAAGAGTATGAATTTTTCCCCCCACAGGCAGAGTGGACAGTGAGAGAGAGAGACAGAGAGAAAGGTTTTCCTTTTTCCGTTTGTTCACCTGCAGCCAGCGCACTGCGGCTGGCTCACCACGCTGATCCAAAGCCAGGAGCCAGGTGCTTCTCCTGGTCTCCCAAGCAGGTGCAGGGCCCAAGCACTTGGGCCATCCTCCACTGCTTTCCCAGGCTACAGAGAGAGCTGGACTGGAAGAGGAGCAACCAGGACAGAATCCAGCTCCCCAG
Organism: Oryctolagus cuniculus; assembly: GCF_051225735.1. Taxonomy (NCBI): domain Eukaryota; kingdom Metazoa; phylum Chordata; class Mammalia; order Lagomorpha; family Leporidae; genus Oryctolagus; species Oryctolagus cuniculus. The sequence goes on along the minus strand of NC_142883.1, from coordinate 45,277,472 downwards.
CCAGGACTAGAACCCGGGGTGCCGGCGCCGCAGGCAGAGAATTAGCCTATTGAGCCGTGGTGCCGGCCTAGAAGAGTATGAATGTTTTATCCAAGAGACCTGAATTAAAATCTTTGCCCTGCTAATTACACTTAATAACTTTGGAGAGTGTGACCTCACTGTGTTGCTTTAATATTAAATGAGTTAAGAGATATGAAATATTCTGCGTCTGGTCATTGGCCATCAGAATTATTTTCATAAAAGCTAGCCCCATCAGTTGTTTTTGTATATCCAGGAGTCCTTCCAGACTCCATAGAAAGTCCATTATCCACACAATAGTTGGATCCCAACAGCTGCAGTCTTGTGTATACTATAGAATTGCAGACAAAGAATATGTGGGCTTTATTTTTCAAACACACAAATCTACTTAGAGAGTTAGGAGTCTTTCTGTTAAAAGTACAAGAATGCCATATTAAAAATGAGGTAAACAGTGAACTTTTTTAACTTAGGAAGCCCAGAAGCAAGGCAGTTGTAGAGCTGGTATAGTGACCCAATGTAGTTATCAAGGTTCTGGGTTCTTACCGTCTTTTCTGCTCTGCCATCTTTAGCATTTTGCCTTTTGTCCTTGGGCCTCTGTTTTCAAGATCACAAACTGACCGTAGACATCATGTCTTGAAAGCACAGCTGCATTCAAAGGCTCAGAAAGGGCAGTTTGTTTTTTCAAGTCTGCTTTATCAAGGTGAGAAGCCTTCCCTACAAACCCATAGCAGAGTATCTTGGGGTCTCGTTGATCAGGATTAGGGCTCCCGAGGCTGAAAAGTCAGGTATGTGGTATTTTTAATTTTTGTGATGGGACTGGTGGGGGAGAGAGGGGAGAGATGATGATTGGATAGACAACAGAGAGTGTCTGCCACAAGGAGACCGGAGTATGTGCCAATGAGAGAACAGTTCTAGGCAGTTAATCATTAGGCTGAATTGTATGCTGTAGCCAAAGGGTTGGCAAACTTTTTGTTAAGAGCCAGATAGTAAATATTTTAGGTTTGCTGACCATATATGGTCCCTGTTGCATATTTTTCTTCACTTTTCTAAATAACTTTAAAAATGTGAAAACCATTCATAGCTTGCTGGCCACATAAAACAGTTGTTGGGCCAGATTTGGCCCACAAGCTATAGTCTGCCAAAACCTGCCTCCACAATGACGGCTCAGAGGGGAGCTCCTACTTCAGTGAAGCTGAAGTCATTTTGTAGCTTCCTGAAATTCTGAGATTTAAGTGGTGCTTTGAGGATGGCTAAGCTTTGTGTTGAAAGATATGTTCCTTCTGAAGGATACAGTGAGTGGAGAAACAAGTTTGTTGCTTACCATAACAGGCGAAGCAGCGATACCTTTGCAACTGAGATGGGCTAACTGCAGGCCAGAGTTAGGGAATTCTGTAGCATGAATACTTTAACTGCCTGTGCCACTGGCAGGCCAACCTGCTGAGTAACTGAAGAAATTATGTTCTTTTGGCTTAAAGCCTCCATGTTGACTAGGAGCACAAGGAATAGTGTTTTGTGTAAGAGTTGGCTCTTCTAATAGGATCCAATGCTACTATGCCTGATTAAAATGCAAACATCAAGTTGGGAGGGAGGGGTGAAAACTGTTGATCTCTTAACCATACCTATATACAAAAGATTGTATCTCATCTTCAGTCTATATACAGTAGTTTCCCCATTTTAAAAAAATATTTACTTTTTTTTTTATTTGAAAGAGAAAGAAAGACAAAAAGAGATTTTCCATCTGCTGGTCGACTTCCCAAATGCCCACAACAACTAGAGCTGGTCAGACTGAAGCCAGGAGCCTAGAACTCTATCTCAGTCTCTTGGATAGGGATCCAAGGATCTGTGGGAAATAGGTTCTAAAACCTCCATAGATGCCTGAAACCACAGATAGTACCAAACCCTATCCTGTACATTCATACCCATGATAGCTTAACTTGTAAGTTAGGTATAGTAAGAAATTAACAATGATAGCTAATAATAAAATAGAACAGTTATAACAATACACCATCATAAAAAACTTTTTTAGGATTTATGAGTTATTTCTGTAATTTTCCATTTAAGATCTTTGGGTTGCAGTTGATTGTGGCTAACTTAAACCACAGATAACAAATAAACAAAACCACAGATAACTGGGGTTATTGTACTGTTGGCAGCAAGACAGAATTGGAACAACTGATGCTAAGTCACTCCCTCAATGAACATTTATTGAGTGCTTATTGTGTGCCAATCCCTAGAGATTCAAGTTGAGAAGCTTACAGTGTAAAGAGAAAGGAAGAAATAGAAATAATTATGGAAGAGTAAGGTAAAGATTTAAAAATATATGTGTAAGAAACTGGATGCTTCAAAGGAACCACTCACTTTATCCTGATTTAAACTTTCAAATTTACTCAATTGATTATTGCTGTCCTTCAGTAACTCTTACTTTATCCTTAATACTAGACAATTATCTTGCAGATCTATACCATTGATCACAAAGAGGCCCACGTAAAAATACTGCAGTTGGAGCAAATGCAATTCAGTATATCTCCAGAAGACAGAGAGAAAGGTCTTCCTTTTCCGTTGGTTCACCCTCCAATGGCCGCTCCAGCAGCACGCTGCAGCCGGTGCACCGCGCCAATCTGAAGCCAGGAGCCAGGTGCTTCTCCTGGTCTCCCATGGGGTGCAGGGCCCAGGGACCTGGGCCATCCTCCACTGCACTCCCCGGCCACAGCAGAGAGCTGGACTGGAAGAGGGGCAACCGGGACAGAATCCGGCGCCCCGACCGGGACTAGAACCCGGGGTGCCAGCACCACAGGCGGAGGATTAGCCTAGTGAGCTGCGGCGCCGGCTGCTACTGCTTTATACATAGATGTGTGTGCGTGTGTGTTTCCACTGTACTGTACTTAATTAAAGATTTTTAAAATGTTTATTTTCATCTACTTGAAAGGCAGAGGGGGAGATCTTCCATCCAGTGGTTCACTCCCCAAATGCCCATAACAGCCAGGGCTGGGTCAGATGAAATCAGGAGCCTGGAACTCCATCTGTATCTCAGACACTTGAACCATCACCTGCTGCATCCCAGCATGCCATTAGCAGGAAGCTGTAAGCTGATTTGGAAGCAGAGTATCCAGAACATGGACAGGTACTCTGATATGGGATGCAGGTATCCCAAGCAGCAGGTTCACCTGCTGTACCACAATACCCACCCTTAATTAAAATACATAGTTTTTTTTTTCATAATGCGTAAATTTTTCATAATATGTGTTTTCAATAAACTTTTTGAAGACTGTATATGCATGAGTTTTACACAAAAACAAACTTATTTTGGGGGGGCTGGCACTGTGGCTCAGCAGAGTAAAGCCCTGGCCTGCAGTGCCAGCATCCCATATGGGTGCCGGTTTGAGTCCCAGCTGTTCCACTTCCAATCCAGCTCCCTGCTAATGCACCTGGGAAAGCAGTGGAGGATGGCCCAAGTCCTTGGGCCCCTGTACCCATATGGGAGAGCTAGATGAAGCTCCTGGCTCCTGGCATTGGATCAGCTCAGCTCCAGCTCTTGTAGCCATTTGGGGAGTGAACCAGCAGATGGAAGACCCCTCTGTCTCTAACTCTGTCTGTAACTCTTTTAAATAATTTTTTAAATTAAAAACATAAAAAACCTTATTTGTAATTCCATTTTCCATACACATTTTGAAGATTCAGCATACACACATAATGCTTGTATGAACACAGATTATCTCTGAAAGGATACCAAAGAAACTAACATAGTGACTACTTTGGGAATGGGGTTGTAGAGGACAGGGATGGGAGGAAGACTTATTACTCTTTGACACCTTCTGAAATTTGTTTATTGGTGTACGTATTGCATATTGAAATAATTTTTTTCAATGTATACTTCGGAGATAGGAACTTCTGGGAAAGTTTTCTCAGTTTGATCACCCTTAGACTATGATATTGCTTTGTTGATTCAATTGCATGTAAGTGCCAGGATATATTTTGGCTTTTAAAGTATTAAAAATGTTTAGTCCCAAAGTCAGCATGTTTTAGGGTATACATATATTTTACTGTTTGATGTGTGATAATATATTTTGAAAATCCCTAGTTTGCCTAAGTACAACTGCAATGAATTCAGTTAGAACCAGGAGCTGGTGGGGGCGGGGGTGGGAGACGACAAAGAGAGAGAGAGAGAGAGAGAGAGAGGGAGAGGGAGGAAGAGGAAGAGGAGAGGAGAGGAGGAGGAAAAAGAAGGGAAGAAAGATGGAATATAAAGGAAAGAGAAATGAATACTACCATCCATAGTGTTTTCTGCTTAAAACTAAAACCTATAATGAGATAGAATAAAAGAAACTTAACAATAGCAACAGATTTTGACTCTGGTCAAATTATTTCTTAAGACTTGCTTGCAAATTGTTAGGTAACCTCACAGGTAAGATTGTAACACTCTTCAGGATGTCCTTCTTAATTTGAGTTCTTGCAACATACATTCCGTATAAAGATTGCAACATTTTATTACTATAATTGTTGTTTAGAAGCTGTTCTGGATTGAAACTTCTTCTTACACATGAATGTGTTTTTCTTATAAACAATCTTAACCACTGTTTTTCTCAAAACAATACATAGCCAAAGAAACATACTTGTATTTCCACAGAGCTGTACCTTTATTTTTGTAAGTTTTGTCTTTCTAGAAAAACCTATCTAGGGAGTAAAATTAAGGAATTATCTTTTATTCCTAGTTTACTAAAAATGTCTGATATCAGAAATGACTTAATTTTGTCAAATACCTTTTAACATCAATTATATCATAAATTTTCTCATTTGATTTAGTATGCTAAATTGTATTAACAGAGTTTCTGACTATTCATTCATACTTGCATTCTTGGAACAGTAAATCCTAGATAGTCTTAAGGAGAAGAGTTCATTCTACAGAACCCAGAAAGAACTTAAGAATTGGAATTACCTGGTACCTGAGAAGATAAGGCAAAAACTTGAAATGTCTTTTGTCTTCCTTTAGTACTCTTAGAATTTAATTTAGAACTAAGTTTCAAGTAAATACTTGTTTCATGAACCAATTATGTTCTAATGCTATCAGTACATTTAAATAGATATCTGTGTCTTGATTGTTTCAATTAATAGTATACAATAACATCTTAAAATAACTTTAGGAATGCAAATGTGGTTACAGGACCTTTTTCTTGAAAGGTCATTTTAAAAGAGCTAGTGTAAACATGCTGAAATATTTACAAGCATGAGAACTATGAACAGTCTTGCCTACTGTAATTTGGATTAATTACCTTATACTTTTCTCTCTGGTCTGTATATACTGTGGCAATAACAAAGAACTTTTGATATGCTTAATATTATCTGTATTACCAGTTATGTGTGTTTGGGGGAGTTGAAAGCAGCTCTGATCTCCGTTAATTTATTTTATTTTGGTGGGCAAGCATTGGGCACTACAGTTAAGTCATCACTTGGAACACTCACGTCTAATATCCGGGTGCCTGCTTTGAATCCCAGCTATGCTGCTTCCAATCCAGCTTCCTGCTACTGCACATGCTGGAAAGCAACAGGTGATGGCTCCAAGAACTTGGGTCCTTGCCTTGCATGTGGCAGACAGGATGGAATTCCTGGCTGCTGGCTTAAGACTGGCGTACCTCTGAGTATTGTGGGCATTTAGGGAATGCACCAGCAAATGGAAGATTGATTGCTCAGTCTCTGTCTCTGTTTTTTTCTACCTTTCAGATAAAATGAAAATTTTTAAAAATATTTATATTACCTATTAAGCATTTAGCGCCTCTAATATGACTTCCAGATGTCTTTATTTTTTAAATCAGTAGATCCATTTTTTTTTTAACCAGAATGGAGTAAATGTTCTTATTTTTTCCCCTCCATAAGGCAAGGGAGTAAGGAATAAAGACCCATTGTATTGCAAGAATTAAAAGTGATTTTATTTAAAAAAATTTTATTTATTTGAAAGAGAGTGGGGTCAGCATTGTGACATAGTGGGTATTGCCTACATCGCCAGCATCCCATATGGATGCCAGTTCAAGTCCCATCTGTTCCACTTCCAATTCAGCTCCCTGCTTATGCTCGTGGGAAAGCAGTGGAATATGGCCCAAGTGCTTGGGATCCTGCTCCTACACCCTGGTGGGAGACCTAGAGGAGGCTCCTGGCTCCTGGCTTTGGTCTGACCCAGCTTTGGCCATTGAAGCCATTTGGGGAGTAAACCTATAGATGGAAGATCTCTCTTTCTCTCTGTCTCTGTAAGTCTGCCTTACAAATAAAATAAATATTAAGAGAGATATAGACAGGAAGAGATCATTATTCATCCTTTGATTCACTCTCCAGATGGCTATAACTGCCAAGGCTGAGTCAGCCAGGCTGAAGCCAGGAGCCAGGACCTTCATCCGGGTCTCCCAAGTGAGTGCAGGAGCCCAAGCACTTGGGCCATCTTCTGCTATTTTTCTCAGGCCATTAGCAGGGAGCTGGATAGTAAGTGGAACAGCCAGGACACGAACTGGTGCCCATATGGAATGCTGGCATTGTAAATGGTGCTTTACCTGCTGCGCCACAATTCCAGCACCTTAAAAGTGATTTTAAATCTTTATTTCTGATGACTTTCTAAAAGAGAAGAGTGAGGGATAATGGGAGATGAGACTTGGTTACAAGAAAGCATATCAAGAGTAGGCAAAAGATCAGAGCAATAAAAAAGTAAAATGGAAGTAACCAGGAGCTAGAACCAGAAATACTAACATTGAGCTTTACTTAATTTCCTCCCAGTTTAGTTTTAATCTCTGCAGATATTCTTTCTGGTTAAAAATACAGTCTTAGTTTGGAAAATCCGAGTACACACTAATGAGAATAGCCTCTGAGTAGTTATACACAATGAAATTTCAACTGCCGGTTCTGAGAAATTTTGATGACATCATCATATATACATCAGAGCTCTAAGGATGACTCATTTTCCAACAGCTATTACCCAATCAGCTAACATTTTAATGGGATCTAATTGGTCAGAGTTGAAGCTTTTTCTGTTCTGTTTTGTATTATTAGTAATAGGAAAAAATAATCTTGGTTTACCAGCTAATGGTTTCACTCCTTTGTCTCATTTCCCTTATCTTTCTTCTAGACAAATTTTGCAAAAGAAATTGGAGAATGAGAGAAAAGGTTTTAAATTGTTTTCTCCCATCTGTTGGGGAACTTGGATAGGGCATGTCTTGTTAGGGGCCGGCATTGTGGCATAGCGTGTTGCCAGCATCCCATATGGGTTCTGGTTCAAGATGTGGCTGCTCCAGTTCCAATCCAGCTCCCTGCTAATGAGCCTGGGAAAGAGTAGAAGATGGCCTAGGTGCTTGGGCCCCTGTATCCATTTGGGAGATCTGGAAGAAGCTCTTGGCTCCTGACCTCAGCCTGGCCCATCCCTTGCAATTGTGGCCGTTTGGGAAGTGAACCAGTGGATGGAAGGTCTCTCTCTTTCTCTGTCTCTCCTCCTCTTTCTGTAACTCTGCCTTTCAAATTAATAAATAATAAATCTTTATAAAAAAGAAATAAAATAAAACATTTATTATCAGAGGGCCAAAGAAGGTAGGCTAGTGGTTTGATCCCCTAATGGGGGGCTCTGTGTTATAGTCTAAAGCCTGTCTAAACAAACACATCAAACTTCGGATGTGATGATAAGTGAATATATACCTATCCACAGTCTGAGAGAGTTCAGAGTGCATACTATGAAGGGTTAGTAGTACCTGCTTTACAGAAAAAGGACAGCCCAAGTTGCCTAAACAGGGAAATTGTGGAAAATGCTTCCGCTAACCTGACATTCTTCAGTCAATTAACTAGTCACCTTGTTGGCTATATTCTTTCCAAAAAATCCATCACTAATCAGCGTTGCAGCAGCTTCTCACCAATGAGCTAGCACTGACTTGGTGATTTCAGCTGGCTTTTTCCCTCACACTTGCGGGCCCATTTGTCTGGGTCTCTGAAATGACATTGTTTGTGTTACAGAGCTCTTATTTGGAAGACAGTGAATCAGCAGCGTTACTTTGCTGTGAATCTGAAGAAGCAGAAATCTTTAGTGATTCCAATGTACGTAGGTATATGTTTTTATACAGCCTTTGGTTATTCAAGTAAAAGTGTTTGTGGTGAATTTGGCTCATAAATGCAGTTGGTACAGTGCCTGTATTTCATCTGCTCTACTCAGCCAGATAGTCTGAGAAGGCAACTGGTGACTTAGAGTGAGTGTATGTATAAATACAATGGTCCATTTATGTGCATGATAATCTCCACACAAAGTGTATCTCTCAAAGTAGGGGGAAAAATGTTGCATCCTAGTCACCTTGTTTGAGTGTCCTTCAATAAAGATGATGATTCTTTATGCAGTTTTCCCCTCGTGCATACTTTTTTTAAGGTTAATAGTGTCCTCTTCTCTGTGGCAACTGCTTGGTATTGGTACCTAACATGTCCTAGTTATTGATCATGGTAAGCCAAATAGTGTTATAATCACTAGAAGGGAGAGTCAGCCTGATCCTCTAAAATGTAGAATATTGGAGTGGGCATTTAGTGCAGTTAAGATGTTGCTTGATACACACACATCCCATATCAAAGTGCCTGGATTGGAGTCTCAGCTTCACTTGGGATTTCAGCATCTTGCTAATGCATACCCTGGGAGGCAGCAGATGATGATGACTCAAGTACTGAGGTCCCTGACATGGATTGGGGAGACTCAGATTGAGTTCTGGGCTCCTGACTTCAACTTAACCCAGCCCTAGCTGTTTTGGGTATTTGGGAGTGAACCAACAGATGGAAGATCTCTATCTAGCTGTCTCTGGCTTTCAAATAAATAAAAATAAGTGAATTACATTATTAAGAAATTTCAACAGTAAAAAATAAATTGTAGAACATGAAACTAACTATATCATTAAATGTTAGACATTTTATTTATATCATTTGACTCCCAACATAGTTACCTAGAGAGTCACGCTGAAGTTAGAAAATTGAATTAAAGGAGTGCTGGAGGTATATTGGAGGGAAAGGAAGAAAAGAGCTGTGAAGAGAGAATATGAATGAGCTTTAAAACGTAGATATCTGTCTCCATCAGGAGGGAGGGAGAAAAGGAAGAGATTGGGAAGGGAGGGGAGGGAAGAGGGGAGAAGAAAAGTGGGAGAAGGGAATGAGGGAGGGGTTGATGATACCCTGATTTTACATGTTGCTCTTTATGACAAAGTTTATGCATATTTGGAATGGCATTGTGAGGAAAGATTTGTTCAAGCATACTTTTGGATTATTTTTATTCTATTTCAGAGGGTCAAGATGGCCTTGTATCAGACTGAGATTTGGAAACATGGCAAACCTTTTTCCTCCACTTCAGGATTTATTCTGTGCCTTACTATATAATATATCCTACTGCACAAATTCATTTTTTAGAAAAAGATTTATTATTTTGAAAGAGTTAGAGGAAGAGATAGGGGGAGGGGTGGGATCTCCCATTTGTTGGTTCATTCCCCCAGATGGCCACAACAGCAAGGCTAGGCCAGGCCAAAATCAGCAGCCAGGAACTTCTTCCCGGTCTCCCATGTGGGTGCAGGGGCCCAAACACTTGAACCATCTTCCACTGCTTTTCCCAGGCCATTAGCAGAGAGCTGGATCAGAAGTGGAGCAGCCAGATTACTAACTGTTGCCCATATGGGATGCTGGCACCAAAGGTGGCAGCTTTACCCACTGTGCCACAACACTAGCCCCCTACTGCCCAAATTCTAAACAGTACAGTTAGTATAGCATACTTTAAACTGGATTGGTTTTGACTGATTTGATCTTTTTTCCGTAATGTGTTAGACTTGGGCTCTTCCAATAGGTAGCTGCGACTAACACTGGATTTTATAAACCTAATAATAATAAAGGCTGCTTTTTGTCCAGATCAGGATGTTTACTGTATATAGTAGCACACAGTAAATTTTGTGGAGGTTTGACAAATGGAAACTGTCTCTCAAAATAAGCTGTGCCTTTCAAGATTATCAACATAGTACTGCCAGCTCTTTAGCTGTCTCCATTACTTCATCTTTATGGCACAATGGAAATGATTGCCATTTTAGGATCTCATTCACCTATTATATTGACTTACCTTACTGTTGTTCTTCAGTCAGTGTTGATGAAGAATCTGAAGTGGTACTCATTTCCCTAGAGCTTGCAAACATTAGATGATGAACCCACTTGATCATTCTATAGGAGGGGGGGAGAAAGATTCCTTCTTTCCTCTTTATTCTTGTGTGAGCTTTTTGCCTGGGTCTAGGAACCCAATTCATGCAAGTGCTGTTAACAAGAGAACACATCAAATTTTTATTGAATTTACATGTACGTAAGGATCTTCACAAGAAAGTGTAGTCTGAAGAAATGACCAAAGCTTAATGCTTGTCTACTTTGTGGACAAAGAATGATAAATTTGTGAAGGAATGATAGAAAAATGGATCTCAAGAAAAGGTAATAAATTCTAGAAATGTTGCTAACAAATGTATGCAGAGAATGTAAAACCTAGAAGATAAGTGTTACCTAAATAAGTTATTCAGGTTCATTGCAACCTCTTCGCAGTATCTGGTAATCCAGATTAATTTCCAACCTTGATATGAAGAAGGACATCCCTCCCCCCAAAATTCTTTGTAGCTGGTTCCATGTAGAAGAAGATGGAGCAGATGGTTGTTTGAAGTCACAGTTCCTCAAGTGATTTTAGATTTGAAATAATATACCAATTTAACATATTTTGAGATGGCATGTGCTGAACTCCTTCATTTGCAAAGTTAAATGATGAAGCCACATGAGCATTATTTCATTGTCAACATTTTGCAGATGGCAAACAAAGTGGAAAGGTTGTATTCATTGCCCAATGTTGTGTGATAAGCAGGAACAAAACTGACATCAGATCGCAGCTGATAGCTTTGGTGAGCTCATTCCCAGCAGGCAGGCAGCATCACTGATGGAGTGTGGACCACCTCCTTATATAGTATTCTACAAGGTTTATTTTTAGTTTGCAGTAGAGTCCTTTGGACTTGCACTGGCTTATTGTTTGGCTTATTTTGTCTTGGAGAGACAAGTGCATGGGAATCTACATAAAAAATATTTTTTATGAAGTGGGACACATGGTAGTGGAAAGGTAGCACTAGTTTTAATGGTTTTTTCTCCCTTTCAAACAATTAGTTGGATCTATGTATTTACAGATTACTCTGAGTAACTTTATTTTGTTGTCAGAACTTTCACTCATTTAAGTCAGGTTTGTTATGTTCAGGAAGCAAGACTGGTTATAAGTATTTGACTGCCCTTTTTTTTTTTTTTTTTTTTTTTTTTGACAGGCAGAGTGGACAGTGAGAAAGAGAGAGACAGAGAAAGGTCTTCCTTTGCCGTTGGTTCACCCTCCAATGGCCGCTCCAGCAGCGTGCTGCGGCCAGCACACCGTGCTGATCCGAAGGCAGAAGCCAGGTGCTTCTCCTGGTCTCCCATGGAGGGGAGGGCCCAAGCACTTGGGCCATCCTCCACTGCACTCCCGGGCCACAGCAGAGAGCTGGCCTGGAAGAGGGGCAACCGGGACTAGAACCCGGTATGCTGGCGCCGCAAGGTGGAGGATTAGCCTAGTGAGCCATGGCACCGGCCTTGACTGCCTTTTAAAGGTACAATATTGGATCCCCCTCCTGTTTTGCCTGCTCAGGGAGAATTTTGCATACTTTTTTCCTTTTTTTCACCTTCCCATTCCCACCTTTGTATCAAAATGGATTGAAGAGTTTTTCCTCATTTGTAGACTTAATTTGGAGAAACTGGATTCTAATACCTATTAGATTAAAGAAAAGTAGTAACTGTTTGAAGTAGAAATACCAGTTTAAAGAAGGGTACAAGAAAAAGTCAGTCATTGAAGAACTTTCTCTTCAATTTTGGGATAACCAGATTGGTTAGTTGTATTCATTCATTCAAGTTTTGCATACATGCATTTAATCACTGAGCATTGACTTATGTGAAATCCCTGTGCTTTAGGCTGTGGAGGTTATGTATAGAATGTAGAACCAAACAAAATAGGAAGAAGACCATATCAAGACTCTGTTTTTATGGACTATTCTGTTTCTTTGCTTGGTTTATTATACCTTACAGGGAATGCATTTTTCCCTCTGTGTAGTGAAAAAACCTTTATGTTTGAATAGCCCTGAGAAAGAAAGAGATGTTAACCTTTTGTGTTATTAAAAGGAAAAAAAAGTCAATCTTTAGATTTAAATGTGAAGGCAGACCCCCTCCCCAAAAAAAGGAAAATCAAAAAAATTGAAATATTTGGTTTTGAATACTCTCATGTTTTTATTTTTAAAATGATTTATTTATTTACTTATTTATTTGAAAGACAGAGGCAGACATCGATCTTCCATCCACTAGTTCATTCCCCAAATGCCCACAGTAGCTGGGGCTGAGCCAACCTGAAACTAGGAGCTTAGAACTCAATCTGGATCTCCCATATGGATGGCAGGAATGCAAATATTTGGACCAATATCTTCTACTTCCCAGGCATATTAGCAGGAAGCTGGATCAGAAGCAGAGGCAGGAATCTAACCCAGGAACTCTGATGTGGGATGTGGATGTCCCAAGCAACAGTTTAACCTGCTGCTCTACAACCGTGATCCCTTTTAACATTTTTAGATCGTAGTTTTAATTTCTCTTCTAGAGCAGGACAGGTTCTCAGAATACTACAGTATCTTTTTAGATATCTGCTTCTCTTGGATTTTTCATATGGAGTAATTTTGTGAATGGAAGAACAGCTATGGGGAGAAAGAATATTTTAACCTAATAGTAAGTTTAAGATATCATCGGCATTGGGGCCAGCACCATGGCGCAGTGGGTTAATCCTCAACCTGCGGCGCTGGCATCCCATGTGGGCACCAGTTCTAGTCCCGGCTGCTCCTCTTCCAATCCAGCTCTCTGCTGTGGCTTGAGAAAGCAGTGGAAGATGGCCCAAGTTCTTGGGCCCCTGAACCTGCATGGGAGACCAGGAAGAGGCTCCTGGCTCCTGGCTTCAAATCGGCGCAGCTCCGGCCGTTGCGGCCATTTGGGGAGTGAACCAATGGAAGGAAGACCTTTCTCTCTGTCTCTCCCTCTCACTCTCTGTAACTCTACCTCTCAAATAAATAAATAAAATCTTTTTTTTAAAAAAAAAAAAAGGTGTTATCAGCATTAAGGTAACTCTTAATTGAATGCCTATTGTAGGGTAGGCAGTCCTTATGGATTGAAGATAGAAGGGACTTTAATCTTCAGGGTTCTTCTAAAGCATCCAGTTTTTCTTGCCTTTTTTTTTTTTTCCGGCACGCTGCAGCCAGCGCACCGCGCTGATCCGATGGCAGGAGCCAGGTACTTCTCCTGGTCTCCATGGGGTGCAGGGCCCAAGCACTTGGGCCATCCTCCACTGCACTCCCTGGCGACAGCAGAGAGCTGGCTTGGAAAAGGGGCAACCAGGACAGAATCCGGCACCCCGACCGGGACTAGAACCCGGTGTGCCGGCGCCGCAAGGTGGAGGATTAGCCTAGTAAGCCGCGGCGCCGGCCTCTTGCATGTTTTAAATCTTGGAATGTGGTATATGAATGAAAATAATCAATGACTTATTAGCTCAGAAAAGAAGCTATACTCAGGATGGGAGAACTGCTATGGTCATTAAATAGTTCCGTAAGTCTCCAAAGATAGTAAACACAAAAATCTCATGGGTAAGCCTACAGATACAACAGTGATAACAAACTGATTGACTGAAATGTGGTGATGGTGTGTAGGCCAACAGCACGCACATCCAGGCATTTCTGATTGTTTGTATTCACCCTCTTCCTTTCTGTTCTCTGTGCCAGGTATATTCTCTATTTCTTTTGTTTTTGTTTTCTTTAAAAAAAATCTCATTTGCAGAAACACCTTTCACTAGCCAGCATACACAAATATAAAAAAAAGGGGGAAATAAGGAACATAAGGAGATGAATTTTATTGTTAGTTTAAAATGGCCAGTAGGCCAATGGCAAGCAGCCACACCACAGGGGTTCAAGGTTATTTGAATTGTTTCTGCATCATTTCTGCTGTATGGTGAAGAGTTTGTGGGCACATGGTCAGAAAAAGGAGGAAAAAAGTATTGCTAGTAGCAAAAACAGTTTTACCATGAACAGTGTTCCATTTTTCTTTCCTGTGGAAGAGATCTGATTGAAGTGATTAACCTAGGAGGAAGCCTCTTTTAACATCTGATTTTTACTTTGTTCCAGAATAATATGTAGGAAAACATATTTCAACTGTTTCATCCTTGAATAATTATTAAGAAAAGCATTTTTGTTTTCTTTTTAAAAATCTTAGCCCCCTCCCTTTTTAAAAAGATTTTGTTTATTTATTTGAGATGTAGAGTTACAGTCAGAGAGAAGGAGAGACAGAGAGAAAGATCTTCCATCTGCTGGTTGATTCCCAAAATGGCCACAATGGCCGGGGCTAGACCAGTCCGAAGGCAGGAGCCAGGAGCTTCCTCCAGGTCTCCCACATGGAGCAGGGGCCAAGCACTTAGGCCATCCTCCACTGCCTTCCCAGGCCATAGCAGAGAGCTGTATCAGAAGAGGAGCAGCCAGGACACGAACCAGCGCCCATATGGGATGCCAGCACTGTGGGCGGAGGCTTAGCCTACTGTGCCACAGCGCTGGCCCCGAATCTTAGCCTCTTGACTGACTTCTTTGAGAGGATATCAGATTTGTAGCAATCTTGGGTCCACAGGCTATTTTTCAGATTAGTTGTTTTTGGCTGGCGCTGCGGCTCAATAGGCTAATCCTCCGCCTGCGGCACCAGCACCCCGGGTTCTAGTCGGATTCTGTCCCATTGCCCCTCTTTAGGCCAGCTCTCTGCTGTGGCCCGGGAGTGCAGTGGAGGATGGCCCAAGTCCTTGGGCCCTGCACCCCATAGGAGACCAGGAGAAGCACCTGGCTCCTGGCTTCGATTCAGTGCGGCGGCCATTTGGGGGTGAACCAGCGGTAAAAGGAAGACCTTTCTTTCTGTCTCTTTCTCTCTCACTGTCCACTCTGCCTGTCAAAAAAAATTAAAAATTAAAAAATAAAAAAAATTAGTTGCTTTTAACTCAGTAATTCTCATCATAGCTGCAAATTAGAATTGCCTGGTGACTTTTAAATTTTTATTTATTTTAATTGAAAGACAGAGAGGCAGACAGAGATAGGTCTTCTATCCCCTGATTCATTCCCCAAATGCCCACAAAATCCAGGAGCCTGGAACTCAGTCCAGGTTTCCCATGTGGATGGCAGAAACCTAGGTACTTCAGCCATCACCTGCTGCTTCACAGGGTGCCCTGGAAACTGGAATCAGGAGTAGAGCTGGGACTGGTACCCAGGCTCCCTATTGGGTGCAGGTGTCCCAAACAACATCTAAACCATTGAGTCAAGACGGCGCTGCGGCTCACTAGGCTAATCCTCCGCCTAGCGGCGCCAGCACACCGGGTTCTAGTCCCGGTTGGGGCGCCGGATTCTGTCCCGGTTGCCCTTCTTCCAGGCCAGCTCTCTGCTGTGGCCTGGGAGTGCAGTGGAGGATGGCCCAAGTCCTTGGGCCCTGTACCCCATGGGAGACCAGGAAAAGCACCTGGCTCCTGGCTCCTGCCATCGGATCAGTGCGGTGCGGCGGCCATTGGAGGGTGAACCAACGGCAAAGGAAGACCTTTCTCTCTGTCTCTCTCTTTCTCACTGTCCACTCTGCCTGTCAAAATAAATAAATAAATAAATAAACAAACAAACCATTGAGTCAAATGCTTGCCCCTCACCTGGTAACTTTTTTAAATAATTCAAGAATACTCTCACTCCAGGCAAGTTAAATCGTGATCACTGTGAATGGGGCCAAGGAATTGCTGGTTTAAAAATGCTCCCAGGTTTATCTTTGTCTCTCTCTAACTCTGCCTGTCCAAAAAAAAAAAAAAAAAAAAAAAAAAAGCTCCCAGAATGGTTCTAATCAAGGTTAAGAATCACTGGTTTAATTCTAGCTCTGGTAATGTTTTCATCTTCAAATTGGAGGCCCAGTCTGCAACATTTGTAACACCTGTTTCCTTGAAAAGTAGATGAAATGTAAGATTGACTAGAATCTAAAGAGTTGCTCTATGTGTTTGATTACTCAGGTTCAATACAATTACCATCTATTCAGTAAAATTCTTTTTTTTTTTTTTTTTGACAGGCAGAGTGGACAGAGAGAGACAGAGAGAGAAATGTCTTCCTTTTGCCGTTCGTTCACCCTCCAATGGCCACCGCGGCCGGCGCACTGTGCTGATCCAATGGCAGGAGCCAGGTACTTATCCTGGTCTCCCATGGGGTGCAGGGCCCAAGCACTTGGGCCATCCTCCACTGCACTTCCTGGCCACAGCAGAGAGCTGGGCTGGAAGAGGGGCAACCGGGACAGAATCCGGCGCCCCGACCGGGACTAGAACCTGGTGTGCCGGTGCCGCAAGGCGGAGGATTAGCTTAGTGAGCCGCGGCGGGCGCCGGCCAGTAAAATTCTTTGGCTATATTTTTGTTAGAAGTAGAGCAAGATACTTAAATTAGGTGATCCAAACCCACCATAAACCTGTAACAGTGAAGGTTAGAGTTTCCATGGAGAGTACTAATTCTTCATGTGCAACTCTGCTGGGGTGCTAAAAATAAAAGAACTATTCAGCGTGTTATAGTTTGTATTTTACACTTAAAAATGAGAATAAACTTAACAAAAAAAGTGCTTATCATGTGTGTGTGTGTGTGTGTGTTTTGTTTTGTTTTGGGAAAGCAAACAAAGAGAGGGAGCAAGCTCCTATCTGCCTGTCTGCTGGTTCACTCCCCACATGTCCACAATAGCTGGAGCCAAGAGTAAGGAACTCAATCTCATTCTCCCACATAGGTGACAGGTACCTGGCTATTTGAATCATCACTGTTGCCTCCCAGGGTCTGCACTGACAGGAAAATGGAACTGGGAGCAGAACTGGGACCCAAACCCAGGCACTCTGATATAGGATGTGGACATCTTAACAGGCTACACATACACAGCTATATTGCACCTTTATGTAAAATGTGGTAAATTTTCATAAACGTATATCAGGTGATTTTTCAACCTATACCTAGATCAAGAATTGAAATATTACCATTCCCCCAAACCAGTTCTCCTCTGTCAGCCTCCTCTGCGTTCCCGTCCAGTCACTGCTCACCCCCTCCAGATATCACCCTTTAGGAATAACCACTATTTTGACTTCTTGACAAATGTTTGTGTGCGTTAGAGGACCCTCTCCAACTTCCAGAATCAGGGCTCAACATTGTGCAGTGGTTATGAGCTCAGCCTCAAGATTCAGACAGCCTGGGTCAGAGTCCCAGCTCCACCATGTAGTGGCTGTGTGACTCCACTTCTCTAAGCCTCAGCCTCATTTCCTCCATTTGTAAAGTAGAGATAATAACAGTGCCTGTTCCAAGAGCTGTTGTTAGAATTAAATGAGCTAATTTATGTTAAGCACTCAGAGGGCCTAGTGCATTATCTGTGCTGAGTAAAGAGCAGGATTCCCTTGAGTCACCATCTCTTCAGCATAGTCAGGGCGGTGTCACTGTGGTCTGTGGGCACAGTGCAGTTTGTACTTCAGCTCTGGCAGGAAGAAGGAAGAAACAGTTGGCATCTTTAACTCTCTTTGTTTTTCTTCAGTATCCCTAATTTAGCTTTGGCATGGCTAACTTGTGGAAACTTCTAAAACACACAAATATTTTTTGATTCATGAAATGGCTATTGAAAGGCCAGAAATATTCTATTGCACATATTTATGTTCCCCACAGCCCTCCCACAGTGATTTGCAAATTGTACATAGTTAATGCCTTGGTGAAGAAATGTAAAAATGATGCTGCTGGCACCCAGTTCTTTCCTGTGCTGTGCTTGTATTAATTCTGGTCTTTTGACAAGTATCATATTTTTGAAGCATTTGATATGAAGAATGAGGGATGTGGCAATGAAACAATTGTAGGCAGCACCAGGAGCGTGGCTTAATTTGTAAAATCAACCAAATAAAAACTATAATTTGAAGCAGAGTCTGCTCAGGTATAGTTACTTGCCCCTTATTTTGGTAAAGAAAAGCAAGGAAAACAGAAGTTGGCAGGACTTGTATTTTTCATTAGTAAGATGGTACAAACTTTTTTAGATCCTGGTTTGGGAAGAGTTTACCCTTTGAAAGGGATAAGGATGGGGAAAAAACTACATATTGAGTCTTACTAGGTGACAGACATTGTTCTAAATGCCTTTTATATAATTTAGTGCTGAATCCAAGTTGTCAAGGAAAGTGCTTTTAGTACTGAGGTGTCGCTCCCCCTCTTCGTGGAGGAACGACACAGGACCCTGCGCTGTTCTTTCGTCTGCTCGGCCCTCCCCGGGTTTGCTGCTGGTTCTTCCCGGGTTGGCTACTGTCCCTTCCACCTCCGTGGAAGGGCGGTTCCCCCTGGCCACATTCCCCACTTCCGCAGGGGAGCGGCACTCCGCCGGCCGGCTCTCTCGGGGGCTGCACAGGTGTTCCCCTTAGATGTTCCCCTTAGATGTTCCTGTTAGATGTTCCTGGTGCATGCCGTCTCCTCCTTTATAGTCCTCCTCTGCCAATCCCAACTCGGCTGCCCACACGCCGAGTACGCTGCTCTCCTCCAATCAGGAGCAAGTCCTACAGTTTATTGGTTGAACTGGAGGCAGCTGCGTAGAAGCTATTTTCTTCTCTCCTAGCGCCATATTGTGGGAGAGCAGATGCACAGAATAAGTCTTAATTCCAGTAACTTAGTCTAGTCTGGGTTGCTCCCCACACTGAGGAACTACTGAAGGTGAAGAACCAGGCTTGCCTAAGATGTGTGACAGCTAAGTCTGACTGACACTCCCGGGTGCAGCTCTTAACCTTATGCTGTTGTACTTGAATATTGTTATTCTGTGCTAGTCAGGGGCAAATGGAACAGTGGTTCTTAACTTCAGTTTCGTGTAAGGAAAGGTCTGGAGTTAAAAAAAAAAACAAAAACAGAGAAACTTAAGTTTCACTTAATGAAGTTTCTCATTCAGTAAGTCCTGGATGAAGCTCAACATCTTTCTTCTTTATTAAGGTTCGTAAGTGATTGTGCAGCCAGAGTTAATTTGGGGGCATCTGAAGCCTGAATTTTATTTTAATTTTTTTAAAGATTTATTTATTTATTTGAAAGTCAGAGTTACATAGAGGGAGGAGAAGCCGAGAGAGAAGAAAGAGAGAGAGAGAGGGAGAGGAGGTCTTCCATCCCTTGGTTCACTCCCCAGTTGGCCGCAGCAGCTGAAGCTGTGCTGATCCAAAGCCAGGAGCCAGGAGCTTCTTCCAAGTCTCCCACATGGTTGCAGGGGCCCAAGCACTTGGGCCATCTTGTACTGCTTTCCCAGGCCATAGCAGAGAGCTGGATTGGAAGTGGAGCAGCCGGGTCTCGAACCAGTGCCTATATGGGATGCCGGCACTTCAGGCCAGGGCATTAATCTGCTGTGCCACAGCACCAGCCCCTGAAGACTGAATTTAAAATATTGTAAATATACACTTGTTGTTAGAAGTAAAGGGAAAGAGGAGTAGTTTAATAATTGAGTTTCATGCTTCAGGAAGTAAGATGGTACTTATCACTAGAAATTGGACATATCACTGGGGTATTTATCTGCCTCTGCCTCTCTGTAACTCTGACTTTTGGGTAAATAAATAATAAATCTTAAAAAAAAAAAAAAGGCAACTGTGTCCCACATTAGAGTACCTGGATTTGATACTTTTCTCTGGCTCCTTACTCCAGCTTCCTGCTAATGCAGACCTTGGGAGGCAGCAGTAATGGCTCAAGTGATTGGGTTCCTGCCACCACATGGAAAACCTGTATTGAGTTCCAGGCTCCAGGTTCAGGCCCCAGTAGTGCCCAGACCTGGCTTTTGTAGACATTTGGGGAGTAAACCAGTGGTAAGCCAAAAACTACATTGGAAAGTCCTATAAATAAAGTCAAAACATAAATAATAGATTGTAGGAAAGATTTTCAACACTTACATATAAATTAATATAAATTTCTATAATGTGGGTTTTCTTTTAAGTGAAAAATTCCTTAATTTTTTATTCTTGGTTCCACTACAACAATTTACAGGGCAATATACCTGATGTAGTGAGAAGAAAGAGAATCAAAGCTACAACAGATAAAAGGCCTTGGGAATACACATCTTAAGTGACACTACATTGCATTAATCAATAGCTGTACTTTTTGCAATCTGTAACTATGCTATCCTGAACAAGAAAGTTTTCCTGTTTCAGCTGCATTTTTCTGACTGAATTATCATTCCTTCTGTGGCAGATTTTTATAGTTCCTTTCTTGTGTTTGGGATGACTTCTCAAAGTAACCTGCAGCCTTTCTGACAACTTCTTACTCTTTCTTGCTAAGCACCGTAGCCCTTTTCTGCTATTCGTATAACCTTCTACCATGTCCACCAGGTGCATAGCCACACCATGCAGACTGCCCCAGATTCTCCTACCAAAATTGCCCCCTTTCATAGGTCCATAATTCCATTGCTGTTATCTACTATAATTTCCAAAATTATTATAGTTTCCCCAACCACCATAGTTAACCTCCAGAATTTTTTAATTCATTGAGTCATCATTTCTTCCTCCTCCACCACGTCCATCACCTTTGGTTTCCATATCCTGGTCCACCACCACCATAGCCTCCTCTGCTACTATAACCAACACCACCACCATAGTTTCTACCATCACTTCCAAATCCATTATATCCACCATCATCTCTATAACATGCTCTGCTCCCACCACCTCCACTACCATAGTCTCCTCTTCCACCAAAATTTCCATCACAGCCAAAAGTACCTCTACCACTTTTCTGGAACATTTCACTGAGGTGGGGGTTGGGGAGTGTTTTCTCTCATTACCACACAATCTGTGACTATGTCCCATTTCTCTACTGTTCTCTCAAGCTATTGTCTCTTTTTTCAAAACTCAGACCACCAGTAGTTTCCTCAACCACTCTGGCTCTATAGGATCATGGCCTTCTTCCTCTTGATAGGCAATGGCTGGAGTCTGGCTGGAGGCGACCTGGTGGCAGATTTACCTCTATTTTGAGACATAACTGACTTTTTCCAAAGTGAGTTCAATATGGGACCAAGAGTTATAATATATTTAATTTTTATACTTCGTGAAAAGATTTATTTATTAATTTAGAGAGAGAGAATTGAGATCTTTTAATTGCTGGTTCATTCTTCAGATGACTGTAGTAGCTGGACTGGGCCAGGAAGCCAGGAATTAGGCACTCCATCCCAGTCTCCCATGTGGGTGGCAAGGACTCAGGTAGTTGAGCCACCATTCACTGCTTCCCAAGTGCATTACTAGGGAGCTGGATTAGAAGTGAAGCAGCTGGGACTCCAATGGGATGCAGAGTGGCTTAACCCACTGCACCATTGTGCCTGCCCCAAGAGTTGTATGTTTTATAAAGACTAGAAACAGAAAAATATGTAAAAGATATTAACCAGCTTTAACAGAAAAAAGGTATACAAACAATCGCTTCCACATTTGAAAAGATGTTTAATATTCCTCATAACCAATACTTTTTAAAAATATATATTTATTTAAATATTAGAAAGGTAGAGTTACAGAGACAGGGAAAGAGGGATCTTTCATCCACTGGTTCACTCCCCAGATGGTCACAACAGCCAGGGCTGGGCCAAGCTGAAACTAGGAGCCAGGAGCATCCTCTAAGTCTCCAACTTGGGTGCAGGAGCCCAGGCACTTGGGTCATCTCTACTGCTTTCCCAGCACACCAGCAGGGGGGAGCTGGATCAAAAGCAGAGTAGCCAGGACTCAAACTGGTGTCCACATGGGATACTGGTGCTGCAGGTGGCGGCAAACCTGCTACACCACAATGCTGGCCCCCTAACACCACTTTTTATTTCTCAGGTT
Organism: Oryctolagus cuniculus; assembly: GCF_051225735.1. Taxonomy (NCBI): domain Eukaryota; kingdom Metazoa; phylum Chordata; class Mammalia; order Lagomorpha; family Leporidae; genus Oryctolagus; species Oryctolagus cuniculus. The sequence goes on along the minus strand of NC_142883.1, from coordinate 45,255,553 downwards.
GGCAAAGATCAAAAAAGTTTCATATTGCTTTGTTTTGGCAGTGACATGGGGAAATAGTACTGCCATGTATTGTTGTTGGAGTGTAAATCAGAATAGCCTCTATGGAGGACCTTTTGGCAATATCTATCAAAAATTCTGAATGACCATAACATTTGCTCCAAAATTTTCATTAGTAGAAATTTACACTCCAGAAATATTCCTAACTATGTAAAGCTTTGTATATTTGAAGATATTCATTATGATTCATTTGTAGCCTGTAGCAACAAAAAAATATATAAGATGTTCATCAAGGTATTTTCATATGACCTAATATGTAATTATATCCTAGAGATACTGCTAAGGTAAGCACCAAGGTACAAATCTGTGTGTTTATCATTTGTATAAAAAAAAGTAGAGAAAGAAGCTTAAATATACTTGGACTACATCTGGCATTATACATAAAACATTTAAACTAGTGATTGTCTTTAGGGGAAGGATTAGTTGGCTGGGAGCAGATATGAGAAGGAAAATTACTATTTAATGTTTATCATATCATACTTTTTAAAAAAAAATTTTTTTTGACAAGCAAAGTTAGACAGTGAGAGAGAGAGACAGAGTTATAGACAGTGAGAGAAAGACAGAGAGAAAGGTCCTCCCTCCGTTGGTTCACTCCCCTAGTGGCCTCCACGACCAGCGCTGCCCCAATCCAAAGCCATGAGCCGGGTGCTTCCTCCCAGTCTCCCATGCGGGTGCAGGGACCTAAGCACTTGGGCCATCCTCCACTGTCCTCCCGGGCCACAGCAGAGAGCTAGACTGGAAGAGGAGCAACTGGGACTAGTACCTGGCACCCCAACCAGGACTAGAATCCAGGGTGCCAGCACCGCAGGCAGAGGAGTAGCCTAGTGTATCATATCATACTTTTTGAATTACTTGAATTTTTTTTAAATTAGAGAGAGAGAGCTCCCATCTGCTGGTTCACTCTCCAGACACCTGTAGCACCTGATGCTGGGAGCCGGGAACTCAATCCAGATCCCCCATATTGGCAGCACTTGAGCCATCACCACCGCCTGCCAAGGTCCGCATTACCAGGAAGTTGGAATCAAGAGCCAGAGCCAGGGGCCAGTGCTTTGGCGCAGCAGGTTAACACCCTGGCCTAATGCGCTGGCATCCCGTATGGGTGCCGGTTCTAGTCCCGGTTGTTCCACTTCCGATCCATCTCTCTGCTGTGGCCTGGGAAAGTAGTGGAAGATGGCCCAAGGCCTTGGGCCCCTGTACCCACATGGGAGACCCGGAGGAAGCCCCTGGCTCCTGGCTCCTGGCTTCAGATCGGTGCAGCTCCGGCCGTTGCAGCCAATTGGGGAGTGGACCATTGGATGGAAGACCTCTCTCTCTCTCTGCCTCTCTGCCTCTTGGCTTCTCTGTGTAACTCTGACTTTCAAATAAATAAAATAAATCTTTAAAAAAAAAAAGAGCCAGAGCCAGATATTGAACTCTGAAACTCCAACATGGGACTCACATGTCCCAACAAGCAGCTTAACCACGAGGCCAAATGCTCACCCCTATAATATTGTACTTTTTAAAATTTGTGCCATGTGCATGTGTTGCCTACTTTCAGAAAAACTAGAATAAAAGGAGGTAGTTGAATAAAATTTTATAGTTGCTATTTTATTCATTCTACAAATATTATTTTTTAAAAGAAAGATGAGAAAAACAACTCATATCCTCAAGTACCCACCAACTTGAAAGAGACAGTAAAATGAAATACAATGTGGTAAGTACAATAATGGAGTAGACATATGTACTAGATATAGTTGCAGTATAAGAAAAGAGTAATCCATTAGTCCCTTGTCTAATATGCCAGACTTAAAAATGAACTGAATTTACTTATATGCTCTGATTATAACTACTTAAAATATATATAAATATAGATAAATAACAAGAGGAATCAAAATACACAGAAGAGGCCTTAAATGTAAACATTTTCAAATGGTTTAAGTATGAAGAGCTTTCATAGTGTCAGTGACGTCTTATTTATATTTTAGAGTCAAATTCTTTTTTTTTTAAGATTTATCTTTTTTTTTCAAAAGCACAATTAAGAGAAAAGGAGAGGGAGAGAGAGAGAGCGAGCTTCTGTCTGCTGGTTCACTCCCCAAATGGCCACAATGGCTGGGGCTGAGCCAGACCAAAGCTGGGAGCCAGGAGCTTTCTCAGGGTCTCTCCCCTATGGATGCAGAGGCCCAACCATTTGGATGGTCTGCTGCTGCCTTCCCAGGCGCTTTAGCAGCAAGCCAAATTGGACGTGTAGCAATCGAGACTCAATCCTGGTACCTATATGAGATGCCAGCATTGCAGGAGGTGGCTTTTCCTGCTATGCCACAACACCAGCCCCCTAGAGTCAAATTCTTAAAATTCACTGTAGATTTTTTAAATGAAGTGGGGGCAGGGGGTGGCATCATGGCACAGTGGGTTAAGCCTCTACCTGCAACTCCACCATCCCATATGAGCTCTGGTTTCAGTCCCAGCTGCTCAACTTCTGATCCAGCTCCCTGCTAATGCATCTGGAAAAACAACAGAAGATGACCCAAGTACTTGGGGCCGTGCCACCCATGCAGGAGACCAGGATCGAGTTCAGGCTTCTGGCTTGGGCCTGGCCTGGTCCCAACCAATTGCACCCATTTGGGAAGTGAACCAGCAGATGGAAAAGCTGGCTAGTACTCTCTTGCGCTCGCTTTCTCTCTCTCTCTCTCTTACTCTGCCTTTCAAATAAGTAAATAAAGTAGTTTTCGAAGAAGAAAAAGTAACTCAGGATTCCGCATGGTTTTAGCTTTAGATTGGACTGTCTTGCTTATAGTCCTAAAGGTGACAGTATGAGAAATACTGTATTTAACCCAAGTTTATACTGGAGAGAAGAGTCTTTTATCACATACCCTGCCTCTACCTTTCCCCCTGCCATTTAAGTCTGAATCTCTGTAGGCTACTGTGAAGAGCCTTGGAGCTGATTAGTGTACAGGTTATGTCTGTAGACTGTTCGGTGATCTTCAGGGGAGGTTTATTTATACATTTTTGATGTTTAATTACTTTTTCCTTTTTGAATCAGTTTTCTTTACCACTAGCAGACCTTTACCTGGGCCATTTATAAATGTCTTGAAGGTGAGCTGCAAAGCAGCCTGGACTATATTAAGCATTCAGAATTTATGGCTCTTCCTGTTATGAGCTCCATATAACAAGTAAATATCAATTAAAACCAGCTGGAACATCAAATGTGATGTTGCTGTATAGTAATAATTTAAATTCTGCCATGCAAAGTTATGTTCATGACTTATCATGATGAGCCTCCACCTTTCATTAAGTCATAGTTTAAAGCACTGCTGCTGGCCAGTGCCGCGGCTCACTTGGCTAATCCTCCGCCTTGCGGCACTGGCACACCAGGTTCTAGTCCTGGTTGGGGCGCCGGATTCTGTCCCGGTTGCTCCTCTTCCTGTCCAGCTCTCTGCTGTGGCCTGGGAATGCAGTGGAGGATGGCCCAAGTGCTTGGGCCCTACACCCACATGGGAGACCAGGAGAAGCACCTGGCTCCTGGCTTCGGATCGGCGCAGCATGCCGGCCGTAGCGGCCATTTGAGAGGTAAACCAACAGAAAAAGGAAGACCTTACTCTCTGTCTCTCTTTCTCTCAAACTGTCTAAAAATCTGCCTGTCAAAAAGAAGGAAGGAAGGAAGGAAGGAAGGAAGGAAAGATTACTGCTTCATTTCCTTTTCCATGAGTGGTTTCTACTGGTCTGATTCTGCACCTCTATACTGAACTCATCAAACAATCTGGAGCAGTTACAACAGGCATGATATCAAAAACAGCACAACTGGCCTATACTTACTTCATTGGCTATATTCACACTTCCTTGCTTGACCCCTGTGACTTATGGGCATGATCTTAGCTTCCACTTCTTGTGTATATGGTTACCTTTTACTCATTTATTCTTTTTAAAAAAAATATTAATTTATTTGAGAGGCAGAGAGAAAGAGGTCTTCTATCGTTGGTTCACTTCCCAAATGGCCACAATGGTCGGAGCTAGGCCAACAGCAAAGAGCCTCTTCCAGGTCTTCCACATGGGTACAGGGGCCCAAGCACCTGCGCCATCTTCCACTGCTTTCCCAGGTCATTAACAGGGAACTGGATCAGAAGTGGAGCAGCCGGGACTTGAACTAGTGGCCATATGGAATGGCAGTGCTGGCAGGCTTAGGCTTAACCAACTATGCCACAGCACTGGCTCCTACTCATTTAGTCTTTTAACACATATGTAGAGGGAGGGTGTTGGTGTTGTAGCACAGCAGGTTAGGTTACCTGCAGTGCTGGTATCCCTATAGAAGCACCAGTTTAAGTTCCCACTTCTCTGCTTCCACTGCAGCTCCTTGCTGATGTGCCTGGGAAGACAGTGGAAGATGACCCAAGTGGAGGGAGCCCCTGATACCCACATGCGAAACCCAGATGGAGCTCCAGGCTCCTGGCTTCAGCTTGGCCCAGACCTGGCCGTTAAGACCATTTGCAGGAGTGAATCAGAAGATGGAAGATATCTCTGTTTTTCAAATAAATAAATATTTAAAAACAAAAATCTACAAAATGCCTGTATGTGCTAGACACTGAACTGCTTGCTGAGGCTATAGTGGTACATATGACAAACAAGATTGTTCCCTTTGAAGCTATGTTCTAGTGAAGAAAGGTGGCATTGCACAGCTAATTATGCAGTAAACTTTAAAACTATGATGAATTCCACAAAGAGATAAGTACACCATACTGTGAGGATAAAGCAAGGAGGGACTTGATTTGGTTTAGGGGAAGAAGAGGTAAAGATTAGTGGTTAATAGGGAAAGCTTCCTTGGGGAAATGATGTTTTGATTTGTGCCCTGGATGATGAGTCAAAGTCAACCAGGGACAAGTTGGGTGGGGAAACTAGGGAAGGAAAAATTTAGAGGTCAGACAACTGGTATATTGGACAACTGGAAGAAGGCTGGTAAGGCTGGAACATAGAAAGTAAACAAGGAAGCATCTCAAGAGAGTGCTTGGTAAAGTCAGCAAAGTCCAGACGGTACAGAATTTTATAAGCTAAATTAAGGATCTTGCTCTTTATTTCTTAGATAATGAGAAGCCATTGAAGAGTTTTAAGCTAGAAATGACAAGGCTGACATTTTTGTTTTTAGAATCATTTATTTATTTGAGAAAGAGAGAGAGAGGTCTTCCATCCGCTGGTTCACTCTCCAAATGGCTGCACAGCCGGAGCTGGGCCAATCCAAAACCAGGAGCCTGGAGCTTCTTCCAGGTATTCCATGCTGGTGCAATCCTTGGGCCGTCTTCCGCTGCTTTCCCAGGCCATAGCAGAGAGCTGGATTGGAAGTGAAGCAGCCAGAACTGGAACTGGCACCCATATGGGATGGCGGCACTACAGGAGGTGGCTTTACCACTGCACCACAGCACCAGCCCCACACTGACATTTTCAAATCTACCTGGCTTTGCTATGGAGAATGGATTTCTGGTGTATTTATTTATGTATTATTTTATTATTTTAGGTATAGACAGCTGGGGCTTCATATTACTGTGATTTGGTTTGGTTAACTCATTAGGGAAAAGAACTTAATGAAAAGAGAAACTGATGAAAGGGCAGTGTGGTATGGTGGTAACAATTATGTGACCCTGGATGAGTTCTCTTTTTTAAGTCTTCTTATTTCACACAAAGAATGGAAATAATAAACAGTATACGTACCTCATATGGTTTTTATGCAGAGTAAATGAAATAATCCCTGCACAGCTCTTAGATTAAGGCATGGCACATTGTAATGGTTAATTAAATGTTAGCTACTGTTAAAGTCTAACAACCTCCTGAAGGGTTCAGATGTTCTAGTAGGAACCACCCACTCACTGTGGCCCATGAAGTAGCACACCTATCTGTAAGTCACGTGGGCTTTACTTGTTTTGCACCACTACTGGACTTTAGGAATCTAGCTTTGTCAACTAGTAGAGAAACATCATATATATGGTTTATTTTACAAATGTCATTTGTAAATAGAAGTGGAAGCTGAGAAAGGGTTGCTTGTTTTTACCCTAGCTGTGGTTTTGCTTTGAAGTTGGCTTTTTCCGTGTACCGATGAGAGGTTCTGTCATCAGCAGGAAACTCCACAGAATGCAGTTAGTTGCTTGGAAACGTCTGTGTCTGTTTCCCACAGTACTAGGTAACTAATGTGTATAATTATACTGCCAAGCAAAGCTTCAGGTTGATCGAGGTTAATTGTTGACAGTATGTGAAATGTTAATAATGTCTCCCACAAAGCTGCTTTTCCAAAATAGATTGTTCTAGCTTCACAAAAGATTTAAATACCATTGATTTCTTCATTCATTGAGATGTATTTCTAGGCCTGAAAACTGGGATCTTCTGATTTAAGATTTTCTAAGTAATTAGTATACCAAAAATTTATTTCCTCTTCCACTTTAGACTTTGCCACATCACTTGCTTACAGGGATTCTCACAGCTTGGCTTTGGTTATTTTTAACCTGCTCTTTAAAACATACATTTCTGTCTTTGATCGATTTTGTGGATCTAGGAAGAGGGGCTAAAGCATATAAGAGTCCTGGGGAGTTTTTGAGTGGGTGGGAATCTATGCTAAAAGTTCACAGTGGAGGGGCTGGCACTGTGGCAGTAAGCCGCTGCTTGCAGCACTGGCATCCCGTATGGTGCTGGTTCATGTCTCGGCTGTTCCACTTCTAATCCAGCTCTCTGCTAATATGTCTGGGAAAGCAGTGGAAAATGGCCCAAGTACTTGGGCCCCTGCACCACGTTGGGAGACTTGGTTGAAGCTCCTGCCTCCTGGCTTCAGCCTGGTCCAGCCCTGGCCATTGCAGCTATTTGGGGAGTGAGCCAGTAGTAGAATACTTCTCTCTCTCTGTCTCTGCCTCTTCCTCTCTGTAACTCCACCCTTCAAATAAATAAATAAATCTTAAAAAAAAAAAAGAAGCTCATGGTGGATTAATACCTTATACAGAAAATCTTTGCTTTGTGTTTAAAATTGTAATATAGCTTAAGAGTGAAGAAGTTGGGATTTTAAGGAAAGTTTTGCTGTGAAGTGCTGCTAAAGGAAAAATTAAAAGTTCCTTCTGTAATCAATAATAGTTCATTACAATAAGAGCTAAGTTCACTTACTGAATTTTCAAAGACTTCCAGTGGTGAAATGGTTCACAGATGGTGAATAATTCCACTTTGGTAAGTCAAGTAAGTGTTGTATCTTGCTTTTTCTTTTGTCCAACATGACTGCACTTGCATTGCTGTCTTTTCTGTCACTTGGTGTTCTAAGTGAAAACCTAAAAGTAAAGACCACAACTAAATGATTCTGGCAGAGTGAGAGGGTGTTAGGTGAGAAAAGAAGCAACTTGAAAATAAGGCTTTACCCAACCATTCAGGAAGTTAAACAGAAGTCTACCATCTGTAACTGTCTTCTTTAAAGTGATTAATGTGTTGTAAGCACTACTAAAAACCTAATGTGATGTGTACTTAAGTCGATCTAGATAGATGGCTATTTTTTTCTGTACTCATTTTTTTTTAAGCCTGTAGTATTTATTTCATTATTTTTTGTTTTTCCTGCTCAGCTTCAAAAAACTATACAGAGGAATGTACCAAGTCACAATGTGTATTACCTGGAACTTCCTGGAAACTGATCCTTTTATTCCTGTGGAATTTTGTTTATCTAAATTTCAGAAGAATGACAAAGTGGAAAAAACCAAATTTATTTTATTGTTGTTGACTATTAAAACTCAAAAAACAATCCTTGGGCTTCTTCATTGCCCAGTTAAGTATGTAACAAACACTGTGCTAGTTGCTTGTTATACTTGTGAACAAACAAAAATTGCTGTCCTTAGGAGGTAGTAGACTGATGCCTGTTACCATTTCATCCTCGGCCTCTAACAAGAAAAGAATCTGGGGCCGGTGCCGCGGCTCACTAGGCTAATCCTCCGCCTTGCAGCGCCGGCACACCGGGTTCTAGTCCCGGTCAAGGCGCCGGATTCTGTCCCGGTTGCCCCTCTTCCAGGCCAGCCCTCTGCTGTGGCCAGGGAGTGCAGTGGAGGATGGCCCAGGTGCTTGGGCCCTGCACCCCATGGGAGACCAGGAAAAGCACCTGGCTCCTGGCTCCTGCCATCGGATCAGTGCGGTGCAACGGCCGCAGCGCGCGCGCGGCCATTGGAGGGTGAACCAACGGCAAAGGAAGACCTTTCTCTCTGTCTCTCTCTCTCACTGTCCACTCTGCCTGTCAAAAAAAAAAAAAAAAAAAGAATCTGACCTGTATTCAGATCCTAGCACACTACATAATTGTGATATTGGCAAGTCATTTCTGTTTGAATCTCTTCCTTATAAGAAACCTAACAATCTTGCTCTCATGTTACCATTCATATAGGTGTCTGAAAAGTCATTCGGCACATTGATTCTGTAAGAGGGAATTTCCTTGTAAATCGCTCGGATTTGGACTCAGAAGCGCCTTAAGCAAAATAACTTATGGGAATTTTGTCCTAGGATTTGCCCGTATGTGCTCCCTTGTGTGTGTTTTTACAACGGATCTGGCTTAACATCAGCAGCAATTTGTAGCATGAAAGCCAAGACCACATGGGCTTATATTTATAGAATTTAGTCTCACATAAGTCATCAGAGTTGAGGGGAATGATGGAGGATGTGAAAAAATAGAGTGCTCTGGGTAGATAGCTAGTGCCTTTCAGTACAGTGTGTATCTTTTCCTTTTGGAAACTGTATCTGCTTTACTCCATGTGGTTCCGGCAAGGCTAAAAATCACTTGGGCCTGCTTTTCTACCACTAGATGTTCCTATCCCGGTTGACCCATGTCAGACTGATGAATCAAAGTGCCCCTTTTCCCTGGATACCACTGCAGCCCAGGACCCAAGCAGGAGCCGATCAATGTCATTTTAAAAGATTGATGCAGGTGCTGGGATAGTAAACAGGATTATTTTTTTCTGTACTCTCTGATTAAGATGATGATACATGCGTGGTGTGCTTGATGGTCATCTTATTACCATGGAGACTGTTTGCCTAAGAGTAAGAAGAAAGTAAAGGAGAGAGAGAACGCGCTCAAGCACACAATAGAGACCTAATAGCAACATTGCATTTCTGAATCCCTCTTGGATTCACCAGTAATGTTAATCTTGAATTTTTTGTTTGTTTTTTTTCTTAGGTTGCTTACAACTGAAGGCATCTTATATAATTTGCTATCCTTATTTTTTTTAATGATTCATTTATTTATTTGAAAGGCTGAGTTACAGAGAAGCAGAGGCAGAGAAAGAAAGAGAGGTCTTCCATCTGCTAGTTCACTCCCCAAATGGCCACAACGGCTGGAGCTGGGCCAGTCTGAAGCTGGGAGCCATCTTCCACTGCTTGCCAAGGTCATAGCAGAGAGCTAGACTGGAAGTGGAGCAGCTGGGACCCAAACTGGCACCCATATGGGATACGGCGCCGGCTTTACATGCTACGCCACAGCACCAGCCCCTATGCTATCCTTATTGATAATTGTGATTGTCATTTATGTTTTCCAATATTTCCGATTCTGTTTCACCTTCTCCCACATTTTTGTGGAATTGCACTTCTTGGGAATTGAAAATGGTCATGTGACTGTTTAGGCAAATGAAATAGAAGTGATTTTTGTTATTTCTAGTTGAAAGCCCTTAAGTCTTACTCCATTTTCCCTGCCATAGTGACCATCCCAGATGAGAGAAGACAATGTGGAATAGAATCTCCACCAACCTAGGATGAACATGTTACATAAATAATTGTTCTTTTGCTGCTATATTTTATTGTAGCCTATCTGACTGATCCTTGTATCACATAAATTTTTCTGTATTAAAATTTCCTGAATAATTCAAGTGAATAAATATTTTAGTATAATATCTAAAAAACTAATGTTTAGAGAATGAAATTATTAAAATATTTGGTGTAAATAATTACTCTGGTTCATTATTAAGGTTCAGACTAGAGGTAAATAGCAGTGTTTCCTGGTTTACTGGACAGAAACTAAACCTGACCTTAGGACTGTGACCTCTGTCCAAATTATAGTTTCCTTGTTTCATTCATATCATGTGGCAGGACAAAGTCTATAATAATAGGTGTTTAAAACTCAGACACTATGTAAGCACTGTAGCCTTGCCCACGACAATTCCTCTTATGTGGGCAGGACAAAGATGATGTCTCTCTAACCAGGACTTACAATCTGCTAATAGACAAACCAGATCAATATGAGGAAATGGATCAAAGACAGGTTGAACAAAATCCTTATTTGCAGCCACACAGTATCAGTATTGAAACCTTGAAATTAACAGAGCACTTTGGCAGATATCCATTGAGGAAAATGTCTATAGGGTGCAAAGTTAGTGTAAAATATAGAAAGCAGTAAATTCTGTGGGTGTAAACATTTGAATCATAGTATTAGAGGCAATGCTACTACTTGTTCATCTCACATAAAACATTTCATCTGATCTTTCCTCCCACTGAACCCCAATTCTGGATTTAAAGGGCAATGTATAACATTTTTTTTCACTGGAGTATTTAGAAACATTTTGCTAAATATGTGTATAAGTATTGTCTTTTTTATCTGTGTTGGGTTTTCCAGTTTACACAAAGAAAAAGATATTCTTATAGACCAAGCACATTAATAATCTGTCATTTAACCTTTAGGTGCTTAAATTTCTCTACCTGTAAAATGGAAATATTTTTCTTCCACTCGTACCTCTTCTTGATTATGCACATAGGAAAATGTGGTATGTAATGTATTTGTGAGAACTCTTGTTTGAGAGTAATAGAAACTGGCTAAGTAGGAAAATAAAGGTTATTTGTTGACTCATGAACTGGGAAGTATAAAGGATGGATTTAAGTGTAATTGAATTCATTGCCACAAATTATTTCATGGAAATAATCCCTCTTCACCAGGTACTTCTGCTTTTTTCTGTGTTGGTTTTGTTCTTGTGGCGGATCTCCCTAGAAGGCAGTGAAAACAGGCATCTGCAGCTCTAGCTGTACATTTTGTCAGCTTTTAGCAACCCAAACAGAAGGATACCTTTTCTTCAGTAGTTCCAGTAAGAGAATGGGAAAAGATGGTCTCCTACAAGGAAATTCAGATATTGTTATCATCAACAAAAAAGGAATTGATGGGGTAGGCAGAAGACAGATGTTCTTTGCATGTAAATTCAAAGTGGAGGAATGTACAACTACTGCATTACTACAGATACAGCAGCCAAATACCTCAAGGAAAACCCTTGAATCCTGATTACACCTTGCCAGTCAAAGGGTTGGCTCAAGCATGAGCATGTGATCCAGTTCAGGACAGAGAGATGAGAGGGAAGGCTTTGGATACTGGGACGTTCTAGAATATTTTTTTCTTGTACTTAAAATGACACACAAGAGGAGAGCTATTTCCATCAGATGGCTGTTGTTGAGTGTGTGTATGATTATCCTTGCTGTGGTGGTCATCTTGGAGCAATATTAGCCTGAGAGCAATGCTAGCAGGAGGAAAGAGCAGAAAGATGAAAAAACTGCATCTTTAATAAAGTTAGCCACTGAATAAACTAATTCTGGTCCATTTTTTATGTAAGATGACACTTTTTCCTATTGTTTAACCCATTTTTTTAGGTATTTTACTACTGAAAAAATCTTGAGTAATAAGTAGAGATGTTGTGGGTTACTCAGTCACAAAATAAGCTCTTAGAGGGTTCCATTGGATTTAGGATAGTGCTTTTTTTTTTAAGGTTTTTATTTAATGAATACAAATTTCATATGTACAACTTTTAGGAATATAGTGTTTAATCCCCCCATTCCCATCCTACCACCCCCATTCCACCTCCTACTCCCTCTTCCATTCCATTTTTCATTAAGATTCATTTTTAATTATCTTTATATACAGAAGACCAACTCTATATTAAGTAGGTATTTCCATTGTTTGTACCTACACAGACACACAAAGTATAAAGTATTGTTTGAAGACAGGTTCTACCATTAATTCTCATAGTACACTTCATTAATACAGAGGTCCAACATGGGGAGTAAGTGCACTCCTGTTGTTGTTTTAACAGTTAACACTCTTATTTTTGACGTCAGTGAACACTCAAGGCTCTTGACGTGAGCTGCCAAGGCTATGGAAGCCTTTTGAGTCCACAAACTCCATCAGTATTTATAGGGAGCCATATGCAAAGTGGCAGTTCTCTCCTCCATTCAGAGAAAAGTATATCCTTCTTTGATAGTCCCTTCTTTCCACTGGGGTCTCACTCACAGAGATCCTTCATGTAGTTTATTTTTTGCCACAGTGTCTTGGCTTTCCATGCCTGAAACGCTCTCCGGGGCTTTTCAGCCAGATCCGAATCCCTTAAGGGCTGATCCTGAGGTCAGAGTGCTGTTTAGGGCATTTGTCGTTCAAGTCATATGTTTTTGTTGCAGATACTTGCACACTGTGTAGGGCAGTTTCTGTTCTAGGGATTAATGGTTAACAAGGCTGATCCTGGCTTACAGTTTTGTGAGGAGTGAACATAAGCATGAGGCAATAGTATAGGGTATAAAAAGTACATAGGAGGAAGTGTACAGGGTACCTTAGGAGAACATTACAGGGATGCCCACCCCAGAACCAGGGCAGATGTGGAGTCAAGATCTTCTTAGGATGTCATCTATGTCAAGCTATGTAATATGAGTAGAAGTTAGCTGGGGAGCTAAGCAGAGGCAACCTCATCTCAGGCATCTTTGGTAAGCCTTTCTTTGTAGATGCCAAAACTAAGGTTCAGGTGCAAGGGATAAGAAAGAAAACTTCATCCCAAAGTTTATTTCACCAAACTCATTTTGCAGTGCAAAATATGGACCCTTTCCCTTCCCACTGTTCTCAATGATTCTGGTTGTTCATGTTCAAATGAGCCCCTCTAATCTAGAACATCTGCCCTGAGACTTTGCAATGTGAGATGCTGGTAAAAACCACCTGTTTTGCTCTTTCTACTCTGTTTAAATGAACCTGTCATATGCCGCCTAATAATGTTTTAATCAACAATGGACCAGATACATGATGGTAGTCCCATAAGATTGTAACAGAGCTAGTGACATCACAACCATCGTAGTGCAACGTATTACTCATGGTTTTATGGTGATGTTGGTGTACAGAAGCACATTGAGCCACCAGTCATATGAAAGTATAGCCTGTACAGTTACTTATATAGTACATGATACTTGATGATAATAAGCATCTGTGTTCTGGTTGATGTATTTACTATACTTTTAAGCCTTATTTTAAAGTGTACTCCTTCTACTTGTAAAAAAGCAAGTATACTATAAAACAGTCTGCTGTGTTTTGCTAGCATCAGGCTCATTCATCTTTTGTTTACAGCATCTTTGGGTTGCATCAGGGGGCCACACTGAATGCTTGGCCAATACCATCTAGGTTTGTGGTTGTGCTCTCTATTCTGTTCATACAGCAACAAAATTGCTTAATGTGCAGTTTTCAGAATCTACTCCTGGCATCAGGTAATTTAGGATAGTGCTTTATACATATGAAGCTCAGTAAATATATTTGTTGTATAAATGTGGTTGTCTTTATTTGTATTTGTAGTATTAGTCCCCAGAATAAAACACCTTTCTTCTCCTCCAGCAATTCAATACAAAAGCCAGTAGATGGGGTTAAGCAAGGTAGTCTCATCTGTGGATGAGCGAAATGGCCCAGTGTGGGATCGTGGAGCCCAGATTGAGTAAGGAAGTCATCCATATGGGAAGATACCATGGCACTACATGTGCAGGCCTGAGCAAGGTGAGAATAGAGCCCCTGTGAGGGACCACCAGGGCTTAAGGGTGGCCCAATATGGTGTGTCAGAGCCTGAGAAATGTGAGGGAGGCAGCCACACAGAGAGAGGGACATTGGCTTAGTGCAAAGTGTCAGTGCCTGAGTGAGGTGAAAAAGGTATCTACTAATACTGTTCTGGAAAATTTTCTATAACTTTGTAATCATATGTGTTAAAAATATACATGTATCTCATTTTCTTAAACTGACACAAAATCAGTGTTTCTAATACCTCTTTTAAAATGTGAAACTTATTTGAATTTGTCATATCAAAGATATTTATCAGGGCCAACATGATGATGTAGCAGGTTAAGCCACCACCTGCAATGCCGGCATCCCATATTTGTGCCAGTTCAAATCCCAGCTGTTCCACTTCTGATCCAGCTCCTGGCTAATGTGCCTAGGAAAGCAGTGGAAAATGGCCCAGGTCTTTGGGCCCCTGCACCCACATGGGAGACAGGGAAGAAGCTTGTGGCTCCTGGCTTCAGCCTGGCCCAGCCCTGGCTGTTGCAGCCATTTGGGGAGTAAACCAGCAGCTGGAAGATCTCCGTCTCTCCCTCTCTCTTTCTCTCTCTGTCTGTAACCTGTCTTTCAAATGAATAAAAAATAAATCTTAAAAAATATGTATTTATCACATATATCACACTCATATGTTTATCACATCAAAGATACATCTTTTAGAAGCAAATATATCTTCACAGAAACCTTATTTTCTGTAGTGAATAAATTTCATTAATTATAATGTGTTCTGCTTCTCAATTGTATAGAAAATGTTTTTCATTTCTTTTTCAGTAGAGTAGAACTGAAGCATTTAATTTCTCACAACTGTTTTATGGAGCTCTCTCTTTTTTTTTTTAAGTTTCAAAGGCAAACTGATGGAAATTGTTTTTTGAAGAAATATGAGGCTGACTGGTATCCTTCCCAATAGCCTTTGATTTTTATAAGCATTTAATAAATTCAAGATTAATACCAACACAACAGCACAGTATGTTAGAAATGTTATTAGGTAGTCAATTTATTAGTGATAAATATAGCTAGCTTTAGGTCTCACTATGATCTTCTGGCAGAGCCAGAACCAGGTTGATTTTTTCCAAAGCCAAGCACTATCTACTACCCATTATAGGTGCTTTTGTGGAAATGAGAATTGGAAAAGACAAGAAACAGATGAAAGGAAAGTGAAAGAGTACCTGGCTCATGTGAAGTTTTTCTTCAATGATTATAGTATATTATTTGAACAGAAACTTTCTGTATCAAGGGGCTGGCAGCCTGTGATGTTGACATCCCATATGGGCACCGGTTCATATCCTGGCTGCTGCACCTCCAATACAGTTCCTGCTAATTGCCTAGGAAAAATATTGGGAAGATGGCTCAAATGTTTGGCCCCTGTCACCCATGGAGGAGCTCCTGACTCTTGGCTTCAGCTTGGCCCAGTGCTAGCCATTGTAGCCATTTGGGAAGTGAATTAGTAGATAGAAAGTTTGTCTATCTGTCTCTCTCTCTCTGTTACTCTCACTTTCAAAATAAATCTTGTAAAAATAAAAGAAACAAAACTTTCTATAGCTAGAAATATGTACCACTTAAAATTTGCTTAAGTAATAAAGGTTGTTAACTAAATGCCAGTCTCAGCTGACTAACCTGGTAAGTCACATATCACTGGAAATGCTGAAGCAGGTTGGCCAGGGTACAAGGAGGTAGCAGCATCTTTGAATTCAAAAGATAAAATTATTTGAATGATAGGTACCTAGTGCTTCTGGTTCTTTCTGTGATCTTTTGAAATACAGCCTTCACCCTTACTTAATTACAAATTTTACCCTAGTTATTGTTGAGCTCTTGTTTCTAGTTTTTGATGATGATAAATTTCAATGTTTATTAGATGTAACACATATAAATATTCTTTTGATTCTTACTGCATTGGTTGGCTGGTCAGTTAGTTTGTTTTTAAGTCCTTAAACACCGTGTAGTGTACCAGAAGTTTCGTTCCTCTATGTTTTTAATTCTTTTAAAGTCCTTATTCATTTTTTCCTTTCTTTACTTAGAAATATTTTTCATAATTTATTTGCTTGAATGACTCACTCAATAAATATTTGTAAAGAATCTATTAGATGCTTTCCTCTTGATAAATTAGGGTAAGATGTGAATATATGTGATTATAATAGAAGATAATTATGGGAAGAAAGAAGAGCACTTTAGGAAAGAAGAGCTTATACCCAGTTGAAGGAGATTAGAGACCTTGAGTTTTGCATGATTTCTTTCTGAAAAGCAGGAACCAAGTCCTTAAGGAAAGAGAGTCAAAGCAAAATATGTGTTTTGACTGAGGCATTTTTCTTTGATGTGATGCTAAGAATAATTTGAAATGTTTTGGAATTCTGAATGGACTCTCGGATGCTTAGAGACAGTATATGAGAAAAGAAAAGGGAAAGTGTCTATAAGAGTTCTCAAGGTTGATTCTCCCAAGTTGCAGTCAAATTACTGAACAGTCCAAGGACCCCTGGGAAGAAAGAGGCAGCAAGGGGCCAAGCTTAAATCTGTGTTTCTTGTCTATTGAAATCTTTTTTTTTTTTTTCTCTCACTAGTGTTCTGGTAGGCTTCTTTATAGTTTAAAATCCAAAATCAACATTAAAAGCCTCTGTTTGGGGTAGTTTCCAGTGCAGCCCTCTTTGTGTCAGAAATTCAATGGAAATGTTTTATTTAAGTTGGTCTTACTCAGTGAACCAATGATAATGTGTGAAAGGAATCCTTGAGGAATACTTTTTAGAGGGGAGTTTGTGTTTTTATTGCAGACAGCGTAAGAGCTGGGACACGGGGCATGCTGTCGTTGTGTATACATGATGGGCACTGGTAGCACTATTATATATCCTAACTGTAGTTGCAGTTTTACTTTTCCTGTGATTATTTGGTTGCCATCTTCATCAGACTAAGGTTGATACTGAATTTATTTTATCCCCAACATTCATCATAGTGCCTAGAGATACTTAAGAGATAACTCTTGAATGAATAAGCATGTACGTCTGAAGGATCATGTTCCATCTTTCTGTGTGGATTCATTTAAAGGAATCCTAATAGTGCTAACAGTCATACAAAAAATGATCTTGCTTTTTTTCATACAAGCTTTTTAAAGTATGAAACTGGCAAGCAGGCACTGTGCTGCAGCAGATTAAGCTATCACTTGGGATGCCCACATCAAATATCCGAGTTGTGGTTTGAGTGATCATTCAAGTCCCTGATACTCAGCTTTGGGTCGAGTTTCCTACTATTGCACCTGGGAAGGCAACAGGTGATGGCCTAAGTACATGGGTTCCTATCATCCACGTGGGAGACCCACATAGAGTTCTGGGCTTTTGGCTTCGACCTGGCCTAGCCCTGGCTGTTGGCAGGCATTTTGAGAAGTGCAAGAGTGCTCTCTCTGTCTCTTTCTGTCATTCTGTTTGTGTGTGTCTTCCCCCCCATCCTGTTCCCATCACCTCTGCCTTTCAAATAAATAAATCATTAAAAATAATAAAATATGAAACAAAAATCAGATATTTATAACCTGTGGTCTACCCTTTAAACATTTATTTATTTTTAAAGAGTTACAGAGAGAAAGGGAGAGAAAGAAAGATCTTCCACCTGCTGATTCACTCCCCAGATGGCCATGATGGCCAAGGCTGGACCAAGCTGAAGCCAGGAACGAGATGTTTCTTTTTTTTTTTTTTTTTAAGATGTATTTATTTACTTGAAAGTCAGAGATACATAGAGAAAGGAGAGGCATGGAGAGAGAAAGGTCTTCCATCCGATGGTTCACTCCTCAATTGGCCACAATGGCTGGAGCTGCACTGATCTGAAGCCAGGAACCAGGAGCTTCTTCCAGGTCTCCCACATGGGTGCAGGAGCCCAAGGACTTGGGCCATTTTCTACTGCTTTCCCAGGCCATAGCAAAGAGCCGAATGGGAAGTGGAGCAGCCAGGTCTCAAACCGGCACCCATATGGGATGCTGGGACTGCAGGCTGCAGCTTTACCGGCTACGCCAAGGGTCTCTCTCCCACGTGGGTAGCAGAGGCCCAAGTACTTGGGTCATTTTCCTGTGCTTTTCCTAGCCTGTTAGCAGGGAGGTGGATTGGATGTGGAGCAGCAGGGACATCATGGGGTGCCAGAATCTCAGGCAGCAGCTTTTCCCACTGTGCCACAATGCCAGCCCCTTTATTTTACTTCCTTACATTTCTCACATAGCTGTTATTGTCATTTGATCTTTATTTTAGCCAATTTGAGAGCAAAAGCCTTGTGAATTATTTGTCCAACTTTCCTGATATGAAAATATCATGGGATTAGGTCATGTAAAATACAGTGCTCTAAAAAGTAATTTTGTTTGACTTTACTACAGAAGTGAGTTTTAAAATGTTTAAATTATTTATTTTCATTTTATTTGAGAGGCACAGAGAGAGATTTTCCATTGGCTGGTTCTCTCCCCAAATGCCTGTAATAGCCAGGTCTGGGCCAATTCAAAGCCAGGAGCTGGGAACTAAATTCAGGTCTCCTACGTGGGTGGCAGGGACCCAAGTACTTGAAACTGCTGCCTCCAGGGATACACATTAACAGGAAATGGTATCAGGAGTGGATATGGGATGTGGTGTCCCAAGCAGCATTATTCTAACCGTTGAGCTGAACATCTGCTTCAAATACATTTAAATGTTTGTTGTATTCTACTTACATGAAACTATCTTAAACTCTTTAAAAAATATTTATTATTTCTTTATTGAAATGCAAAGTGTCAGATGGGGAAACAGAGAGAGAGAGAGAGGGAATGGATCTTTGATATGCTGGTCACTCCCCAAAAGGCTGCAACATCCTGGACTAGTCCAGGCTGAAGCCAGGAGGCCAGAACTCCATCTGAGTCTCCCACGTGGGCATGTGGGTAGCAACAGTCCAGGTACTTGAGTCATCTGCTACTGCCTTCCCAGGCACATTAGAAGCAGACCACCCAGGACTTTAATCAGCTCTCCAGTCCTTCTGCACTACAATGCCAGCCCCAACTATCTTAAATTTTTCCACTTGTTGCACAAGTATGTGCCAAGAAAGAAATGTTTATGAATCTAACATTGATTATTACGTATGCAGTACAGTTGCTCTAAAGACTGAGAATCAGATCTGAATACATTTAATGGATTTCATAATTGTCCCAGGTAAATTGTCTGTTAATGTTTGTTTACTTTTCAATGGATTGTGCATACCAAGTATTCCATTCTGTGATTCCTCAAATGTATGGTAATAGGAAATTATCACTTTAAAAATTCAGTTCCATAGTACAGCCTCTGTGGAAGCACCTAGACTGTTACTGGATGTAAAAATGTTCACATCATACACCTAATAATAGCTGAAAGCCACTCCTGTCTTTAAAGCTGTTTTTCTTTTTTTAAGATTTATTATTTACTTGAAAGGCAGAGGTAGAGACAGAGAGAGATAGAGGTCTTCCATCAGTTGATTCATTCCCTAAATGGCTACAATGGCCGGAGCTGGGCCAATCCAAAGCCAGGAGCTTCATCTGAGTCTTCCATGCAGGTGCAGGGCCCTGCATGGACTTGGTCATCTTCCACTGCTTTCCCAGGCCATAGCAGAGAGCTAAACTGGAAGTAGAGCAGCCGGGTCTTGAATCAGCACCCATATAGGATGCAGGTGCTGCAGTCAGCAGCTTAACCTACCAGGTCATAGCACCGGCTCTAAAGCTTCGTTTTTCTTACTGTTAGTCTCTTACAGCTTATGGAAAATACAGCATAAAAGCAATTTGCATGTTACCTCAATATAAAATTGTAGTCTGAGTTTTTTTTAATCTGCAGCATACATTATAGTTACTATTTTATACTGTATTTTCAGTTGATTTTAAGTTATGTGAAATAGTATTCTGTAATGTTTCATTTTATCAACACTAAATGGTCGTGGTTCTTCATTTTGTTGACTGTTCAAGGCATTGTTTATCAAGAAAGTTAGATTTTAGGAAATTGAGCAAGTAATAAATATTTACTGATAGTTGGTCAGATAAAGTATTTACTGACCTGGATATTGTCTGAGAAAAGCCTTTTTATTTTTACTTATGGTCCCAGGAATTACATTTTTATGGGGTTCCTGGTACTGGTACCTTTTGTTATGTGTATAGCTTACCCTCTGCTAGGACTGTACTAGTTTCTCAATAAGAAATAATAATTAGCAGGACGCTAATACAAGAAAGAGACAGGTTAACATAGCAGACTAGAAAGCCCAGAGGTAGACCCAAGTACATGAAAATATTTAGTATATAATATGATAGAATTTGAAGTAATAACTTATTTTTGGGGAAATTTAAGTTAGATAGCTATGTCTTAAACCACACAGCACAATTATGGATGAATTAACTAGTATCTTTAAAAATGTATTAAATATGCAAGTAAAATATAGATGCTAAAAAGGAAAATTATTGCTATTTAAAATAAATTTTAACTATTTAAAATAGTTATATATAAGTAAGGGGCAAGCATTGTGACAAAATGGGTTAAGCTGCCACTTGGGACATCTGCATCCCATATCATAGTGCCTGGGATCAAGTCCTGCCTCTGCTTTCAATCCAGCCTCCTACTAATGAGTTTGGAGGCAACAGTTGATGATCTAAGTATTTGGGTTTCTGTTATTGATGTGAGAAAGGGAAATGGAGTTCCTGGCTCCTAGCCTTGGCCTGGCCCAGCAGCCCTGGCTGTTTTAAGGCCTTTATGAGTGAACCAGCACATGGAAGATACTTTCTCTCTCTTTCTCTCTCTCTCTCTGACTTGCAAATATATTAATAAATCTTTAAAAAAATAAAATAAGGAGCCAGCACTGTGGCATAAAAGGTTAAGGCTACCACCTGCAGTGTCAGCATCCCATATGGGTGCTAGTTCAAGTTTCCACTGCTTCACTTCCAATCCAGCTCTTTGCTTTTTCCTGGGAAAGCACTGGAAGATGACCCAAGTCCTTGGGCCCCTGCACCCATGTGGGAGACCTGGAAGAAGCTACTGGCTCCTAGCTTAGGATCTGCCCAGCTCTGGCCATTGCAGCCATTTGGAGAGTGAACCAGTAGAATGGTTCTCTCTCTCTCTCATCTCTCTGTAATTCTGCCTTTCAAATAAATAAATCTTTAAAAAGTAAATAAAATACAGCCGGCGCCACGGCTCACTAGGCTAATCCTCCGCCTTGCAGCGCCGGCACACCGGGTTCTAGTCCCGGTCGGGGCGCCGGATTCTGTCCCAGTTGCCCCTCTTCCAGGCCAGCTCTCTGCTGTGGCCCAGGAGTACAGTGAAGGATGGCCCAAGTGCTTGGGCCCTGCACCCCATGGGAGACCAGGAGAAGCACCTGGCTCCTGCCTTCGGATCAGCACGATGCGTTGGCTGCAGCGCGCTGGCCGCGGCAGCCATTGGAGGGTGAACCAACGGCAAAGGAAGACCTTTCTCTCTGTCTCTCTCTCTCTCTTTCACTTTCCACTCTGCCTATCAAAAAAAAAAAAAAAAAAAGTAAATAAAATAAATAGAGCCTACTTTTAGAAAAGGATGATGGCTTATTTCATTAACTTATGATTTTTATTGACAAAATTGCCCCCATTCCTTTATGGTTCTATCAGAATATTGTGCAAGTCTCTGAAATGATTGCCCATGTAGGGGCCAGCATTTTGGTGTAGCAGGTTAGGCTGCCACCTGCAACACTGGCATCCCATATGAATGCCGATTCAAATCCCAGCTGCTCTACTTCCCATCCATTTCCCTCTAATGCTCCTGGGAAAGCAACAGAAGATGGCCCAAGAGTTGGGCTCCTGTTCTCATGTGGGAGACCCTGATGAAGATCCCAGCTCCTGGTTTCAACCTGGTCCAGCCCTGGCCATGAGTCATTTGGGGAGTGAACCAGTGGATGGAAGTTCTCTCTGTCTATCTCTCTCTCTGTAATTCTGCATTTCAAATAAATAAAAATAAATCTTTTTTAAAAATGATTATCCATATGAAAAAGTGGGATGGCTTTGGTTATGAATATTCTTCTGTGAGAAATTATTACTATCTTTTTATATATTTGTAAAAGATTTATTTTATTTATTTGAAAGAATTAAAGAGAGATGTAGAGCCAGATAAAGAGCCAGATAAAGAGAGGTCTTCCATCTGCTGGCTCACTCCCCAAAAGGCCGCAACAGCCAGAGCTGAGCTGATCCGAAACCAGGATCAGGAGCTTTTTCTGGGTCACCCTCGTGGGTGCAGGGGCCCAAGCACTTTGGCCACCTTCTGCTGATTTCTCAGGCCACAGCAGAGAGCGAGATTGGAAGTGGTGCAGTGGGACTCAAACCGGTGCCCATATGGGATGCTGGCATTGTGGGCCAGGGCTTTAACCTGCTGTGTCACATGGCTGGGCCCCTCTTTTTATATTTTAAATCATGTTTATAGTAAATAATGCTTGAAGATTGAATCAACATTTTAGAAAATGGGGCATCTTGGTTAAAGAATTTGTCCCATGATTCTTAGTCTTTCTTTTGATTATTCATTCAACAAATACTTACAAAGTATTGCTGTTTGTTGTGATTAAGACACAATTCCTACCCTCAAGCTTCTAATGTGGAGTCCAACAAGTAAACAAGCAGTGTGAGAATTGCTATGACAGAGAACTGTAGAGGAAGTCATAGTTGTAAAGAGTTTGGAACCCAGTCGTAGATGAATCAAGAAAGGCCTCTGGAGAAAGGTACACCTAAGCTACAATCTAAAGGATGGGTGCAAATTGGAAAGTAATAGGGTTGTAAGAAAAGAGTGTTCTGGGAGGGAACAGTATAGCAAAGTGTAAGAGATAAGATGATGTAACTGTTGCAGATACCACCAAGAATTTAAGTATAAGAAAATTAACTTGCAGTTGAAGTGCATAGTATTTAAAACTTAAATGATATCATTTTCCAAGATGTAGGAGAAAAAAAATACTTACGGTGCTAGCATTGATCAGGAGTGAAAGAAAACTACTTTCTGCTAATGTCAGAAACTCAACCTACTAAATAGGTTGCTCCTTTAATGACAGACATTTGGCAGGAGATCAAAGCAGAAAAAGTTTCTAGCCTTAGCCTTTAAAAGATTTGAGAGAATTCTCAATCCTTTCATTTAGGTGTTAACATCCATGCTGTGTCCTAGTTAATGCAAACTGAAGACTTCTCTACCAATCCCATTATATGACAGCTCCTCAGCTGGCTGAGGCAAATGCATACATTATATGCTCTTTCTTGGGGCTTGGTCTGTGGCATAGCAGGTAAAGCCGCTGCCTGAAGTGCCAGCATCCCATATGAGTGCCAGTTTGAATCCTGGCTGCCCCATTTCCAATCCAGCTCTCTGCTATGTCCTGGGAAAGCAGTTGAAGATGGCCCAATCAGATCAGCACAGCTCTGGCTGTTGCTGCCATCTGAGGGGTGAACCAGTGGATGGAAGACTTCTCTCGCGTATGCGCTCTCTCCCTCCCTCTCTCTCCCTCTCCCTGTCCTTCTCCCTCTCTCCCTCTCTTGCTCTCTCGCTCTCTCGCTCTGCCTTTCAAATAAATAAATAAATCTTTAAAAAAAAAAGTATCTCTCTCTTGTGGCCCCACCTCACTTCTGACTTTGAAGGTATTTGAGTCCTTAAGACCAAGCACTTTCTCAGTTGACCAAAAGGAAAAGAAGAATATAGATGGAGATGATGGCCCAGATTTTATAAATTGTTAGGCATTGACTCAATGTAGTTTTTAGAATGTACCTGAAGGGCCAGCACTGTGGCACAGTGAGTTAAAGCCCCAGTCTGCAGTGCCAGTATCCCATGTGGGTGCCAGTTCCAGTCCTGGCTGCTGCACTTCCAATCCAGCTCTCTGCTATGGCCTGGGAAAACAGTACAAAATAGCCCAAGTACTTGGGCCTCTGCACCTGCATGGGAGACCTGGAAGAAGCTCTAGGCTCCTGGCTTTGTATCAGCCCAGCTCCGGCTGTTACAGCCATTTGGGGAGTGAACCAGTGGATGGGAGACCTCTCTCTGTCTCTCTGCCTCTGCCTCTGCCTCTCTGTAACTCTGCCTTTCAAATAAATAAATAAATCTTTAAAAAAAAAAAAAGTACCTGAATTGGATGGAAAAGATAAAGAAAGTAGCCAGAAATGTGTGCTGCTATTGGCATTCCGTGCCTGCCATGTACCAGTCAGATGAGTCAGATTCCAATATAAGTTTTCCACTGGTCTGTTCTTCAGTTAGGAAGATTTTATATCAGAGAGAAAGACAGACAGACAGGCAGAGAAAGAAAAGATTTCTGTGAAAAACTGGTCTGTTAGCTAAGATCTTGCTCAGAGTTGAAGGCAGTGATGATGGTCTTTCAACAGCAGGAACATCATTGTTCTCTTAATATTTTCTTTGGATACATTGCTTTCTCCAGGTCAGCCACAAGGTAAGCCTTGACTCGTCTGCCCTCTAGTGGAAATCTGTGGTTAAATTAACCAGTATGTTCCTGTTTCAGGAAAAGGTGCCTAATTTTCCTTGGTTGGCTTTCCAAATTTTGTTTCCTTAAAGAATTTTTTATTGCCACCAAAGAAACATAATTATAATTTTACTCTTTGCTAAAAAGGCTTCTCTGACTTCCCCACTTGGTCAGGTTCAGAGCCCTGTTTCTTGCAACTTACCTTTGCAGCCTACCTCAGTGCAAGCTCTGGGTTTTAACTCAGTCAGTCAGTGCATTGTGATGCCAAGATAGCAAATGCATTTTTGCTGTTCTTCCCTCATTCTCATGTCTCAAAAGTCCTGTCAGTCCCTCTGCCTCTTAAAGACTGAACTCAAAGCCCACTTATTCCTTTGAACATTCACTGCTAGCTCTCTTCTGAATTCCTGTGACATGTACATACTCTTGGACTACTCGAATCCTTTTCCTGTCTAACAGACACCTCCCACTGCTAGTTCATGTCCAAGGATAGAGATGACTGATGGATAATCTGATATCCATTTAATGGTTAATTCACAACTATCTTTCCTAGTTGTAGGATTGTTATTTTAGAATACCTACCATTATAGACTCACAATAGAAATATTACTTGATAACCTCTACTTTGTTCCAGCAGTCCAAGCTGCTCACTGTTCCCCAAATTTATCAGATTCTTTCTCACTTTCCTGCCTTTTTCTGTCCATTGGCCAACCCTTTTGCTCTTCCTCTTATTTTCCATCTGACAAAAACCCACTAATTCATAAAGGGGAGAGTGATCCAACATGGGAAGTGAGATACTCAGCAGACTCCTAGAATGGCAGATGTCCTAAATAACACTCTGGCCTCAGAATCAGCCCTAAAGGCATTCGGATCTGGCTGAAAAGCCCATGAGAGTATTTCAGGCATGGAAAGCCAAGACACTCTGGCAAAAGATCTCTGTGAGTGAGATCCCAGTGGAAAGAACAGGTCTTCAAAGAAGGAGGTACCTTTCTCTGAAGGGAGGAGAGAACCTCCACTCTGACTATGACCTTGTCTAAACAAGATAAGAGTCGGAGAACTCAGAGGGCTTCCATAGCCTTGGAAACTCATGACTGGAGCATAGGGAGATTACTGATGCCATAGACAGGAATGTCAATTGGTAAAGTCAACAACAGGAGTCACTGTGCACTTACTCCTCATGTAGGATCTCTGTCCTTAATGTGCTGTGCATTGAGATTTAATGCTATAACGAGTACTCAAACAATATATTTCACTTTGTGTTTCTATGGGGGTGCAAACTGTTGAAATCTTTACTTAATGCATACTAAACTGATCTTCTGTAAAAAAGAAAAAAAAGAAATTATCAATTCCCAACTTGACTCTCACTGGGATTAAACATGACAATAGGTCTGATCTGATTTCATCATCATTTAAAAAAAATCATCTATTATTTTTCACTTTATGTTTCTGTGTGGGAGCAAACTGTTGAAATCCTTACTTAATGTATACTAAGCTGATCTTCTGTATATTAAGATAATCGAAAATGAATCTTGATGTGAATGGAAGGGGAGAGGGAGTGGGAAAGGGGAGGGTTGTGGGTGGGAGGGACGGTATGGGAGGGAAGCCATTGTAATCCATAAGTCGTACTTTGGAAATTTATATTCATTAAATAAAAGTTAAAAAAAAAAAACCACTAATTCAATCCCAGCCTAAAAATTTTATGAGGCATTACCCAAACCCACAGTTTGTCACTTCCTCCTCTGCTTAAAAAGCATTTTGTATCATTATAATTTCTTTTTTTTTAACTGTCTCCCCCCACTAAATGTGAAAGGATAGGGACAGTTTTGCTTACTTTTAATCCCTGGTACACAGTACCTAAAACACAATAGGTAGTCAATGAATATTAAATTAATAGGTAAATGAGAGCAAGAGAATGTTTCTACCTCTTAATCAAAGGGAAAGTCTGAGGTATTACTTCCAGATCTTAGTCACAGACCACCTTCTGAGCAATGAAAACTCTTCTCTTAATCTACTAAGGCTAAAATGTAATTAGCCTAGAGTCTTTGCTAGCTGAAAATACACAGCCAGCGACTGGTGGTGTGGCACAGCAGGTTGGGCTGCGGTTTGCATCACCAGCATCCCATATGGGCTCCAGTCCGAGTCCTGGCTGCCTGACTTCTGATCTAGCTCCCTGCTAATGTGCCTGAGAAAGCAGCAGAAGATGTCCCAAGTCCCTGGGCCCCTGCTACCAAGGTGGCAGACCCCGGGGAGGGGACTTCTGGCTCAGTCCCAGTTGTTGTGGCCATTTGAGGAGTGAGTCAGCGAATGGAACATCTTTCTCTCCCCACCCCTGCCTCTTTTCTCTCTCTGTAACTCTGCCTTTCAAATAAATAAATAAATCTGAAAAAAGAAAGGAAAAGAAAATACACAGCCAGCTAGCTCCAGGTGTTAGTTAGGTGCTCCAAATACTCTTTGGCAAGTTCTATCTGTGCATAGGGCATTATGCTAAAGATAGAGTAGAATGCAAAAGGAAATGAGAGATGTTTCCTATCCTTGAGATTACATTCTGATTATGGGAGATAAAACAAGTACATAGTTGTAACCCTGAAATAGAACTGGATAATGTCTTAAGGAAGATGCCTAGTAATTGTGAGGTTTGGAGGGAGACAGCATCATTTAGGTGAGAAAAGGAAAGAAGTATTACCTCTTTTGCTGATGTAAGAGCCTAGCACAGTAAAGGGAGAGGTACCAGTAGGAGCAGTGCTGCCATTTAAGGGGCTGACCTGTCCAACTTCCCACTCATGCTGAGCCCAGTAGAGCCAAAGCTATGTCTGGGGACAAGATGATTTTTGATCCTCCTATAAGCAAGAAAAAAAAGATGCTGTTAGTGTTGGTTAAAGAAGGGGATTCCCAGACAGAAGAAATCCAGCCCTCAGAAACAAAAGAAGTAGAGCCAAGAGCTGACTAAGGACAGAGATGCGGAAGCCAATGAAGGGGACAGCAGGGGTGAAAAACAGTTGCTTCTGATAATCCAGGTGACTTGAACTACTTTAATCAAAAGGAAAAGAATAAAGCAAAAAAAAGATAATTAATGTTGTTGAAACTGAAGCTGTAAAGGATCTTAAAATTGAAAGTGATGTTTCAAGAGCCAGCTGAACCAGAGGATGATCTTGACATTGTTTGGTAATAAAAATGGAAAAAATATTAAGTTCCCAGGTAAGGGTGAAATACTAAAAAAAGATAAAACTTAAGAAGACAGCAAAAAAAAAAAAAAAAAGAATATGATACCTTATTCAGTAACCACACAGTCTCAGAAAGAGACTACATGTATTAATCATGTGTTCAACGTCACAAGGGAAAACAATCTAGATACAATTGCTGGAAAGAGAAGGAAATTTGTCATGAAACCCCCATAGATTAAGTAGGAACCAAGAAAACTTCTTTTGTCACATTTATAAATATCTATAAACTTATACATTGTCAGTGCAAACATCTC
This sequence comes from Oryctolagus cuniculus, assembly GCF_051225735.1. Lineage (NCBI taxonomy): Eukaryota > Metazoa > Chordata > Mammalia > Lagomorpha > Leporidae > Oryctolagus > Oryctolagus cuniculus. Next base: position 45,227,849 of record NC_142883.1, on the reverse strand, counting down.
ATTGTGTTTTTTGTTTAGAGCTCCCATCCGCTACCCAAATGTTTCAGGCTGGGGTGGGACTGAAGGCAGTAGCCAAGAACCCAATCCAGGTTTCCCACTGAGTGGCAGGAACTCCACCACTTGAGCCATCACCAATGCCTCTCACAGTCCAGGAAGCTGGAGTTAGATGGGGTACCAGGTATCAGACAGGCACTCTGATATGGAGTGTGGGCATCCCAATTGGCACCTTAACTATTAGAACAAATGCTTAGGCCGGCGCCGCGGCTCACTTGGCTAATCCGCCTGCGGCACTGGCACCCCGGGTTCTAGTCCCGGTTAGGGCGCCGGATTCTGTCCCAGTTGCTCCTCTTCCAGTCCAGCTCTCTGCTGTGGCCCAGGGAAGGCAGTGGAGGATGGCCCAGGTGCTTGGGCCCTGCACCCGCATGGAAGACCAGGAGAAGCACCTGGCTCCTGGCTTTGGATCAGTGCAGCGCGCCGGCCGTAACAGACATTTGAGGGGTGAACCAACAGAAAAGGAAGACCTTTCTCTCTCTCTCTCTCTCTCTCTCTCTCTCTCTCTGTCTAACTTTGCCTGTAAAAAAAAAAAATAGGAACAAATGCTTGTACCTCCTTGCATTTTATTGGATGACTTGAGTACAAATGCTTCTATAGATTATGATAGTAACTAACTTGTAATCAAAGTAAGATTCCAACAAAACAGATAGAAACAGGATGCCTGTATTCCACATTGGAGTACCTAGTTTTGATTCCTAACTCTGGCTCCTGATCCGGCTTCCTACTGATGTGAACTCTGGGAGGCAGCCATAATGGCTCAAATAGTTAGGTTCCTGCTATCCCTGAGGGAGACCTGAATTAAATTGAGTTCCTGGCTCCAATTTGGCCTATCTCAGTTCTGACCATTGTGAGCATTTGGGGAATGAATCAGCAAATGGAAGTTCTCTCTCTCTCTGCCTCTCAAATAATTAAATTAAAAAAAAAAAACACAAACATTTTTCCTGTGTTTTGAAAAGAAATATCTAGAAACACATCTCGGGTCACACATGCCAAGCTTCAAACACAATCCTACAGGACACAGACCGAATAAAACTTGTCATTCTTGATACTCTGTTACCTGTGTCAGAACTGGCTTCTAGTTTGTCACAGGTAAGTGAGTACGGCTCCATGCCAAAGCTAACTAATTTGCTAATAACCACTAATTTTGCAAAGTGTATTATGGGGATTTGGCTAGACAGGTTTACCATCAGAGAAGATATACCATTTTATTGGAAACAGATAGAAAAGCTACCCAGTTCTTTGGTGAATGGATAGTTGGTCTGATCCTTACAAGATGCCAGTACGGAAACTGTTGGCAAACTCATTGCTTACTTAAGCTGTCAAAGAAATGCAATAGGGTAAGGAGGTAGTCTTAAAACATCATTCATAAACTTCTGTAAAATTCAAGATAAAGTTATTATAACAGTGAAAAAATAAATGTCATGAAGTCCTGGTATTTGAAACCAGCTTTAAATGCTTAGGAAGAATATAGGCAAAGGGAGCCTTCCAGGTTGATACAACAGCATGGACAAAGAAAATCAATAGGAACCTTCAGAGAATGATAAATGAGTCCACTTGGATTGGAACACATGGGAAGTGTAAAGAATCTGGAATAGAATAAAATTGGGGAAGGTGTTGCTTAACATTCTGCCTCACCCAGAGTGTTTCAGGGCTAGCAATGCTTGCCTAATTCTCAGCAAATATGACGTGGATACTTAAATTTTTTCCAAACTTTTTTTGCTTAATGGCTCTCTATGCTCATATGCTACACAGATCAGTAAGAATATGTTCACTCTCAGTTAATGCTTAGGGTTCCTAAACACCCTAAAATTAAGTGTACATCTAGGGTCTCATAGTATTTCTAGTTCAAAATTTTCTTTAAGAACATCAAGAAGTATCCATACTCTTTAAATAAACGCTGTTAGCAATAAGGCTCTGGAAATTAGACTAAAAAAATCAACAAATATATTTAGTCATTAATTAGATCTCCTTACATGGCAGGAATTATTCACTAAGAAACTTCAAAGCTATCCTTGTGATTTCTCCTGATAATTTCTAATATTCTCAAAGATTGACTATTTGTCACTTGTTGATAAGAGTCGGTGAAGTTACTTGTCAAGATAGGTGTTCTTTCTGATGTGTGCACTTGTTTGAACAGAATGAATCCTTCTACCTTTATTTGCCATCTGAATGTCACTGTTCAGGATGACTGCATTACCTAATACTGACTAAGTAATGTATTTTTGCTTTTCTGGCAGTTATTCTGCTGAAATAAGCATAATTGAACATTTTCTTCCTTCCTCTTAAATCCATTTTACTGTAAGACCTACAGTGCCTTCATATGCTGAGTGTTTTTCCCCTCATAGTTTCTTTTCCCAAGTAAATTGAAGGGGAAACAAATCATTTTAGGGATGAAGGAAAGGGAATGAAACTAGTAATTGACCACAAATACTCAAATATGGAAGATGTTCAACCTCATTAGTTAATCTCAAGGCAAAGCAAATTAAGACCATAATGATGTACAACACTAGATTGGCAAAAACATCTGAGGATTTCAAGTGTTGGCTATGATATAGATCAACAAGTGAAATTTTCACTCCTCGGTGGAAGTAGAAATCAGCAAAACCACTTTGGAAAATAATTTGGCAGCAACTTGTGATGTTGGAACTTTATGACCCTCTAGTTTCACTTAAAGATACTTATCTTGTTGACACTCTTTTGCATGTAGACCAAAATATGTGTTCAAGAGTATTGATTGCAGCAGTATTTATGCCATCGGAAAAATCAGGAACAATCCAAGTACGATGTAAACACTTTAATATTGTTACACAATGCAGTCTTTTACTCCAGTAAAAATACATGAACTATAGCTATATCTAATAAGTGGATAGATATTATTAACATAATTATTTTTTAAAAAGCATATTAGGAAGCCTACGCATAGTACAGTATAATTGTTAAGCCTCCAAATAATCAAAACTAAGTAATGCATTACTTTTTTAAACAAAGATTTATTTATTTATTTGAAAGTCAAAGTTACAAAAAGGAGAGGCAGAGAGAGAGAGAGAGAGAGAGAGAGAGGTCTTCCATCTGCTGGTTCATTCCCCAGTTGGCCACAACGGCCAGAGCTGTGCCGATCCAAAGCCAGGAGCCAGGAGCTTCCTCCAAATCTCCCATGCGGGTACAGGGACCCAAGGACTTGGGCCATCTTCTACTGCCTTCCCAGGCCATAGCAGAGTACTGGGTCACAACTGGGGACTCGAACCGGTGCACATATGCAATGCCGGCACTGCAGGCAGCGGCTTTACCCACTACACCACAGCGCCAGCCCCAACAACTTCTAATTATAAGTATTTTAGTTCAGACATACTGATGTCAGTAACTTATGTTGAAATGCATCCAAAAAATGGGTTGATAGAAAAAAATGGGTTTGTAATAAAGCAGGTATAGAAAAAATAATAGTATAATTTAGATGATAGAGATTCAGGTTATACCAAATATACTGAAGTTAAAGATTTTTCAGCCGGTGCCACGGCTCAATAGGCTAATCCTCCACCTTGCGGCGCCAGCACACCGGGTTCTAGTCCCAGTCGGGGTGCCGGATTCTGTCCCGGTTGCCTCTCTTCCAGGCCAGCTCTCTTCTGTGGCCCGGGAGTGCAGTGGAGGATGGCTTGGGCCATGCACCCCATGGGAGACCAGGAGAAGTACCTGGCTCCTGCCTTCAGATCAGGGCGGTGCGCCGGCCACAGCGTGCCGGCTGCAGCGGCCATTGGAGGGTGAACCAACGGCAAAAGGAAGACCTTTCTCTGTCTCTCTCTCTCTCTTTCACTTTCCACTCTGCCTGTCAAAAAAAAAAAAAAAAAGATTTTTCTTTTTATATTTAAGAAAGCTTTTATTTAATGAATACAAATTTCATAGGTACATCTTTAGGAATATAGCAGTTCTTCCCCTCCCCCCCCCATACTCACCATCCCACCTCCTACTCTCTCTCCCATCCCATTCTTGATTAAGATTTGTTTTTAATTAACTTTATATACAGAAGACGAACTCTATACTAAGTAAAGATTCTCACAGTTTGCACCCACACAGACACACAAAGTATAAAGTACTATAAAATTTTTCTTTGTTTTAAAATTTTTAAAGATTTATTTTATTTGAAAGGTAGAGTTATAGAGAGAAAGGGAGAGCTCTTCCATATGCTGTTTTACTCCCCAAACAGCTGCAATGGCCGGCAGCTAGGCCAGGCCAAAGTCAGGAGCCAGGAACTCCATCTGGGTGTACCAAGTGGGTGCAAATCTTCCTCTGTTTTACCAGGCACATTAGCAGATCAGAAATAGAGCAGCCAGGATCGGTACTTATACGGTATGCTACCATCACAGGTAGTGGCTTAACTCACAGCACTACAATATAAGCCCCTGAAATTTTTTATAATAAAATGAAATGAATGGAAGAAAATTATGAACTTCAGGTTGTAGTCATATCATTAGACAAGGATAGGAATGGGAAATAGGAAATAAGAACACAGGTGGATGTAAAGGTATTGATATTAGTCTATCTCATAGGTGGAATGGTGTTCAAGGTACTCTTTTTATTATTAAACCTAACAACTTACATATATGTAAAATATATTCTTCATTATATAGTATCTCATTCAGTTAAAAATAATGTGAGAATGCTCTGTCAGAATTTGAGGTCTGTGAATCAGAGATAAGAGTAATCAAGCACTGTTTGTTAAATGACATTCTAGAAAATCATGTCTATTTGTTACAGTTCCCTTCAGCAGAAAAAAAATCTAATATTTTTGCGTTTGTTTTTATGAGTTTTTCATTTTCATTCTTGTAAACTTTCCAGGTTCTGGCTGCTAAGTCTGTCAGATCTTTCCCTTTTAAACATCTTTCTTTTCGGTTCCTGAAGGACATAACTTCTGAACCAGAAACCTTTCCTGCAGGTGCAGAGTATAATGTACCATGACACTTTGTACCTATACTTAGTCTGGGTGTAGAATCTTTATGTCTTTCTTCCTTTGTGGAAAATAATAGACATGCTAGAAATCAATAATGAAAATAATATAGGAATAAGGATTATAGAGCTGGCTGTGGCTGCTCAGGAATGGAGATAGAATGATGTAGAATTGGATAGACAGTTGCATAAGCTAGAAAATGTTAGGAGGCTCATTGGCAGATAGTGCACATACTGTTTTAAATATTTTTTTTCTTCTACTTCTGTGTTTGTCCTATTGGGCAAAAGTGATGAGAGAAAAAATAGAAAATATCAGGGAGCAAATTTAAAGAAAAAGGTAGCCTCTCAGTATTATTAATGGTATCATCCTTTCTCACTCTTACTTCAAGTCAATATTTTTGTCTTTGTGAAGATCTATAAAAGTTGCAACATATACTATTTCTTAATCTAGCTCAGAAAGAGGTAAACTATGTAGTTTTTTTTTTTTTTTATGAGTAGAAGAGTTCAACAAATAGTATGAGGAAGAAAACACTGTTCATCAATGGAAGAGACAAAGGCTGTAAACAATCATTGAATCTCAAAATGTCCTTTTTACTCCAATACAATACATTACATTACTCTATTAGTTACCTCTGATCAGGGAAAACATAACGATGATATCTGTCTTTTGGGGACTGACTTATTTCACTAAGTGTAATGATTTCCAGTTGGGTCCATCTTGTTACAAAAGACAGGATTTCATTTTTTTTTTAACAGCTGAGTAGTAATTCATAGTGTGTGTGTATTTATGTATGTGTTTTATTTATATATAAAACAATCTCTTTATCCAGTCAATAGTTGACAGACATCTGGGTTGATCCTATATCTTAGCTATTGTGAATTGTGCTGCAGTGAACATGGGGGTACAGATAACTTTCAGATGCTGATTTCTTTTGGTTTGTGTAAATTCCCAGGAGTGGGATGGCTGGATCATATGGTAGGTATATTCAGATTTCTGAGGTATCTCCCTACTGTCTTCTACAGTTGCTTCACCAGTTTACTTTCTCACCAGCAATGGATTAGGATGCCTTTTTCCCCACATCCTCACCAACATTTCTTGTTTGTTGATTTCTGTATGAGAGCCATTCTAACTGGGGTGAGGTGAAACTTCATTATGGTTATGATTTGCATTTCCCTGATGGCTAGTGATCCTGAGCATTTTTTCATGTGTCTGTTAGCCATTTGTATTTCTGCTCTTGAAAATTACCTGTTCAAGTCCTTTGCCCATTTCTTAACTGGATTGTTTGTTTTGCTATTGTTGAATTTCTTGAGCTCTTTATAGATGCTGTATGTTAACCTTTTATCCATTCTGTAGTTAGCAAATATTTTCTCCCATTCTGTCAGTTGCCTCTTCACTTTACTGAGTGTTTCTTTTGCAGAGCAGAAGCTCCTCAGCTTGATGTAATCCCATTTGTCAATTTTGGCTTTGATTGCCTATGCTGCTGGGTCTTTTCCAAGAAGTCTTTGCTTATGCCAATGTCTTGCAGGGTTTCACCAGTGTTCTCTGTTAATTTGATGGTAACAGGTCATAGATTTAGGTCCTTGATCCGTTGTGAGTGGATTTTTGTGTATGGTGTAAGGTAGCAGTCTAGTTTCATACTTCTGTAATCCAGCACCATTTGTTGAAGGGACTGCCCTTGCTCCAGGGATTGATTTTCACTCCTTTGTAAAGATAAGCTGGTTGTAGGTGCATGGATTGATTTCTGGAGTTTCTATTCTGTTCCATTTATCTACCCATCTGTTTTTGTGCCAGTACCAGGCTGTTTTGATTATAACTGCCCTGTAGTTGAAAATTACAAAACACTAAAGAAAGAAATAGAAGAAGACATTAAAAAATGGGAAAATCTTCCACATTCATGGATTGGAAGAATCCACACCATCAAAATGTCCATGCTACCAAAAGCAATTTACAGATTCAGTGTGATCCCAATCAAAATACATTCTTTGTAGATCTAGAAAAAATGATGCTAAAATACATATGAAAGCACAAGAGACCCCAAATACCTAAAGCAGTCCTATACAACAAAACGGGAAGCATCACAATATCTGATTTCAAAACAAATTTTAGAGAAGCAGTATTTTGTTTGTTTTAGTTTTATCTTTACCATATGAGTTTCCTTAGATAACTTAACTTCCCTTTTGTGAATTTTGGTTTCTTAATGTCAAATAGCCACTGAATTGAAGTTGTGTAAGTTGTAAAACTATTATTTAATATGCCTGTAAAAATAAACATTGATAATCACATTGATTTATTCTATGTTGTGGGTGTATTAGAATTAGTGATCGATATGGTACTGCCAGCCTTTTGAGTTTATAATAAATATGTGCATGGCACATTGTGTGTTTAATAAGTGGTAACCATCATGTTGATGGTAGTTTGAGCATGAACATTCTGTGAAGTGATGCTCATTGTTTAGGTTGTTCTTTGAAGATAAGAATCATTAATAGGTCATATTCATGATATTTGGTGGTGATAGAATGCCTATTCATTCTGAAAATTTGAAGTAGCATAATATGTTTAGTTGGTTTTCAGATGTAATTCTAACAAGTAGCATTTTATTGATGAAGTTTGTTTATGTTAAATTTCTATTGTTAAATTTCCTCCAGGGACAGATACCATGTGTTCTTATTCATTTGCATAAACTAAAAAATTGATGTTACAGAAGAGGAGAGTGGGCCAGTGGTCAGTAAAGACTGAGAAGGGTAGCACAGGGGGGTGGGAGAAGGAATAAGGTTAGATAAAGGATACAAGTAAATAAGAGGAATAGCTCTAGTGTTCTGTAGCTTAGCAGAGTAACTGTAGTCTAAAACAATCTATATTTCAAAATAACTAGAAAAGAGTCCTGAATTTTCTGGCATATAGAAATGATTAATGTTTGAAGAGATAAAAATTGATTACTCTGATTTTATCATTATACATTATATGCATGTATCTAATTATCATACTTTACCCCATAACTTACATATAAATATTATGTGTCAATAATAAAAAGATTAAATAATCCTATCATTAGAACTTATCTATCTGGGGCTGCCCTACCTATTTGCTCAACTACCTATTTGCTCAAACTTGTACTTAAAATTTACTTTTTCTTTTTCCCTATGTCATCATTTTACATAGTGCTAAAAGGTAAAAACTCAGCAACATACATGCATCCTTCAAAATGCATGTTAGAAACCATATATAATAAGTTTTTAAGGGAACAAAAAAACATGTTTCCAAGTATAAGTTAGCTTGGTATCAACTGCCTACATTGATTGAAGTCACTTTTTATAAATTGAATTTAGTCAAGTGTACAATAGAAATGAGACATTCCCACACTTAAATGTTATAAAATTGCATTGATTATATGATAATATGAGAGATTTTAATTTTTTTTCATTTTCTATCTATATAGGAGGCAGACAGTGGGGAAGAAGAATGCCGGTCACAGCCCAGGAGGTATGTTGTTCATTGTGTGTTTGTCCATTATCTCTTACAATATTTTTATAGTTTTTTCTCTAAATATTTTTCAGTCTTGTTTAGATTCACTTATTCTGGTCTTCCAAGATGCTTGTTAGTCTCTCAAAATTGAGATTGCTTTAAGAATCCAATTACTGACTCAGAGAGATAGTAGATGGTACACTGTAATGGTAGATAAAAGGAAAGGGAGGCCGGCGCCGCGCCTCAATAGGCTAATCCTCCACCTAGTGGCGCCGGCACACCAGGTTCTAGTCCCAGTCGGGGTGCCGGATTCTGTCCCGGTTGCCCCTCTTCCAGGCCAGCTCTCTGCTGTGACCCGGGAGTGCAGTGGAGGATGGCCCAAGTGCTTGGGCCCTGCACCCCATGGGAGACCAGGATAAGCACCTGGCTCCTGCCTTCGGATCAGCACGGTGCGCCGGCCGCAGCACGCCAGCCGTGGCGGCCATTGCCATTGGAGGGTGAACCAACGGCAAAAGGAAGACCTTTCTCTCTGTCTCTCTCTCTCACTGTCCACTCTGCCTGTCAAAAAAAAAAAAAAAAAGGAAAGGGTCATTCAGCTCAGTTTTCACCTAAGTCTCTAAGGAACTATCCTGGGTAATAAAGAGACAATTTTTCCTTACCATTTAGGAAAATATCAACTAAAGAACATTTTAGCCTTCAGTTTTGTACTTAAGTTTGTCATTTGTTTTGGTAGATTATGGCAATTCTTACAGATTGGCAAACATTTCTCTTTGTATTTATGCAAACGATACTACCCAATCCTTTAAAATACAGTGAAATTCCCCACCTCCATGGAATAGTAGGAATGTTATTGTACCCACTGTTGTTAAAAGAATTATGGGCTGGCGCCGCGGCTCAATAGGCTAATCCTCCACCTAGCGGCGCCGGCACACCGGGTTCTAGTCCCGGTCGGGGCACCGGATTCTGTCCCGGTTGCCCTTCTTCCAGGCCAGCTCTCTGCTGTGGCCCGGGAGTGCAGTGGAAGATGGCCCAAGTGCTTGGGCCCTGCACCCCATGGGAGACCAGGAGAAGCACCTGGCTCCTGCCTTCGGATCAGCGCAGTGCGCCAGCCGCAGCGCGCCAGCCGTGGCAGCCATTGGAGGGTGAACCAAAGGCAAAAGGAAGACCTTTCTCTCTGTCTCTCTCTCTCTCTTTCACTTTCCACTCTATCAAAAAAAAAAAAAAAAAAAAAAAAAAAAAAAAAAACAGTAAAAGAATTATGAGAGAAATCTAGGAGGTATAAAATAACATTTCCATTATCTCATTTAAAGAATTTTTAAATGTAGCTATCTCCCACAAAAAAAAAAAAATAATCCTGGTAAGGTAAGTTTTAGATTGCCATTTAAATGTTACCAAACTTGTGTCCACTGAACTCAATCACATGAGCCATTCTGGATGATACTGAGAAATGTTACAATAAGCATGCTCCTTGTGAAGAAGCTGGTTAAAGGGAATGCTTCCTTAATGATTTATTATCAGGTGTGTATTGATATATTCCTCTTCCTTATAAACTACAACTTAATATAAAAGTAGTTATTTTTCATCAGGAACTGAGGTTATTGGCAACTTTTTCCTTGTCTTGATTATCACATAAATTTAGACTGAAAGCTTAATTGTTTCTTTGGGAAGATCTGGCAGTGAAGTGTCGTTATTTTACATAGTGCTAAAAGGTAGAAACTCACAAGAAAATTTAGTAGAGTGCTTACCAGAGGCATTATAACCCTATTTCCATTAGAATAAAGAAAGGGGGCAGACACTGTGGCACAATGGGTTAACCCTCTGGCTGCAGCGCCAGCATCCCATATGGACGCCGGTTCTAGTCCGACTGCTCCTCTTCCAATCCAGCTCTCTGCTGTGGCCTGGGATAGCAGTAGAAAATGGCCCAAGTCCTTGGGCCCCTGCACCTGCGTGGGAGACCAGGAAGAAGCTCCTGGTTCCTGGCTTCGGATCGGCGCAGCTCCAGCCGTTGCAGCCATTTGGGGATTGAACCAACGGAAGGAAGACCTTTCTCTCTGTCTCTCCCTTTCACTGTCTGTAACTCTGTCTTTCAAATAAATAAATAAAAATCTTTAAAAAAAAAAAAAAGAATAAAGAAAGTATCCCAAAGGATTCTTAAATTTTCTAGTGGGTCACATTTGAAGATCTCTGGGTTATCCCAAGCTTTACATATTGACTTGACATCCACTGGAATGAGTGTTCCAAAAAGTTACATAATGATGAGGCAATGACAGTATCTTGTCTTATTCGCAGCACTAAATTACAGAGTTACTCGGTGGGGTGGGGAGGGGAGAATGATCTATTCACTGCTTCACTCCTCAAATGGCCACAATGGCTAGAATTGGGCCAGGCCTAAGCCAGGAGCCAGGAGCTTCTTTTGGGTCTCCTATATGGGCGCAGGGGCCCAAGTACTTGGGCCATCTTCTGCTGCTTTCCCAGATGCATTACCAGGGAACTGGATTGGAAGTGGAGCAGCTGGGACTTGAACCAGTGCCCATACAGGAATGCTGGCACCACAGGCTATGCCACAGCACTGACCCCTAGAACTAATTGTAAAACTTAATTATTTGCTGGGGGTTTTGTTTTGTTTTGCTGGTCTATTTTGATTTGTGTGTTTGCCAGGCTATTTCTAAGTCTAATTTGTATAGAGTTTCTATCATAAATCATGTTGGCTTTTATCAAATGCCTTTTCTGAATCCCTTGCAATAATTATGTGATTTTTGTCCTTCATTCTGTTGATGTGGTATATCATATTTACTGATTTGTGGATGTTGAACCATCCTTGCATCCCTGGGATGAACCCCACTTGATCATGGTCTGTAATTTTTTTTTTAATGTGCTGTTAGGTTCAGTTTGTTAGTATTTTGTGTTGAGGATTTTGTATCTGGTTCATCAAGTATATTGGCCTATAACTTTCATTTTTTGTTTTGTCCTTTTCTGGTTTTAGTGTCAGAGCCTGTTGGAAAGAATTCTCTTGTCTTCTATTGTTTGGAATATTTTGAGAGAAATTAGTGTTACTTCTTTAAATGTTTGCTGTAATTCAGTGGTGAAGCCATCTGGTCCTGGGATTTTCTTTGACAGGAGAACCTTTCATTGCTGATTTAATCTTGCTACTCAGTATTGGTCTATTTAGATATTTTCCCTGATTCTCTTGATAAGATGTACATGTCCAGGAATTTGTCCATTTCTTCTAGGTAGTCAGATTTATTGCCACATAATTGTTCATAGTAACCCTAACAGTAATAATAATAGTAATAATAACATAGTAATCCCTAACAGTCTTTTGCAGCTCTGTGGTGTCAGCTGTGATATACACCCCTTTCATCTCTGATTTTATGTGTTTGAATCTTCTTTCTTTTATTCTTAGTCTGCCTAAGGGATTATTGATTTTGTTTACCTTTTCAAAAAAACCAGCATTGTGGTACAGTGGGTTAAGCTTCTGCCTGCAATGCCAGCATCCTATATGAGAACTGGTTTGAGTCCTGGCTGCTCCACTTCCAATCCAGCTCCCTACTAATGTACTTGGGAAAGTACGGAAGATGGCTCAAGTACTTGAGCCCCTGCCACCCATATAGGAAACCTGGATTGCAGCCATTTGGGTAGTGAACCAGTGGTTGGAAAGTCTCTCTCTTCCCCTCTCTTCCCCCCTCTCCCAACTCTGCTTTTCAAATAAATATCCTAAAAAAAACAAGGTATGGTCACTGTTTCAGTCCTAATATATGGCTAAGGCTCATATTTCCCCCAAATCCACAGTCAGACTATTGTTCAGAATGAACTGGAAAGTGTCTCAAAAGGAGTTGTCTGTCCCACAAGCCTTTTTCCTGGGACTAGGGTAGGACCAGGTACCTGGTTCTGTGGACACCAGTGCTACGATACGAGATCACACTCAAAGCCCAGAGCCCATGGAAGCTAGTGCCACCTACAGGAGGGACTAAAGCCTACCCTGCTATGGTCTTTCTTGGTAGATGGACTCAGTGCCCAAGACTGTTCCTGCAGTCACCAGTGATGTTGATTGGGATATAAAATTGATCAACTGGGCCACAGAATTCCACTTGACATGGAACAGGTCTAGAGGCTCCATCTAAATGCACTGACCCAGGGACAAGGAATATTAGGATCTGCTCAATGTTGGGTTTTATCTGCCTGACACTGAGTCCCAGTACAATCCAGTGGTTCCTTGCTGCCTGCTGAAGATTAGAGGAGGGTTGATAGAGATAACTCTTCAGCTCCCCAAGCAGGCATACCTGGGTTACAGAGACACCAGGCCCTAAGAAGTTATGGTGTGCACATCAGGTCCACTTGCTGTGGATTCATTCTGAGAGGAGAAGCACAGTGGGGGCAAGAGGCACAGAGTCACGATACAGACACCAGGAGTCCAGTGAAAGTGGGCTGGAGGGGAGCAGCTTGCAGACTCCTTTATTTCAGTTGGTACAGCAGCTTATATAGCCAAGGCAGCCAATTCGGTCAAGGGGCAGTTTATGCCGTAACCAATCATTGCCTGTTGCTAGGCAGGCTCCTTTGCCAGGCAGGTTCCGCTGCCATTTCTTGAGTAACTGAATGCACCTCTCGCTTGCCAGTGCCATCTTGGCACGACCTTCTTATTCCACCACACACTAGGCCCTAAGCAGTTATGGTGTGCACATGAGGCCCACTTGAGGATGGTAATGACACACTGAAACAAGTTTCCATCCCACTAGAATACAGGACTCCACCTGATGCTGGGAGAAATATAGGGGATCCATATGTAAGCACTTGTCTGAGTAGAGGCCTTAGAGCTTTATCATGTGCTGGGTCTCACAGTGACAGCCCAGCTCTGTGCTCCAAGTCACAAACTCCTTCTCTTGCCCTACTCTACAGCAGCTATAATTTTGCTTTACTTTCTTTGGAAGTTAGGGGAAGTGGAGTTGAGGCAGTCCCCTAGCTGCCTGGCTATGGAGGGGGTCCAAATACTTAGTCTGAAGGTACTAGCCTAGAGTCAAGGCCCTAGGGCCATGTCCATGTCAGAATTTTATTGTGGTGGGCCTGGCACAGGGATGTAAATCAAAGACTGGACTTAGTTCCCTCTCCCTCTCCCAGCAGGAGGCGACCTCTTGGAGATGGGGGAGAGGTGATGTGGACAACTCTTTCCTTCCTGCTTTCCTCAATGTGACTTTCCTTATTATTGTGGTAAAACCAGGCACTGAGGTCTCGCCTGGCTTCTGTAGCTCTTGTGAAGGTGACTTGGTGTGTGAATAGCTAGCCATTCAAATTGGTGTGTCTGTAGAGAAATGGTTGCAAAAGCTCCTGGTCTCCGTCCTCAGGAATCCTCCCAGACTGATCTTGTAATTCCATTTTTCCATGAACTTTTTGAAATACTCTCATACATACAATGAAATATTATTCAGCCTTAAAAGAAAAGATCTGGCAGGTATTGTAGGGTTGTTGGTTTAGCTGCCACCTGGGATGCCTGCATCCCATATCAGAGTGCCAGTTCAGATCCCAACTACTCCATTTCCAATCCATTTGCTGATAATGCACCTGGGAAGGCAGCAGACAATGGCCCAAGTACTTGGATTCCTACCACTCTCATGGGAGACCCAGATGGAGTTCTTGCCTCTTGGCTTCAGCCTGGTTCAGCTGCAGCTGCTGTGGGCATTGGGGGAGTAAACAAATAGATAAAAGATCCCTTCCTTCCTTCTTCCCTCCCTCCCTCCCTCCCTCCCTCCCTCTCTCCCTCTTTCCCTCTCTCCCTCCCTCGCTCTCTCTCTCTCTCCATTTCTCTCTCACTTTGCCTTTCAAATTAACAAATGAATCTTTGTTCAAAAAAGAAAAGATGGGGCCAGCACTGTGATATAGCAAGTAAAGCTGCCATCTGCAATGCTGGCATCCCATATGGGCACTAGTTCAACTATCAGCTGTTCCACTTCTGATCCAACTCCCTGCTAATGGTCTGGTAAAAGCAGTGAAAGACAGCCTAAGTACTTGGACCCCTGATACCCATGTGAGAGACCTAGATGAAGCTCCTGGCTCCTTTCAAGTAGATGAAAATAAAAATTAAAAAAAAAAAAATGGGCCCTGGTGCGGCTTAGGCTGTCTTCTGTACTGAGATGCTTCAAAGCATTATTAAAAATGTCTGGATCCCCATGAAGCCCTACTATAGCCAGGCTTACTAGAAAATCTGGGTAGGAATGGGGTTTATGAGCTTCTGTGTCTTTAAAATCAGGAACTCTGATAAAAGAAGCTTTGCAAGGCTGCAGTCCTGTTCGTGGCCTTCACTAGCCTGCTTTGCTTGGAGTGTTCTGTCTGTAATCACCCTATGGTAGGTGGCAACGTGGAAGGTCACTCTAGGCTTGCCTAAGTATCATTTACCTTATGGCATGAATAAACGAATCTGTGAGCTGCACCACTACTGTGTGGTACTGATTCATTGTGTCTCCTCGTTCCCTCCTGTGTGCAGCCACTCTGAGTAGGTCCTGCCATCTGAACCTATTGGGCTGTCCCTTCTCAGGAAACCTGAGGGTCAGAAGGGCAAGTCTTCCTTTGTCACAGAAGTTGGTGAGGGCCTGGGCATTCAACTTGATTTCAGTGTTTAATAATAAACATTGGCTAAATGAAAAAAAAAAATGTAACGGGCTCTAAGTGATCCCATGCAAACTGCATCTTTTGCTATTAGCCTTTCTGCACCCTGAATCTCTATCTCCTACCCAGGGAGTTACTTTTCCCATCCACAGCCACCAGGGGGTGTAGTGAGCTGTTCGCCCTCTCCAGTTCTGTAGCTGCTTAGTACCACCTCTGAGTTAAATGGCTAAGTACTCATTTTAAAAGGCTCTTTTCCTTGCTGTTTGATGGCATTGAAAATTTTCATTTCACTGAAGTGCCTCTTGTTTCTGAAAAATGTAGTCACAGATCTTTATTTTATAAATATGTGGCATGTTCTGCATCTGATGACTCTGAAAGGCATGTTTCTTTTAAAAAAAGATTTTTTTGGTATTTGAAAATCAGAGTTTACAGAAAGAGAGGCAGAAACAGAGAGAGGTCTTCCATCTGCTGATTCACTCCCCAAATGGCACAATGGTCAGAGCTGCGCCGATCCAAAGCAAAGAGCCAAGAACCTCTTCCAGGTCTCCCACGTAGGTGCAAGGGCCCAGGCAGTTGGGCCATCTTGTGCTGCTTTCCCAGGCACATTAACAGGGAGCTGGATCAGAAGTGGAGCAGCCAAGACTTGATCTAGCAGAAATGCATGTTTCTTAAGTCTGGTTTGAAAAAGCGAATCTACTTAATGTAGCCATAATTAAATTAGATACATATTTTAAAGCTATGAGAATGATTTTTCCCCAAATGTTATTCTTCATGGTATAAACAAAGAGAGAGAGAGAGAGAGAGAGAGAGAGAGAGAGAAAGGAAGGGGGGGGGATTTCTCCTCAGTTCTCAATTCTTGCCAAACTAATGTTTGGAAAAGTTGTTTTCCCATATTGTAAAAATTCAGACTAATAAAATGTAAAAGACCAAGAGTGTGATGCTTTCTTTTCAGCTGGACTTTATCTCCCATAATTAATGCTAGTGTTTAGCAGAAATTACATATTTTGGGGTGAAAAGGTCTGAGGTAGAAATTCCTCTGTTAGAAAGGGTGGCACATGGGTAGCTTTGGAATCGTGGCCTTTTCCCTCTTTCCACCATGCAAGAACATTAATACATCCTGTAACTCAAGTGTCCCTGAAAGGTATTAAATAATTTCACATTCAATGCCAAGTATTTATTTAAGTATTTACTTTTTTCTGGTGGGAAAATGAGAAGAGCCACAGTAAAATCATACCAGAAAAGGAAAAATTCCCTTCAGGAAAAGGGAAAGAGCTGACAGTCAAGAACTCTTGAAGAACATTTGAGAGAATATTGTTATTACCTCACTGCTGGCAAGCTGAACAGACTGCAAGGCAGAGCAAGATGTGGCAACATAGGCCTCCATCTTAAAGAACTTTCAGATCGACCTATAGCTGGTTATAGAAGGAACTATTTATAATAAAATGTTCTGTAGACAAGGTTTGGTGATTAGAATATTATCTCTCAGTGCCAGTGTTGTGGTGTAGTGGGTAAAGCTACCACCTGAAGGCCAGCATCCCATATAGGCACCAGTTTGGGTCTCGGCTGCTCCACTTCCGATACAGCTTGCCTGGGAGAGCACTGGAGGATGGCCCAAGTCCTTGGGCCCCTGCACTCATGTGGGAGACCAGGAAGCTGCTCCTGGCTCCTGGCTTCGGATTGGTACAGCTGCAGCTGTTGCAGCCATCTGGGCAGTGAATCAGCAGATGGAAGATATCTCTCTCTCTCTCTCTCTCTCTCTCTCTCTCTCTCTCTATTTCTGCCTCTCTCCCTCTCTGTCACTCTGCCTTTCAAATAAATAAATCTTTAAAAAAAAAAAAAGATTACTCTTTGTAGAATGAAGGTATGTGCCAGGGAATTGTGCTTTGTCATTATTTCAGTGTGCTATACTTTTTATTAGGGCATCCTTGAGTACTTTCTAGGTAAAGTATGAATCCTTAAATAGGTCTAGTTGTTAAAAATTTATGACTTTTCCTCCAGCAAAATAAATAATTCTCAATAATCAGTAAGTGTATGTGTCAACCACTGAAATCAAGGAAGTTTTTCCCTATGTAAGAACTAGATAGATGCTGTAAGTTGCAATATCTAATAATTCAGTGGCTGATAATAGCAACAATGAATTTTAATTTTAGCTGCAATACAGTGAATCAGCAGGTAGAGATTTCTGTCTCTGTGCCTCTGCCTCTGCCTCTCCCTGTCTGTGGCTCTGCCTTTCAAGTAAATAAACAGCTAAATACTTTTAAAAAAATAGTAACCATCTGATAGAGAAATTTTACAAAGTGAAATCAAAGAATATTTAACAAGACTAGGATATTGAATGTTAGTATTATTTGTAGAATATTCATCTTCAGAAAAGATGTAAAAATATTTGCCATATTTTCATAAGGTAAAATGAGGATAATATCTACCCATCTAACTATAGGATTGTTGTAATGTAAAACAGTTTCAGGAAAGCTTAACAAATATAAGCACCAAATAGCAAGGCAAAGATGTAAAGTGATGGTACTTTCACTCTTACTTGTCTAAGTTATTTTCCATTCTAATTTCACACTCACACCTGATTTCTGTAATGTCGTGCTATGACTGAAATCCCTTACATCATATAGTGTAAGGATCATTTACTGAGGAAAAAGAAAAAAGAAATTGTCAGACTTCATATACTAGTAAAGTACAGCACTGTACTTAGTACATATCTCATATTGAGCTAGAAATGAAGCTCTTTCTGGGTCAGCAGGTCAAATCTGCTTCATCCTGAGTAATATCCTGAAGTCATAACCATTGGATACCCATGGAAAGCCTGTTTAAAGACACCGATTATGTTGATTCAGTGACTCAATATTTATTAAGAGAAAACTCACACACTTGCCTCTCCGACTCGCTACTATTCCATCATCCTCGGCAGAGGCATTCATTAATAACATGACTGGTAGACTCTTTGTCAGTCATTCACAGGGAATTTCCCCAAACTAGGCAGCTATCTGGACAGAAAAGGAAAGACCTATGATCGATTACCTAACCCAGCCCTGAAACAACTGATCTGATGAAATGCCAAACAGAAGATCAGGGAATTTAGAAACTTGTTATAAGCCACTTGTGCTCCTAACAATTCTTACTCTTCAGTGGAAAAGTCTCACCTGTGATAACAGAACTCCACTTTTTCACAGCACTTCCAACAGCACTGTTAACACATTTGTTCTTTCTGCTGAAAACTGTGTGAGAGCAGGGGCATTCTCTGGCCTGTTCATAATTATGTCCTTGAATTCTGGCACATAGATAGCACTCAGTAACTTTGTTTAAAAGGAATGAATAAAGAATCATACTTTTCATCTATTTTCAGGCTATGGGAAAAGATATTTAATGCCTCTTTGAGTCCATTTCCTCAACTGTATAAGAAGACCAAAAATCTTTTACAGTTTTTCATGAGGATTTGACATATAAATGTAAAGTGCTTGTCACAATAATAGGCATTCAATAATGAATAGCTATTATTATTATTATTATTATTCCTTCTTGTAATTATAAACTGAATTCTGTGGGGTTAGGGAACCTTTTTTCTGCCAAAGGCCATTTGGATATTTAATAACATCATTTGCAGACCACACAAAATTATAAACTTAAAAATTAGCCTGATATAGATTCACTGATTTTTTTTTAAAAAAATGTATTTATTTATTTGAAAGAGTTACACAGAGAGAGGAGAGAGCGAGAGAGGTCTTCTATCCGATGGTTCACTCCCCGGTTGGCCACAACAGCCGGTACTGCACTAATCCGAAGCCAGGAGCCAAGAGCTTCTTCTGGATCTCCCATGTGGGTGCAGGGGCCCAAGGACTTGGGCCATCTTCTACTGCTTTCCCAGGCCACAGCAGAGAGCTGGATCGGAAGTGGAGCAGCCGGGACCAGAACTGGCGCCCATATGGGATGCTGGCACTTCAGGCGAGGGCGTTAGCTCGCTGCACCACAGCTCCGGCCCCAGATTCACTGAATTTGAGTCCCACCTAGAGTTGCCTTGACAAGGCCAGACCAAATGATTTCATGGACCTGTATGACCTGCAGGCCAGACATTCCCCAACCCTGTTCTAAAAAAAAAAGATCATAATTTTATGTCCATAATAAATAATAAACTTTATAATACATATTTCGAAAACTTCAGAATTACTACAGCCTCATTTTTCTTCTTGAAAATCAATTACTGTTAAGATTAAAGGCCTTTTCAGATAGGTTAAAATATACCTGGCCAGTTAATTTTTTTCTGTTTTGTTTAAGGTATACCTCTTCTTAAAAGCTGGGATATGTAATTCGTGAAATCACTTTTAGTTAAATGATTGTCTTAGGTTAGGTAAGTTGAACTGTGAGTACTACGGAACACTGAATGATTCTTAATTTTAAGAAAACAAAACTTTTGAGTTTTCTACAAGGATGATCTGGAGCATATACACATTTCTTTCTGTCTCTGTTGCTGCTGCATCCCTAGCCAGATAAGGTGTTTTAAATGATTTATTTTAAACTCAGTGATTGGAAGATTATTGATTGTTAAGTGTAACTGATGAATGACATGACAGCATTTAAGTCTGTGTAAAGAGCAGTGGAAGGATCCTTACTGCATTGTTGCTTTTGTGTTTTTTTTAATATGTTAATGATAATATTTCTTTCTGGTAAAAAATATTTATTTACTTATTTGAAAGGCAGAGAGAGAGAGAGCGAGAGAGAGAGAGAGATCTTCCATCCACTGGTTCACTCCCCAGATGGCTGCAGCAGCCAGAGATGTGCCGATCGAAAGCCAGGAGCCTGGAGCTTCTTCCAGGTCTCCCACATGGGTGCAGGGGCCCAAGGACTTGGGCCATCCTCCACTGCTTTCCCAGGCCATAGCAGAGAGCTGGATCAGAAGTGGAGCAACCATCGCCCATATGGAATGCTGGCACTGCAAGCCGGGGCTTTAATCCAGTGTGCCACAGCACCAGCCCCTACTGCCTCCTTTTAAAATTCCCATTCACTCTTTAACCCATGAAATCTTTTGCCCCTACACATCTCAGTCTGCTGCTCATTAGATCCCTAGTGACTACTTAGTGGTCCCCATCTTAAATGACACTCATGACCATCCTTCTCTGTAATTTGAACCTCCTTTGGCTTTCTTATCATCATTCTTTGCTGTTCATAGTGTCCCAATTGGTTCTGCCAGCAGTTCATCCCACTACTTCCATTAAAGGTTACTTTTCCCCAGGGAACCATCCTTGTCTTTCTTTTGCCTGAAATTTTCAACTTTTGGAGAAACCATTTGAAAAGCTGGTTAAAGCTCTAGGCCTTTTCCTCAGGAAAATGTTTGCATATAATTTCAAGGTTGCTTATCTTTCCATTCCTGTCTCTATACATCGTCCCTGAGTTACCTCATCCACTCCTTTCTTCGTGTCCTTGTATCAAGAACTGTCAAATCTATAAATCACTGCAGATTTCAATTTGAACTTTAAACTCTTAATTCACACTGCCTGTTGTCTTGTGTATCTTATAATCATTTTTATTGTATTTATCAAATTTATTTTGCAGTGGGCATTTGGCACCATGGTAAAGCTGCCACTTGGGACAGCCATATCCCATATCACAATGCCTAGGTTCGAGTCCCCACTCCACTTCCAATTCCAGCTTCTTGCTAATGCACACTCTGGGAAGCATAAGGTGATGGCTCAAATATTTGCATCCCTGCGGCTCCCATGTGGGAGATTCAGGTTGAGCTCCCGGCTTTGGTGTGGCCCACCTCTGGCTGTTGCACATGTAAGGGAAGTGAACCAGCAGATGGAAGATCTCTCTCTGCCTTCCAAATAAATAAAAATTTCCAAAGTGTATTTCTCTTCCTCTTGTTAATGATTTCCATCTACTTAGTGTTACACTAGAAACTTCATATTCATCCCTGATTCTCATGTGCCACAATTCAGTCAATCCCCACATCTATCACTTCTACCTCCTGAACTTCTCACAGATGAAAAACAAACAAGAGAACATTACAGATCAAAACCAAGATATTAGTAAAAAACTATTTTAAGTTAGTGAAAATAACTTCTTTAACAAACATCTAAGTAGGAACTGTAAACAGGTTTAAGGTGGGTTTGGATTCTGCAGTGATAGTGCAGGCTTTACTGTCTAGGCATGCTCTATTTGGCAAAACACAAATTCAAGAAACTATATAGAATCAGTCAATTTTAGTGCAAGTCTTATGTTAGTAGCTTTATAAAGGAATTTAGAATTGTATTTATACTATCATTAAGCACAGGAGGGATTTTAGTATACATGTGTATGTTTATCTCAAACTTTTCCTTTTCTCACCATAACCTTAAAGTTAAGCAAGGGTCCTTCAGAATGTTTGTGGAAAATTGAATTCAGTTCAAATTTAGGGGATGGCATCGTGCACAGTTGTCGCTCCCACTCTTCGCGAAGGAACGACACAGGACCCTGCGCTGTTCTTTTATCTGCTCGGCCCTCCCCGGGTTTGCTGCTGGTTCTTCCTGGGTTGGCTGCCGTCCCTCCACCTCCGTGGAGGGGCGGGGCCCCCTGCCACTTTCCCCACTTCCACAGGGGAGCGGCACACCGCTGGCCGGCTCTCTCGTGGGCTGCTCAGGTGTTCCTCAGGTGTTCCTGGTGCATGTTGTCTCTCTCCTCCTTTATAGTCCTCTTCCACCAATCCCAACTCTGCTACCCACACGCCGAGTACGCTGCTCTCCTCCAATCAGGAGCAGCTCCTGCAGCTTGTCAAGTTGGTGAGAGGCAGCTGTATAGAAGCTGTTTACTCCTCTCCCAGCGCCATATTGTGGGAGAGCAGATGCATAGAATAAGTAATTACTTAATTCCAGTAACTTAGTCTAGTCCGAGTTGCTCCCCACACACAGTGAGTTAAGCCACCACGTGAACTCTGACAAGATAGCCCAAGTATTTGGACCCTTGCCACCCATATAGGTAACCCAGATGGGAGATCTGGGCTCCTGGCTCCAGTGTGGCCTAGCCCCAGCCATTGCAGCAATTTGGGGAGTGAACCAGCAGATGGAAGATCTCCCTCTCTCTCTCTTCTTCTGTGTGTGTGTGTGTGTATGTGTGTGTGTATGTGTGTGTCCATTTCTGCCTGTCTCTGTGTTACTCTACCTTTCAAATAAATAAATCTGTAACAAAAATTGAGGGGCCAGTTTTGTGACATAGTGGGGTAAGCTGCTGCCTGCAATATTGGCATCCCATGTGAGCACCAGTTTGGGTCCCAGCTGCTCCACTTTCAACCCAGTCCCCTGCTAATGCACCTGGAAAAGTAGTGGAATATTGGCCTAAGTAATTGGACCCCTGCACACACATGGGAGACCCAGATGAAGCTCCTGCCTCCTGACTTTGGCTTGATCCAGCCCTGGCCTTTGTGGCCATTTGGAGAATGAACCAGCAGATGGAAGATCTGTTTCTCCTTCTCTCTGTAACTTTGCCTTTCAAATAAATAAATAAATAAATATTTTAAAAGAAATCCAATATTCTCTTTCCTTTTTGGTTATATGATTTTTCTTAACTACTGGAATGATAATAAGTCATCATGCCCATGTCAAAGTGTAAGCAGCAGTTCTTTTGTAGTTAATGCTTTATTTAGACTGACTAAAGCTCCCCTCCACCAAATTAAAACAAAACAAAACAAAACAAAGCTTTTGGAGGAAAACCTAGCTACATTTTGGTCCCTTGCTACCCATGTGGGAATCTAGCATGTAGTTTCTGGCTTCCACATGGCTCAGCCCTGGCTGTTGCAGCCATCTGGGGAATGAACCAGGGAATGGAAGAGATATATTTATCTCTCTCTCTCCCTCTCCCTCCCCCCCCCCTTCTCTCTCTGAAGCCCTGCCTTTCAAATAAAAAATCTTTTTAAAAATATTTATTTCGGGGGTCGGCACCATGGCTCACTTGGTTAATCCTCTGCCTGCAGCGCCAGCATCCCATATGGGTGCCAGTTTCTGGTCCTGGTTGTTCCTCTTCCAGTCCAGCTCTCTGCTGTGGCCCGGGAGGGCAGTGGAGGATGGTCTGGGTTCTTGGGCCCCTGCGCCCACATGGGAGACTGGGAGGAGGCACCTGGCTCCTGGCTTCGGATGGGGGCAGCGCTGGCTGTGGCGGTCATTTGGGGAGTGAACCAACGGAGAGAGGACCTTTGTCTCTGTCTTTCTCTCTCACTGTCTATAACTCTACCTGTCAAATAAATTTTTAAAAAAATATTTCAAAGCATAATATACAAATAAGAAAATACCTCAAATAGTAGACAAAGTAGCGTCACATAAATGTTATATCACAGTGAAACTTTTATTATAGTCAACTTGTAGTCAAACATTTTACTGAAATTATTTAGAAAGTTTGGTAGCGGGGAGTGGGGCAGGTATAAACATCTTTTTAAAACTTTTAGAAGTATTTATCTTCTTTTTTTTTAAAAAAAATTATTTATTTGAAAGACAGAGTTACAGAGAGAGGAGGAGAGAGAGAGAGATCTTCCATCTGCTGGTTCACTTCCCGAAATGGCTGCTACAGTCAGGGCTGTGCCAGGCCAAAGCCAGGAGCCCAAGGCTTCTTCCAGGTCTTTCATCACATGGGTGCAGGGGCCCAAGCACTTGGGCCATCTTGTGCTGCTTTCCCAGGTGCATTAGCAGGGAGTAGCCTATCCTGGCACTGGTACCCATATGGGATAGCAGCATCACAGGTAGAGGCTTAACCTTCCATGCCACAGACTCAGTATTTCTCTTCTAATTACTTAGTATACTCATTTTGTTAAAGATACTCATACCATAGACAGTTTTCCTGTTTTGGGTTTAAATCATAGTGGGAAGGGGATCATAAAGCATTTCATGAATACTCTAGGAAAGGCTGGTAAAGTCGAAGCTGAAGTATCTGCTTTCTAAGAAATGATTAGGGTAAAGATGGATCTTAGAACTGGTCTTTTATTTATTAAGTAATATAAGGCAAGAGCTTAAGCAGTAATTATAGACTAGCAGGCCTGATTTATTGCTTTGTTAATACACTACACCCTTAAGTTTAAAATACTAGGGCAGCGTTGTTGTGCAGCAGGTTAAGCCACCGCCAAGTTAGTGGCATCCTATATGAGCACTGATTTGAGTCTCAGCTGCACCACTTTATTTATTTATTTATATCTGTTTGTTTGTTTGTTTTAGAGGTAGAGTCACATACAGAGAGAGGGAGAAACAAAGATCTTCCATCTGCTGGTTTACTCCCCATATGGCTGTAATGGCTGGAGCTGGGCCGATCAGAAGCCAGGAGCCAGGAGCCTCCTCAGGATCTTCCACGTGGGTGCAGGGGCCCAAGCATTTGGGCCATCTTCAACTGCTTTCCCAGGCCATAGCAGAGAGCTGGATCAGAAGTGGAGCAGCCTAGACTCGAATCAGCATTCATATGAGATGCCAGTGCTGCAGGCACATGCTTAGCCCACTATGACACAGTGCTGGCCCCTGGCTGCTCCACTTCTGATCCAGCTCCCTGCTAATGCATTAGCATTAGCATTTCTGCATTAACAAAAAGGTGAAATCAGGAGCCATAGCCAGGTACTGAACACAGGTACTCTGATGAGGATGAGGACGTCTTAACCAGGGTCTTAACTGCTAAGCTAAATGCCTGACTATGTATCTGCTTTCTTAACCAGTGTTATACACTGTCGTCATGATGGTGGACATTCATTACAGAATAGATGAAATCTGGGGGCTGGCTCCGTAGCACAGTATGTTAATCCTCAGCCTGTGCCGCCGGCATCCCATATGGGCGCTGGTTCTAGTCCTGGCTGCCCTCTTCCAATCCAGCTCTCTGCTATGGCCTGGGAAAGCAGTAGAAGATGGCCCAAGTGCTTGGGCCCCTGCACCTGCATGGGAGACCAGGAAGGCGCACCTGGCTCCTGGCTTCAGATTGGCACAGCTCCAGCCGTCGCAGTCATCTGGGAAGTGAACCAACAGAGGGAAGACCTTTCTGTCTCTCCCTTTCACTGTCTGTTATTCCACCTCTCAAATAAATAAATAATTATTTAAAAAAAAGAATAGATGAAATCTGAAAAGGTCTTATGTTGTCAACAAGAAGGACTCTCAGCGAACTTAAATACCTGTCTGCACCTGGTGTTTTCTCCTGCTATGAAGGCCTAGCAGGTCCTGGCAATAATGGGGACCTGATACCATACTAAATATAGCAGTAATATGATCCTTTGGACACTGTATACCACCCTCTTGCTACCGAGTCCCTTATAACTGTGTATTTCAAACTTATATTCACCACAGGACATTTTTCAAAGCACTGATATCTAAAGATTTCTTTTGTTTCTGTAGTTTTTACATAATATCCTACCTGAATGAGGCGTTTATTTGTGGATAGTGATGATACACTGTCATCTTATTTGATGTTTAAAATAAACTTACTGGGAGCAGGTAGTTAGCCTCTTGTTTAAGATGCCCGTGTCTCACATCAGAATGCTTGGGTTTGACTTTAAGCTCTGGTTCCTGCCCCACTCCTGGATCCAGTTCTGGCTGAGGCCCAGTTGTTGTAAGCATTTGGGGAGTGAACCAGCACATAGGAGCTGTATCTGTCTCTTTGCCTCTCAGATAATTAATTATTATTTTTTTTTAGAAAATAACCCTACTAGCTGCCCAAGTATTACCATTTCAGATGAATCAAACTATAAGAAGACTAGATTCTAGGTTCATATGTGTACAATTTAGCCTACCTAATGTTAAGCGGTGAATTGCATTCAGTTTGACTAATCCTGAACACCTGTATATCAGGCTCTTTGTTAGACGCTGATTATCAAAATGAGTAAGAGTTAAACACACTTTCATAATAATTCCTTACTCAACACCTAAATGGTTCTTTATTTCCTTTCAGATCAAGTCCAAACTGTTCCTTGTACCCTTCCAATCCTCTGTAATTTAAATCCTATGGCATATAAATCTTAACTTCATCCCTTCTACAACACCATCAGTAGAACTACCTTTTTACCTATCCTCCCTAAAGCAAAATTTTGCTATAAGGTACTTTCTAGCTTGTCCTCCTAAAGCCAAGTTTCATTCTTTATTTAAACTGTTCCTTCTCAGAGACCATATTCCTCCAGCCTTCCAGGTTATCCAAGTGTAATATATTGTTCAAGGCTTATTTCAGTTCTCAGTTCTTTCAATAATTAGAAAATTGCAGTGTTTATTCAAGGTCTTATTTTCTTTCCTCTATTTTATGCCATAAATATTAAGTTTATAATTATATAGAATATATATATATTTCTCAAATTGTTGCATAGGCAATAACTTAGCACAGATCAGACATTGTAACTTTTTTTGTGGACTTCATATGTCTTAACACAGTGCTAGGTAAGTCATAAGCACTAAATACATTCTGGATGGATGACTGATCCTTTACATCACATCCCACTATCTTATTTCTTAAGGCTTACCATTTTTTTTTACATACGCTTTAGGCTCTATGTAAGTATTTCCTTAAGAATCAATACACTTCCTCACACCTGGTATAGGCAAGCCCCTCAGCTCCTCTCCACCACCTCATCTCTCTCTTGCTGCCTTTTGTTATTTGGATAGATGCCTTTATGCAGACAATTTAGCAGAGGGCCTGGAGCACAACCCAGTAGGTAGGGCTTTATTTTTATTTTCGAGCCTGCCCTAGACTTTCAGGAGCCAAAAGTTCAAATTGCAGCAGGATTTATTCAGCCCTTTCACAAGCAGTTTAGTACTATGCGGTTTGTTTAGAATGGTCAGGTTTCCAGGCCGTTGGCTGAGCAGCATCATTATCTCTCTAAACCTTCGTGGATCAGTTTCCTTGACCACATTTCACTTTCCATGTCTTTCTTCTCTGAAATCAGGCGAACATGCAAAATCACATACTTATACAATTAAATACTTTTCAATCACCATGTCAAACATGTTCAAATAATTTAAGTACAATATTAGAAGATGTGTTTTCACTCTGGGTCAGGCAAAACCAAGAAGTATGCAAAAGCTATGCTGGTCAATCCTGAGTAAAAAGAGGGCACTTTGTATCATTCTTCAGCTAATACCTGGAACTACTGAGAAAAGATACAGTTTTGTCAGATTCTATTCAATCCACATCAGCTGGAAGGCCAACTGGACAATGAATCTTAAGTGAAGTGAAAAATACTTGGTGGGGGGAGGGTGGGTGGAGAGAAGATTAAGTAGCAAATCTTTCTATTCATTTCTGATTTCGAAATGTTTCCAACACACAGCAAAGAACAAATAGTCATACATGCAATAGACAGTACTGTGACATTCTAACATTTTACTATTTTAACTTAAAAAAATTATAATTGAAGCCCCCCCCCGTTAACTCTTCTAGTTGAAGATCCCTTCCCCCCTTCTGCATACAAGTAACTATGCTCTTGAATTTGTTTTTCTTTCCATTCTTGTTTTCATATTGTTACTCACTTGATAATGTTTCTTTAATGTGAAATCCATTCAGTAAACTATACCTTTAAGATGTGGAATAGGGGCGAGCACTATGGCTCACTTGGTTAATCCTCCACCTGTGCCACCGGCATCCCATATGGTCACCGGTTCTAGTCCTAGTTGCTCCTCTTGCAATCCAGCTCTCTGCTGTGGCCCGGGAGGGCAGTGGAGGATGGCCCGAGTACTTGGGCCCCTGCACCCGCGTGGGCGACCGGGAAGAAGCACCTGGCTCCTGGCTTCGGATTGGCACAGCGCCAGCCGTGGCGGCCATTTGGGGAGGGAACCAATAGAAGGAAGACCTTTTTCTCTCTCTCTCTCACTGTCTATAACTCTACCTGTCATATAAAAAAAATGTGAAATTAATTTTTAAGAATTTCTTATGTTTGATACATAAAATATGTATAAGGATAAGCAAACTATTTTCCTGCTTAAAAACTTCTAGCTCAGAGATGGATAGGGGATAGATATGTGACAAATCCAACACAGCAAAATCTTTTTTTTTTTTTTTTTTTTTTGACAGGCAGAGTGGACAGTGAGAGAGAGAGACAGAGAGAAAGGTCTTCCTTTTGCCGTTGGTTCACCCTCCAATGGCCGCCCCAGCCGGTGCGCTGCGGCCAGCACACCGCGCTGATCCGATGGCAGGAGCCAGGTGCTTCTCCTGGTCTCCCATGGGGTGCAGGGCCCAAGCACTTGGGCCATCCTTCGCTGCACTCCCGGACCACAGCAGAGAGCTGGCCTGGAAAAGGGGCAACTGGGACAGAATCCGGCACCCCAACCGGGACTAGAACCCGGTGTGCCGGTGCTGCAGGAGGAGGATTAGCCTATTGAGCCACAGCGCTTGCCTACAGCAAAATCTTAATTGTAAAATCCAGGAGGTTAAGTATTTGGGTATTACTGCACAATTTTTCCTGTGTATCTGCATATTTTAAACTTCTTTTTAAAAATTGTATTTATTTGAAAGGCAGAGAGAGACAGACAGACAGATAGATCTTCCATCTACTGTTTAACTCCCTAAACGGCACAACAGCCAGGGCTGGGCCAGGCCAAAGCCAAAGGCTTCTTCCAGGTCTCCAACATGGGTACAGGGGCCTAAACACTTGGGTCATCTTCCAGTGCCTTCCCAGGCACATTAGCAGGGAGTTGGATCCTAAGTGGAGCAACCAGGACTTGAACCAGCACCCATGTGGGATGCATGAGTCACAGGTGGCAACTTTACCAACTGGCCCACATATGTGCTTCTTAAAAGGCAACTACAATATATTGATGTTTATATATGCAAAGAAAATTTCTAGAAATATTAAAAGAAATCATTTCTGGGAGTAGGATGATGGGAATGGGAAGGATAGATTTTATTTTACCTATTTTACCTTTCTGAATCCTGAAAATGATTTAAACATTCAGCATGTGTTACTTTTATTATCTTTTTTTTTTAAAGGAAGGCCTTTATTACTCATCTCTGTGTTTCCCAAGTGTGTAATTTGTTTTAAAGATATTTATTTATTTGAAAGGCAGAGTTACAGAAAGAGGAGAGACAGAGAGAGATCTTTCATCCCCTGTTTCACTCCCCAAATGGCTGCAATGGCTGGGACTGAGCCAGGCCAAAGCTAGGAGTCAGGAGCCTCTTCTGGATCTCCCATGTTGGGGCAGATGCTGAAAAGCTTGGGCCATCTTTCTTTCCCAGGTACACTAGCAGGGAGCTGGATAGGAAGTGGAGCAGCCAGGATTTGAACTGCCACCCATATGGGATGCTGGCACTTGCAGGCAGTGGCCTAACCTGTTGCACCACAGAGATCCAGCCCCTATTATTTCCTTTTAAAAACTAAATTTAAAAAATAAAGTGATTGAGGAGTTGGAGTGGAGTCTAAATGGTTAAATGTTTTGTAAAGTAGTTGGGTGTGAAAAGTGATCTATAAATGCCTTTTATTTTTATTCAATAGAGTGTAGGGCCTTTGTAACCTGAAGAAAGCAGCATTTCAGCACCTCTTCCTACAGGAACATATGGTGGTTAAGATCACGGTGGATGAATGCCTCAGATGGACTCCTTGTGGAGTTGATAGGCAGTTCTTTTCAGTGTTCCCCATTTCTGTTATGGTGGAAAAGTTCCATGGAAAGGACAAAAAAGGCTCAGTCACATTGTTCAACCCAATGTTTAAAACTATTGTCAGATATTCTTTCAAAAAAAAAAAAAACTATTAGCCTCGTGGTGATCACAAAACGTGATTGCTTTTAACAGCCTTTGTTTACAGAGTTTGGTTTATTGTATTATATGAAGAGTGCCTTTGACTAAGTGTAGCGAGATACCTCTTGGTGTAGTCTGTGCAGTAGATTTGAAGATTCAATTATTATCCTGAGAATTTTATCCTGTCATTTTACAGATTAACAGGAGATAGAATGTTGTATTACTTCAGGCAACAAGCTTTTTGTTTTGTAACTCTTTAAGAGTGTTTCTTTTTTTTCCCTTTTGACACTCAGGGGATTAATTTGCTGTTTATTTCTGTAGATCAAGCCCTTAGAGAAAACAAAAATACAAGTGGATCATCTTATTGGTGTAGTCATATTTTTTAAGCCCAAGTATTTAAAAAATAAAGTTAAATAAATTAATGTTATTTGAAAACTTAAAGAATACAAAAATCAACTGAACACTGAAGATCTCATATTACAATAAATTGCAACAGGGGTTGATATAATTAACTAGTTGGCAAACAATAACAGCAAAGACTTTATGGATGAAATAGTGGTTCCTTAGGGTTTGAACATGTTTTAACTTTCATTCATTCACTTACCAACTTCTGGGTAATGAAAGAAAACAATTAGAGCTAGCTTTCTATTACTGGAAGCTGATTGGCCAACTTATGGATAATGTTGATAATAATGAAAATTTGATGGTATCTTGTTCAGAGCACTGTTGTCTGTATATCTTAATAAGCCTGTGAAGTAAACATTACCATCCTCAGTTTAGGGAAACTAAATCTGGGACAGACTAAGATTTGCCCATGGACAAAGTAGCTTGAATCTGGAACTTTTGATAGCAGATTTATTATTTTTTTATTTGATATGCAGAGAGACAGAGAAAGAGTCCACGCACACAGGAGGTCTCATCTGCTGGCTCACTCCCTAAATTCCCGTAATGGCTAAGGCTGAGCCAGCCCAAAGCTGATTGCTGAAAACTCAATCCAGTTCTCTCACATGGATGGCAGGGACTCTGAGTTATTTGAGCCATCACCTGCTGCCCCCCAGAGTGCACATTAGCAGGAAACTGGAATCAGGAGAGAAACTGGGACTCTTCCCCAGGCACTCTGATGTGGGATGTGGGCATTCCACCTGGAATTTGAACAGCTAGATGCAATACCTGCCCCCACTGCCACTTTCTAATATCGCCCACTTTCACTGTTTTCCAGATTTGTGGAAAAGAGCTTAAGAGGGATCATCTCTGGCCCAACATTTTCATTATCTCAGTGACTAAATGAAGGCTCATGGTTTAGGACTTTACTTTAATGTTGCCAGACATTAAGGCCAGAGAGTAGATTTTTTGTGCCAGGTATTCATTTAAGTACTTTCCATATATTAATAAAAATTATTCCTCACAATAACTTCAGTGCTAATATTGAATCATAGATTAAGTAACTGTCCCAAAATTCACAGCTAATAGTTACTCGATTCAAACCCAACCTGTTAATTCCTGACAGTTTTTAACTGCTGAGCTCCATTGCTTTGAACTAGGTAACTGTTTGTCTTATGTGGATTAAAGGCATTTTTCAGGAACTCCAGACTGGATGGCTCCTTTCTCTAAGCCTGCTGACTTTCATAAGAACAAAGCTTGAGGCATTTCCTTACAGGTTTATTTTCCCATTTTACAGATGAAGTTAAGTGACTTGGTCAAAGATGTAGTTTAAGTGATTGTGTTAGAAACAAGAATTTTGAAATAGGTTTTTGGCGCAGTGGTTTAGACACTGCTTGAGACTCCCAAATCCCATATTAGAGTGGCTGGGTTTGAGTCCTGGCTCTGCTCCTGTCCGGCTTCATGCCGATATGTACCATGGGAGGCAGCCGGTGATGGCTGAAGGACTTTGAGTGCCACACACCTCGGAGACCTGAGTTTCTGGCTTCTTTTGCTCCAGCCCCAGCTTTTGACAGCTTTTGGGGAAGTGAACCAGCTGCTGGGAGATCTTTGTCTCTCTGCATTTCAAATAAATAAATAAGAAAATAAATAGAATTTAGGGCCTCTGGTTTCTAACTCATTGCTTTTGGCCTCAGTTCAAGTGACCTACCACAGTGAAATTTTGTCATAACAGCAAAAGCATGTCCACATTCTTCATTCACATTTTCGTGTACCTTCAGGTTGTCCTGTAATACAATTAAGTCAATACAATGTAAGTCTCCAGTGTTCACTCTTTTGTAGTGATTTTACATTATGGAGGGACACACAAATACTTAGTAATGGAAGTACCTTAAGGATACAAGGAACATCTACTACTTAAAAAATTTTCAAAGCCATTAATATTTGCTTCTATTAATTTTTTTAAGTTTTATTTATTTAAAGGCAGAGTTACAGAGAAAGAGGGACATATAGGGAGAGGATTCTTCATCTGCCAGTTCACTCCCCACATGGTCCCAACAGCTAGGGCTAGGCCAGACAGAAACCAGGAGCCAGAGCTAGGAGTTTCTTCCAGGTCTCCCATGTAGGTGCAGGGGCCCAACCACTTAGGCCATCTTCTGATTCTTTCCCAGGCACATTAGCAGAGACCTGGATCAGAAGTGGAGCAGCCAGGACTCGAATCAGTGCCCATGTGGGATGCCAGCGTTGTAGGTGGTAGCTTTACCTGCTAAGCTACAGCACTAGCCTTTGATCCTATAAAATTTTTAATGTGATCATAACTAATGTTGTTAAGAGCCAACATTTTAGACTCTTCATTATCTGAGTCTTGAAATAATCAGCAAATGACATTTCAAATCTTCCAACTCAAGTGAGAATATAAAGAAATGCAGCAGTTTTTCTTGAGGGCCTTTTTGCAATTTTTTTTTTAAGAGAAAGCCCCTTCTGATTTCATGTGGAGTAGAAAACTAGCTTAATTTATCTCATGCTGCTCAATCTAATTTGGAATAATTTTTTAATTCCTTGATGCTTCAATACAGAGAGCTGTCCCCTAGAACCTTGTTTCCTGACAATGGACAGTAAAGGATTAAATCGAGCTGAAACTAAATTGATTGACATTTTGACACTGCAGACTGAAAAGAGGAATTTGTTCAACTTTTAAAACAGACAGGAGGGGGCTGGTGCTGTGGCATAGTGGGTAAAGCCGCCACCTGCAGTGCTGCTATCCCCTGTGGGCACCGGTTCAAGTTCTGGCTGCTCCACTTCCGGTCCAGTTCTCTTGCTATGGCCTGGGAAAGCAGTGGAAGATCACTCAAGTGCCTGGGCCCCTGCACCCACATGGGAGACCCAGAGGAAGCTCCAGGCTCCTGGCTTTGGATTGGCCCTACTCCAGCTGTTATGGCCATTTGGGAAGTAAACCAGTGGATGGAAGACCTTTCTCTCTCTCTCTCTCTCTTTCACTCTCTCTCTCTCTCTCTCTCTGCCTCTGCCTCTCTATAACTCTACCTTTCAAAAAAAACAGAAGAAAGAACTATTTTTTTAAAACTTTGCAATGATGATTTAATTTTTTCCTTAAAAAAATCAAGGGCATGTTCTAGCACTTTCATAATTTACTTTATTACAGTTGAAAGCAAGAATTTGACTTTGTAAAGCTTTTGAAATGGTCTGGATGGGGGTGTTTATGTAGTTTCCTTAGCTGAATGAGCACTGACAGAGGTCTTCTGAAGGGAAACCAAAAAACCAAAAACATTTTTGGGATATCACTATAGGGACTTATTTATTTTATTTGAAAGGCAGAGAGAGAGAGAGAGAGAGAGAAAATCTTCCATCCCCTGGTTCACTCCCCAGAATAGCTGCCAACAGTAGGGTCTGTGTTAGGCAGAAGCTAGGAACTGCATCCTGGTTGCCCACATGGCCAGGGACCAAGTACTTGGCCCATCTTCTGCTGCTTCTCCAGCTTTGTTAGCAGGAAGCTGGATCTGAAGCAGAGTAGCCAGGACTCCATTATGAGATGCCTACTTGTGGCCCACTTATTTATAAAAAGCAAGTGTACATACTCAGGAAATCTTTACCTCTAGTATCATAAACGCAAGCGATACTACTAAGATACATTTCCTGTTGACTTCTGTTTCAAACAGATACAGATGGTTACCACGCCATCATCTTTCCTAAACTG
The DNA here is from genome assembly GCF_051225735.1 of Oryctolagus cuniculus. NCBI lineage: Eukaryota > Metazoa > Chordata > Mammalia > Lagomorpha > Leporidae > Oryctolagus > Oryctolagus cuniculus. The sequence continues at coordinate 45,194,067 of NC_142883.1, read as the reverse complement.
CATCATTTAATGTTGACTTCAATAAAATCCCATCTCTTCTGTGTCTTGAAAGGAACTGGACTCACCTTAACAGTGCTGTGTTGAAGTGTCTCTCTCTCTCTCTCTCTTTTTTTTTTTTAATCACAGCAGGAGTCTGTAATAAATTACAGCCTGGAAGAAGTTCCAAACTGGCAAGTTTACCAGATATTTTAAGCAATTTATTTTGGGGTGTATCAGCAGATTTTTTTCTTCCCCTGCCATTTGCTGACACAGCCTGAATAAATCTTTCAAACATTTTCCTTCTAGAGATGGATGAAGATGATGAACTCCTAGATCCAATCCTTCCATTAACTCTTCATTTGCCAACTAGTTCCTTCCCATTATCAGATCTCTAGGAAACTTAGATACCTCTTTCTGGCATGAATTTGCAATATTTCAAGTTCTTCAGTGCCTTGGCAACAGCTTTAAGTTTTATGGAAGGATCAATTGATTTAAAAAAAAAAAAAAAAAGTGGTTCTGGTTTTAGGTACAGAATTTATTGTTTGAATTGATTATTTCATTAGTAGTACTTTGAAGATTGCCAAAGTTCTCAACAAGGAAAGAATCTGGAAATTTACTTAGAATACTTATTTCTTCCTGATTCTAGCATATTGAGTCTTAAAGTGACTTCTTAATTTTAGTCTGTTTTCTCTTCTGACTGGCTAATGAAATCCTTTTCAAAAATTATGCATATTAATTTCTGGCTCTAGAATTCTTAAGGAAGATCCATTGATAAATATTTTAGACAAGTAGTCAGAAATGCTAAAAATACTGATGGCTGAAAATATTTGCTCTGGCATCATGAGACTGGAAGGACAAGAGATAAAGGAGCTGATTTTTATTGAGTGCCTGCATCCTGACAGCCCTTTTGTACGCCACTACATAGCATGCAAAAAAAAAATCCTTTTCTTTTTTTAAAATTTATTTATTTATTTGAAAGAGTTACACAGAGAGAGGAGAGATAGAGAGAGAGAGAGAGAGAGAGGTCTTCCATCCAATGGTTCACTCCCAGTTGGCCGCAACGGCTGGAGCTGCACTGATCCGAAACCAGGAGCTTCTTCTGGGTCTCCCACATGGGTGCATCTTCGACTGCTTTCCCAGGCCACAGCAGAGAGCTGGATCAGAAGTAGAGCAGCCAGGTCTCAAACCGGGGCCTATATGGGATGCCAGCGCTTCAGGCCAGGGCGTTAACCCACTGTGTCACAGCACCAGCCCCAAAGATTATCTTTTTCACCAAGAGCTGGTGCCTGGTCAGGTGAAAGGCACTGTTCAGTGAGTTGGAAGGAATATAGTAAGAGATTAAGTCAGTGAAAGATGAAAGAATACAAGTTGGTGGTTACATCTCTAGATCAGGAGTCAAAACCTGGGTCTTTGAATGACATAATTTACAAACGAGGCATTCTACCTAGACCTTAATATTTCTACAACTGTAAATTGAGGATATAATCTCTACTCTGCATTCTCAACCATGGCAGCCTGTTGAAATTACCTGGGGACACTTGAAAAGGCTGGTGGGCCGGTGCCGCGGCTCACTAGGCTAATCCTCCGCCTGCGGTGCAAGCACACCGGGTTCTAGTCCCGGTCGGAGTGCCAGATTCTGTCCCAGTTGCCCCTCTTCCAGTCCAGCTCTGCTGTGGCCAGGGAGTGCAGTAGAGGATGGCCCAGGTCCTTGGGCCCTGCACCCACATGGGAGACCAGGAAGAAGCACCTGGCTCCTGGCTTCAGATTGGCGCAGTGCGCTGGCCGCAGCGGCCACTGGGGTGTGAAACAACGGAAGGAAGACCTTTCTCTCTGTCTCTCTCTCTCTCACTGTCCACTCTGCCTGTCAAAAATTTAAAAAAATTAAAAAATTTAAAAAAAGGGCTCGTGTTGTGGTACAGTAAGTTAAGCTGCTGCTTGCAACACTGGCATCCCATACCCCAATGCCATTTGAGGCCCCGCTGCTTCACTTCTCATCCCAAATTTCCGCTGTCCCTGGGACTGTGGGGAGGATGGCACATGTGTGTGGGTCCCTGCCACTCACATGGGAGACCAGTGTGTTGTTCCTGACTTCTGGTTTGTGCCTGGCCCAGACCTGGCTGTTGCTGCCATTTTTGGAATGAACCAGCAGATCTCTTTCTTCTCTTTCTCGCTGACTCTCCTTCTCTGTTGCTCTGGCTTTCAAAAAAAAAAAAAAAAAATACTGAAGTCTAGATCCCATCCTTGAGAGATTCCAATTTGATTGATACAGGTATTGGGCTTTTAAGTCTCGGGAAGTAATTCATATATGCAGCTGTGCATATATGACTGCATATAAGAGGTTTGGAGGATGGCTAGGAAAGCCGCTATAAACTGATTTACAAGGGTTGGAAGATGTTATCGATGATGTAAATAGTTTATACCCCCATCATATCTCCAACTGCTTAAAAAAAAAAAAAGCTAGCTAATCCCTAAATTACTGCAGAATAGAGGAAGCCCCTGATAAATATTTGTTGCATTTGTGAATGTACAGCCTTTTAAATGGGGTTTGAGGCACAATGTATAGAGCCTGTTAAGAGGCAGAACTTTTCAGTTGAAACATCTCTCCTTTGAGCAATCAGCCTGTTTCGCCCACCTCCTGCTCACTTCATTCCTTCACCAAAGCAAGGGTGTCTTGGGCTGCCCCGTTCCCTACCGGCCCAGACCGGCGCCGCGCTCTCCCGGGGCGGGATGCCTGTAGGACCGACCCCCGCCCCCCGCCCCCCGCCCCGCCCCCGCCTCAGCACCCCGCCCCGCGCCCCGCCCCCGCCTCGGCGCCCCGCCCCGGACGCGGGTGGGGGCGGGCTGTTGGCGGCGCTCGGCAGCTCAGACTGCACAGCCCAGCGCTGGGCTTCGGCGGCTCCCTCCGCGCGACGCGGCGGGCCCAAGTCGGCCGCCGGGAGCCCGCGCGTCCGGCCCGGCGGAGTCGCGGAGTCGCGGTGAGCGCTTGGTGCCGGAGCCGGGCGGAGGCCAGCATGCGGAGCTGTGCGCTTTGAGCCGACCCGATGACCCTGAGCACTTTGGTCCGTGAGCGGAAGGCGCCCCCCGCCTGCACCTGTAGCCTCGGTGGCCCCGAAATGATCCCTTACTTCTCTGCCAACGCGGTCATCTCGCAGAACGCCATCAACCAGATGTGAGTCCGCTCGGCGCCCTCGAGCCTCCGCGAACGCCCGGAAAGTTTGCTTTTCCGCAGCCGCGCTCCCCAGCATCCTGGGGAGCGGACCCAGCCGGCGAGGCCGAAAGTGCAGCCTCGGTGGCGACCGGGGTGGGGGTGGGCTGTCGGGTGGAGGCAGAAGGGGTGGGAGTCGGCACAGGATCCCTTGGGAGAATTTCTGGTCAACTTTGAGGGACTCGGAAAGCGGCGTTGCCCTGCGGAAGTGTGTGGTGACCGGGTGACAGCGGAGCCATGGGGCTCTGGAGCCCCGGGGGAAAGGTGGTCGGTGGAGTTGGGCCAGCCGGCCGGAAACCCGAGGGACGCCCTGTGGCTCCTGCTGCTCTTTCTTTGGGTTTTTTTGTTTGTTTGTTTGTTTTTTGTTTTTGTTTTTGGTCTAAGGAAATTTGTGCCTGACCCTAAGTTTCTGTTGGGAGCCGCTCACACAAAGAAAAGCGGTCCATTCCTCGCTGAAGTTTTTTCAGAGAGCTAGACTTGGGTAGCTGGGCTGTTTGCCTTTATCTCTGCCTGGTAATACGTGCTCACACATAAGCCGGCATGCACACACACCTTCCTCCACTGCAGTGCAAGATTCAGACACACCTTTAAATCGTCCCTGTGTCTGAAACCTCTAGGATTGTCTCTCCCTTCCATAGTGGTGTAGCTATTCGTCAGCTTGTGGTTGATCTCACCTCACAGTTACAAAGCTCAGAGAGGAACCCCGCCTCTTCAAGCTGTGTGCCCGAACCAGTGGAGTGGTTTAAGGTTGCCTGAGATAGCAGCGGGCCATCCGCGGTAGTGTACTAGCCTCACGCCCGTGTTTTCGGAGCAGTCATCTGCTGAGGTTTTCTTAGACTCCCAGCACTTAGGCAGAGCTTCTGTCTCTCTCCCAGATCAACCCTTGAACTTCTTTAATGTCCAACAGCTGAAACTTTCCATTATCCCTTATTAAAGGTCCAGAGAATAGCATGTGGTTTATCTGTAATCTTACACCTAATTTATTGTTTTAATTAATGGTTTGCTCTCCTGTCCTCCCAATCGAATTAAGCTTGAGTTTCAGCTTTTTTCTTTTGTGTTGATTCATGTTCTAATTCCTAAAAAAAGAAAAAAAAAAAAGACAAGAAAGGTGAAAAAGTTTTGACTGCCTTGTACTGTGATTCTACAGGATTCTATACAAATTACTTCCATTTTACTTTTAAAAGGCTCCCCCCCCACCCCCGCCGGGGAGGGGGAGGGATGTTGAGGCGGGTGCAGACGGGAGAGAGGAATGAAGTGGAAAAGAAAACTAATCTCCAGCGAACAGTGTTAACAGTACTTCAAAATGTGTTGTGTACAAATAATGGAATATTATTCAGCCTTAAAAAGAAGGAAATTTTGACACATGGCTACAATACGGATGAACAGTGAAGACATTATTCTAAATGAAATAAGCCAGTCATAAAATGACAAATACTGTATGATTCCATTCTAGGTACTCAGAGGCAGAAAGTAGAATGACAGTTACTATAGGTTGTGTGGGAAATTTGTGTTCAAAATGAAACAGTAACAGCTGCCATTTATCAACCTCTTGTCACTGTGCTAACACAGTTTAATACATCTCATCTAATCCTCACAGCAGCCCTGTGAACTAATTTGTTCTGTGTACAGATAATAAAGCTAAGGCTTAGAGAAATTAAGTAATTGCTCAAGGCCTTGTACCTAGTAGATGACAAAACTGTCCATAGAATCCAGATCTGTTTCCTAGATCAGAGCACATAACCACTATAAAAATGATGTAGCTTTTGAGACTTAGCAATTGGGAATTAACTTTACTGACATCTTTAAATTGGTGAAAATGTATTTACTGTACTGAGTTGTATTGCTAAGATGGACAAACTTAAAAGAACTTGCAGAATATTTCTTATTTTTGTCTCTTTTGCTACTTTTTTCTTAAAAAAGACTTGCAATAATTTTTTCTTCTGAAGAGTAGTTATTAATATTGCTTGAAAACTTTTATTAGCATTTAAAGTATTGCTCAACTGATCATTAAATCATTAGAGATAACTCTGATTAAAATCTTAATTTTTTAAGAAAGGTTTATTTATTTATTCGAAAGGCACAGTTACAGAGAAGCAGAGGCAGAGGGAGATCTTCCGTCCACTGGTCCCTCCCCAGGTGGCTGCAATAGCCAGAGCTATGCCTATCCAAAGCCAGGAACCAGGAACTTCTTCGGGGTCCCACACACATGTGCAAGGGTCCAAGGACTTGGGCCATCTTCTACTGCTTTTCCAGATCATAGAAGAGACCTGGATCGGAAGTAGAGCAGCTGGGACTCGAACTGGTGCCCATATGGGATGCCAGCACTGCAGTGGCTTTACCCACTATGCCACACTGCTGGCCCCATAAAATCCTATGTTTTATGAACTTAAATATGCCCATTGTTGGCACTTACTTCAGACCTTCTTAATTTGGGGTCCATGGTCACCTCAAGGTCTATGAATTGGCTTCATATGAAAATATTGGGTAGATAAATATATGTTTGAAAACCAGATTTTCCAAGTAATGTGATCTCAGGAAAGGCAAAGGACTGATTTCCTAAAAGAAAACATTTTTTAAGAAAAAAAGATTTATTTATCTATTTGAATGGCAGTTATATAGAGAGAGGAGGAGACAGAGACAGAAAAAGAGAGAAAGAGATCTTCCATCTGTTGATTCACTCCCCAAATAACTGAAATGATTGGGGCTGTGCCAGGCTGAAACTAGGAGCTAGGAGCTTCTTCTGAGTCTCTAACCTAAGTGTAGGGGCCCACACACCTGGGCCATCCTCTGCTGCTTTCCCAGACCCATTAGCAGGGAGCTGCATCAGAAATGGAACAACTGAGACTCCAGCTGATACCTGTATGGGATGTTGGTGCCTTAATCTGCTATGCCACAGCACCAGCACCAGGAAATATTATTTCTAAGATCTGATACTGTAAGCCTCGACTGATATGAGCATTTCCATGTGGTACCAAATATATAAATAGTAATAACTAGCAGGAACAACTTAAAAGATTCAGATTGAGAGTTTTAAGTGAGCACTGACTTAAAAAAAAAAAAAGGTGCAAATTTGGAGGAAGGATACCTCGACATGTGAATACTCTTAGCACTGCTGAAGACCTGCTCACAAGAGTGTTTTCCCCTTGCTTACTTGCTGATTCCAATTTGCATGAGTTTAGAAACCAAGTAACAAATCCTATGGGAGTTGTATCAAAGATTAAATAGGACAGAGGTATTAGCTCTCCTAATGGGAAATTTATATCATTTGCAGGGGTAGGGAATGTCTGGCCCACTGGCCCTGTAAGACCCACAGAATCATTTGGTTTGGTCCTCTAAGGCAACCACAGGGGACTAAAAATTTACTAAATCTGCATCAGGCTAATTTAAGTTGGTACTTTTGTATGGCCCACAAATAATATAAACATCCAAATGGCCCTTGGCGGAAAAAAAGGTGTGTCATCTTTGCTATAGCATATGGCCTTTGGACACCTTTCTTGGCAATTTCACAGGCTCTTTCTGATCTCTGAACTGTGGTAAATATAGGTGAAATTATAGGTTAGCTGAAGTATTACTGTGTTTTACTTATGTAACCATTATTGGACTAAAGTTTCCTTTGCTGTGGTTAAAAAAAATTCACCAATTATGACATGATTTTATTAAAGACCTATTTATTTCAAAGGCACAGTTAGAGTACACGTGCACCCACGCTTCCATCCGTTGGTTTACTCCCCAAATGGCCGAATCATCCAGGACTGGGCCAGGCTGAACCCAGAAGCCTGTAACTCCATCCAAGTCTCCTGTGTTGGTTGCAGGAGTCCAGGCAGTTGGGCGATCTTCCACTGCTTTCCCAGGCACATTACCAGGGAGCTGGATTGGAAGCAGAGCAGCTAGATTCAAACTGGCCCTCTAATATGAGATACTGGAATTGAAAGTGGCACCTTGGGCGGGTGCTGTGGTGCAGCGGGTTAACACCCTGGCTTGAAGCGCCAGCATCCCATATGGGTGTCGGTTCAAGACCTGGTTGCTCCACTTCCAATCCAGCTCTCTGCTGTGGCCTGAGAGAGCAGTGGAAGATGGCCCAAGTCTTTGGGCCCCTGCACCCATGTGGGAGACCCGGAAGAAACTCCTGGCTTCAGATCGGTGCAGCCCTGGCTGTAGTGGCCAATTGAGGAGTGAACCAGTGGATGGAAGACCTCTCTCTCTCTCTTTCTCTCTCTGCCTCTCTTCTCTCTGTGTAACTGTGACTTTCAAATAAATCTTTAAAAAAAAAAAAAAAAAGTGGCACCTTATCCTGCTGCACCATAACACCAACCCCTTTACATACTTTTTAATAAAGCAAAAATCTGAGGAGCAAGAGTTTTAGTGCAGTGGGTTAACCCACAGCTTGGGAGGCCTGCTTCCCGTATTGAAATGCCTGGTTCCAGTCTTGGCTACTTAGAGCTTCTAATCCAGCTTCATGCTAATATACCTGGAAAGCTGCAGATGATGGCACAAGTAGTTGCTTCCTGCTAACTCACATAGGAGACCTGGATGTAGTTACTGGCTCCTGGCTTGGGCTGTTGTAACCATTTGGAGTGTGAATCAGTAGATGGAAGACTCTCTCTCTTGATCTCTGTCCCCCTGTCTTTCAAATAAATAAATTTTTAAAAGCAGTAACAACAAATGCTTATTGAGAAATAAATGGCCATGTCCTAAAAAGTTCAGAGAAGGATCAGAAATTTTTTTTTTTTTTTTTTTGGACAGGCAGAGTGGATAGTGAGAGAGAAAGACAGAGAGAAAGGTTTTCCTTTTGCTGTTGATTCACCCTCCAGTGGCCGCCACGGCTGGCTCGCTGCGGCCGGCACACCGCACTGATCCGAAGGCAGGAGCCAGGTGCTTCTCCTGGTCTCCCATGGGGTGCAGGGCCCAAGGACTTGGGCCATCCTCCACTGCACTCCCGGGCCACAGCAGAGAGCTGGCCTGGAAGAGGGGCAACCAGGAAAGAATCCGGCTCCCTGACCGGGACTAGAACCCGGTGTGCCGGCGCCGCTAGGTGGAGGATTAGCCTATTGAGCTGCTGCACTGGCCGATCAGAAATTTTTAAATAAAATCCTGGCAAAACTGCCATTAAAAAGTTGCCATTATGAAAACTTCTTAATGAAGTTCTTGGGAGGCAGACCTTTAGCCTAGTGGTTAAGATGCCCATATCTCACATCAAAGTGCTTAGGTTCAATTCCCGACTCTGGCTCCTGACTCTTACTTCCTGCTAATGCAGACCCTCTGAGGAAGTGGTGATAGCTCAAGTTATTGAATTCCTTCTAGCCATTTGAGAGACCTGGATTGAGTGCCTAGCTCCCCTACCTACTTGCGGGCATTTGGGGAGTGAACTCAAATATGGAAATGCTTTCTCTTTCTCTTTGCTTCTCAAAAAAACAAAACAAAAAAAAAAACTTACAATTTAGATGCTTGAGATACTACCAAATTTGTTAATTAGTTTACCTTAAGCTTTTTATTCTTAACCTAAAATATTTATTTACTTGTTTTCATGTGAGTTGGACTTCCTAGCTTCACATCAGTACTTTCTAAAACTCACCCTCAAAAAGAAACATAGTGAGATACTTACTCAAAATGCACCTTTTCATAAAATTGAAACATAGAAACATTTTTTTAAAGATTTATTTATTTATTTGAAAGTCAGAGTTACAGAGAGAGGAGAGGTAGAGGTAGAGGTAGAGAGAGAGAGAGAGAGAAATGTCTTCCATCCGATGGTTCATTCACTCTCCAATTGGCCACAACAGCTGAAACTGCGCCGATCCAGAGCCAGGAGCCAGGAGCCTCTTCCGGGTCTCCCACGCGGGTGCAGGGGCCTGAGGACTTGGACCATCTTCTACTGCTTTTCCAGGCCAAAAGAGAGAGCTAGATCGGAAGTGGAGTAGCCAGGTCTTGAACTGGCAACCATATGGGATGCTAGCGTTTCAGGCCAGGACATTAACCCACTGTGCCACAGCGTCGACCACCGTAGTAATAGTACTAGTGCTTTTTTAGTTCCAATCTATAGTTATCCAAGTGATTTCACATGCTTATTTCCAGACTTAAATTTGTATCAAAATCCCCTGAAGGGCTTATTAAAAACGCAAATTGCTGCCCACACCACACATACCTCCTGGATTTCTGATTCTGTAGATCTGAGTGTGACTGTCGAATTTGCATTTCTGTTATGTTCTCAGATCATGCTGATGATGCTAGTTTAGGGACCACACTTGGGATCCACAACCTTAAAATGTTCCTCCAAGGCAGATTGAGCAACTCATCATCTGTGTTTTGTAGAGTAATAAACTGGAGAAATCAAAATGATGGAATTATTTGCACAGGACTACATGGCTTGTTACTGGTAGAACTGCAGCTAGAACCAGCATTTCCTGTTTCTGAATCCAGAGCTCTTACAGGACTGCACTCAAAGTCCTGATATATACATCTTTGTGTACACATGTAAACATTTCTTTAGATAAATTCTTCACAGTGAAATTTCTAGGTCTATACATACCATACATAATGGTATGTATATATATGTATATATATAATGGTATGTATATATGGTATGTATGTGTATCTATATATAGCATACATAATGGTATGTCTATTTTAAAAATTTGATACATGCTGCCAAATTGCCTTTTGAAGACTTTGCCAACTTTTTACCATATGTCTTTTACCATATGTCTTAAGAGTCTGTCTTTCTGGGCTTTTCTTTTACTATGGCACAGCAAGTAAAGAAGCAGCTTTACCTGTGTGTGTGTGTATATATACAGTTTAATGTTTTTATTATTAATACTTCTGTGGCTGATAAAATAGGGAAACACACACATTAAGTGTTTTAAAAAAAAAAAAAGAGTGCATGTTTCCCTATTTTACCAGTCACAGAAGTATTAATAATAACAACATTAAATAGCAGTTACTTTTTTTACTGAGCTCTTACTCTCTGCCAGACTCTGTTTTGAGTACTACTAGCATTATCTCTCTTTCTCTTCTTTACACTTTAAGAGTTAAATATTATCCTCAGTTATAGATGAGAGACACAGAGAAGTTAAGTAAGTTACAATCATTCAGCCAGGTTGCACACACAGGTAGTCTGCCTCCACCCCTGCTTTTAAATACTTTTCTTTATGATTTCCTTTTTACTGTAGAGGTTTAGCACCTTTTTTATTGGTCTTTTTCATTTTTCCTCTGTGAATTACGTGTTTTCCTTCTGACCATTTTTCCATTGGCATGTGTTTTTTTTCTTCAAGTTGGTATTTGTATCTTACTTTAGAAAACCCTTCTACCCATCCCAGGGTTATAAAAGTATCATTTATTTCTTCACTTATCTTTACATTTGTAAACATTTAACTCTTTAAACCATCTGAAATTTATTTTTATTTGTAATATGGGGTAGGAATCTAAACTTTCTTCCATATATGTAGTCAGTTATTCCAATAACATTTATTTAATCCATTCTTCCTTCACTAATTTGTATTCCCACATATATATTAAATTCCTATCTTGTAGATGTTTGGGGTCTGCTTCTTTCTTCTTGTTTTTCTGTCCATACTGTCATACTTACTGTTTTTTTTTTTTTTCATTACAGATTTAGTGGATATTTTGATATGGCAAGGCTTACTTAATTGCTTTTTTTAAAATGTCTTAGCTATTGTTTATTTTATTTTCCAGGTAGGTCTTAGGATCAGGTTGTAAGTTTCTACTTTGAAAAAAATCTTATTGGGATTTTAGTTGAAGTTTAACTGAGTTAATTTCGGAGGGAATTAATAGCTTTACAAAGTGACCCTTCACAATGAGGAATGTGGTTGGTATGCGTGCTAATTAGTCACTAGTTTTTAAATGATCTTCATTTAAATTTTACAGTTTTCCTCATGGAGTAGCACAAATTTCTTAGCAGGTGTATTTATGTGAGTTCTGTAAAGTGCTTGTTGCTCTTGTGAATGTACTACTCCACTTTCCCCAGATGTTTTCTAATTTGTCACTACAGGTGTGTGGTGAAACTGACTTTTGTATCAGACCACCTTGCTGAACTCTTACGTGGTTTTAATACCTAACAGATTTTCAATTGATTTTCTTGACTTTTCTTCTTAGTGGATAATCTATCAACTGAAAGTGGGTTTTGTCTCTTTGAGTATGTATAATTCATTATTTTGGCTAGGATCTGTAATGTAACATCAAATAGTGCAGTGCTGATGGGCTTGTCCTGTTTTCTTTGGTAAAAGGAATGCTTATGTTTTGTCACTAAGTATATTGCATGCTATAGTTCTGTGAATGACAAGTTGAGGGCTCACTATTGGTAATTTGTAAAAATTTTTAGTTATTGAATTTTATTGAATACTTTTTTGACATTTCTTGGGATAATATTTTCCCCTTTACTGACAACATGAAATTCTGAGTTGCTAAAGTTGAATTATCTTTACATAATTGAGCTACACCTTGTTTGCATTATTCATTTAATATATTGCTGGATTTGGCTTACTAATGTTTAATATTTAAGGATTCAGATATTTATTGGATCTTTGGTACTGTTTGAGTCCAGCTTATGTCCACTTTGTGGAACTATTTAGGTAGCCTTCCTTTTTTTTTTTTTTCTTTTCTCTGTACTCTGTAACAGTTCTTTATCAGGATTATCTGTATTTTAAAGTCTGAAACCAAGGAATTTCCAAGTATTATAATGAAACGAGTTTTTTTTCTTTAAAATTTTTACTTTCTCTTTTCTCAATCATTTTTTTAAAATGTAGATCTTCTATAGAAATGCAACACAGAATAATTGATAATTAAGCGATTGAAACCAGGCATTCATTTCTGATTTATAGGCTTTTTTCTGTCTTTGGTGGGAAAAGAAACTAATACTTCGGCCAGAGCTGCTCCGATTCGAAACCAGGAGCAAAGAGCTTCCTCCGAGTCTCCCACATGGGTGCAGGTGCCCAAGGACTTGGGCCATCCTCTACTGCTGTCCTAGACCATAGTGGAGACACTGGATTGGAAGTGGAGCAGCCAGAACCTGAACCGGCACCCATAGGGGATGCCGGCACTGCAGACGGGCCTTACCCGCTACACCACAGCGCTGGCCCCAAAAATATAGTCTTAAAAAGTGGAATTTTTTAAAATATATATTTATTTATCTTGAAAGTCAGAATTAGAGAGTGAAAGAGAGATCTTCCATTTGCACGTTCACTCTCCAGTTGGCCACAGTGGCTAGTACTGGGCCAGGCCTACGCCAGGAGCCAGAAGCTTCATCCGGATCTCCCACATGGGTGATGGGGACCCAGACACTTGGGCCTTCTTCACTGCTTTCCCAGGCCATTAGCAGGGAGCTGGATTGGAATGGAGAGCCAGCACACAAACAGGCAGCCATATGGGATGCACTGGTGGCAGCTTTAGTCACTATGCTACAATGCTGGGTCCGAAAAGTGGAATGTTTTTAAAAAGAGTAATCGGTTTAGTTTACATCTAGTTTATCTTCTGGATGTTAAGATACAAAGAACAGGTTAATGATCCACCGTCAGAGTATAAAGGTACATTTGTGTTTGTTTTTATTATTTGCAATAACTTTGTTATTGCCTGAGCTTGTTTGATTGGCCCGGTACCGAGAGCAAGTGGAAGAGCTCTCAACTTTGGCCTTCTTGGAATCATGTTTAACCAACTTAACTGAAGAGTAAATCTGTAAAATGAAGATGAACAGGAATGGTGAGGTGTGTTCAAGATTGCTTTTTGATAGCAAGAGCGGGGTTCTCCCACAGGTTACTGTTCTTGAGTGCTCACCTGTAGTTATTCCTGAAATTGCGCAGTTTCTCCAGACTACACCAAGTATCCAGCTCCAGCTTTGTCATCAGTCTCTGTTTTCAAGATCTGTTAGAGGGGCACAAACTTCTACAGATCTTGCTCACATCTCTTTACCGGTCTTTGCAGGAAATGTTGAGTCGTCTTAGTTACCATTTGTTGAACTGTCAATTTCTGAAATTTATCATAGTTTCTGAATTTCCAAAAAGAAATAATTTTTAAAAAATCCTAACAACTTTCACATATGTGTAGAATTAGCTTTGCGTTGTTGAATGATGCAGGATGCTGCTGTCACTGTTAATGGGTTTAACTGGAAGAAATGTGCTAAGAACATTAAGGCCTTTTTAGGTGTTCCTGTGATTTGGAAAGGATGTTGCCAGTTTATAAATAGATTGCTAGTGTTGTACACCAGAGGGCAAGTTTAGGTTCACTTCCTTTTTTGCATGTTTTGTGGATTTAGCAACTTTTGTTTTCTGCATTAATCTGTTTTTAGAGGGGTGTGACCCTACTTTTAGTAATCTAAGGGATTTGGCATTAATTGTGTCTGATAAGAGAAAAGCTATAGGTCTTTGTGTCTCAACATGAAACTCAGGACTTTTTTTTTTTAATTGGAACTGTTTAAGTTGCCAGGTGTAGAAGAAAATTATTTTATACTGGGGAATGAGCTAAATGATCCCAATTGTTGTTTTTGTTTATTTGGAGATATTATCTGCCTCATTTGAAGGGACTGTGGAGATCAAATGATAAAATTCATAAAAACAATAAAAATTCAGTTCTGATTGTTACTTTTATCATCTGTACTTAATATTTATACTTGATTCGTGTAGCTGTTCCTTATCTAATACAAGATATTTCAAGCCTGAGTGTTCTAATTGTGTATTTGAAACTGATTGTCTTCTGTGGTAACTGAAGATGGCTTTATCTGTTGGCACCTCAGGAAACACTTGAATCATCTTTCACAGCCCCACCGGCATCATCTATGAATCTCCTCTCTGCTAGTCTCTGATTTTATGTAAAAAAGTGAGTGGATCTTGGCCAGCGCTGTGGCTCACTAGGCTAGTCCTCCGCCTGCGGCGCCGGCACCCCAGGTTCTAGTCCCAGTCAGGGCGCCAGATTCTGTCCTGGTTGCCCCTCTTCCAGTCCAGCTCTCTGCTGTGGCCCAGGAAGGCAGTGGAGGATGGCCCAGCACTGAAGGCAGCACCTTGGGCCCTGCACCCACATGGGAGACCAGGAGGAAGCACCTGGCTCCTGGCTTCGGATCGGTGCAGCGCACCGGCCACAAGGCACCAACCATAGCAGCCACTTGTGGGGTGAACCAACGGAAAAAGGAAGACCTTTCTCTCTCTCTCTCTCTCTCTCTCTCTCTCTCTCTCTCTCTCACTGTCAAACTCTGCCTGTCAAAAAATAAAAATAAAGTGAGATCTCCGTGAGAACTAATGTGAATGGGAGTACTTCTGACTTGACTTCACTAATTTTAAATAAGTATCACTTTAACAGAAAACTCTTAACCCATTGTGTGCCATCCTCCTGTATACATGATACCTATAAAAACTTAAATTGAGCAATAAGAAGAACATTCATTGGTAACTTTGAAGTAAGAATTATATAGTCAAAATATTCAGGGTGGAAAACTTGTGACTTAAAGGGTTAAGACAGCTGCCATTTCTTCAGAACCCTCATTTCTCCCATATCCATTTTAATTACTAAGTGGCCCCTGATTTTTTTTTTTTTAAGGTTTATATATTTATTTCAAAGAGTTACAGAGAGAGAGAGAGAGAGAGAGGTCTTCCATCTGCTGGTTTACCCTGCAGGATGTCCACAATGGTCAGAGCAGCACTGATCTGAAGCCAGGAACCAGAGCTTCTTCTGGGTCTCCCACATGGGTGAAGGGCCCAAGCATTTGGGCCATCTTCTGCTTTCCCAGGCCGTAGCAAAGAGCTGGATTGGAAGTGGAGCAGTGGGGATTTGAACCGGTGCCCATGTGGGATGCCAGCACTGAAGGCAGCAGCTTTATCTGCTGTGCCACAGCACCACCCCTCCTCTAATGTTAATATGCCTGGTTCCCATGAACATCTAAATTTAAATTTCCTATCATGTCATCTTTATTTTTGTTGGAAAGCTTTCGTCTGAAAAGTTTTTGGTTGGGGGCAGGGTATGAATGTAACACATGCTTGAAATTAATGGAATAAAACAATGAGTGAAAATGGACCTCTGAATTCCCTTTGACCAGATTTGGTATACGTCATTCCATCTAGCCCCCTTCTGTGGTGCTCATCCCTCCCCCAGTAAAATCTCACACTTAGTTATTAAAATGTCCCCTTCCTAAATATTCTCTTTTAAAAAAAAAATGATTTATTTGAAAGGCAGAATGACAGAGAGAGAAGAGGTCTTCTGTCTTTTGGTTCACTCTCCAAATGGCCACAGTGGTCATTGCTGGGCTAGGCTGAAGCCAGGAACTCCATCCAGGAGGGTACAGGGGTCCAAGGACGTGGGCCATCTTCCACTGCTTTCCCACGTGCATTAGCAAGGAGCTGGATCAGAAGCCACCAGCCAGGACTCAAACTGGAGTTCCCGAATGGGATGCCCCAGGCTCTAAAAACTCTTAAAAGGTCTCTTGAGTAGATATTTGGAGTAACTACTTGTGCCTGATATTAACATTATGGTGTTTGGAATGAAATAGACTTGAGTTCTTGTCAGAGTTTCACCAGTTTTTATAATCACCCTAAACCTTCCTTTCTTCATCAATAAAATGGAATGTATATTCCCCATGAGGATTCATTGTAATACTTGTTAAATACTAAGATTAGTAATCACTTAGTAAATTGTAGCTAGTATTTTTACTCTTCTGACATGAGTCATATTATAAAAGAAAGAACTAGAGTGGCAACCTCAACTGATGGTTAAAACTATCATTTACATTATTACCTATTCTGGCTAAAGAATAGGGAAAAAGAGACATACTGGGACAGATGTTTGGTGCAGCCTTTAAGTCACTGCTTTGAACACCTGCATCCCATATTGGAGTCCCTGGGTTAAAGTCTGGGATCCACTTCCAATCCAGCTTTCTGCTAATGTGCACCCTGGAAGACAGCAGGTGATGGCTAAGTACTTGGATCCCTGCCCCTCACAGGGGAGATCCAAGCTGAGTTCCAGGCTCCTGGATTCAGCCTGACCCAGCTCCAGCTGTGGTGGGCATTTGGGGAGTGAAACAGTGGGTGAAGATTCTCTCTCTCTTCTCTCTCTCTCTGCCTTTCAAATAAATAAAAATTTAGGAAAAAAAACTGTGCAAAACATGGTTCCTAGAGTCAGGTTGCTCAGGATGTTGAGAGAAGACATGTCAACATAAGGATGATAAATAAGAGCACACTTTAGTGAATACTGCATAATAGATGAGTGGGGTGGTTGGTGCTTTAGGAATTCAGAGCACAGAAATGTATCTTTGTAAATGAGCCAATTAGGAAAAGTCTTTATGGAAGCAGAATCTGAAGTAGAACTTAGACCTTTATTTCTGGCCCTTTTCACAGTCTTGGTTTATATAAACACTAGTAAGGGATACTTGTGTGGTAAGAAAAAAAGACTATTGTGACAGATAATATGGCTGTGTCACAAATAGATCATTTTCATTGAATGACTGCCATTAATCATTTGTCAGAAGAAGAATCCTGAAAGGATTGTATAGACAGATAATGTTCTTTAGAAAATTGCTTTGGGCAGTTTAGGTATATGGAATGGGCAGAGTTTTATCGAGTATCCACTGAGGGTACACAGCACAGGAACTAGCTGTTGCAGGCTTTACGTAGCTTATTCAGGAAGGCTGCCAATTTTGCAAGGCTGTTATTGAATCAGTACCAGTGACTTGGAGAAATCCCCACAGGCAGCATAAGCACAGAAATCACTGAACTGTCTGTAAATGGCTTTTTTTTTTTTTTAAACACATTCAAGTAATCCAAAGTGCAAAACCTCTTTTCTCTGCTTCCTCCAGGTGCTTAGCTCAAATACTGTTACATCAGTAGCATGTGGTAGGCAAGATGGTTCCCATGGCACAAAGGGATTATAATATTTACAAGGGGCCGGCCTTGTGGCACAGTGTGTTAAGCCAGCACTTGCTACACAGACATCCTATATCTGAGTGCTGGTTTCAGTACCAGCTGCTCGTCTTCTATCAAGCTTCCTGCTTATATACCTGGGAAAGCAGCAAAAGATGGCCCAAGTATTTGTTCCCTTGTCACCCACGTGGGAGACCAGGATAGAGTTCCTGGCTCCTGAATTCCACCTTGCCCAGACCTGGCTATTGGTGGCTATATGGAGAATAAAGCAGAAGATGGAAGATTTATTCTCTCTCTCTCTCTCTCTCTCTTTCTTCCCCTATGTCTCTCCCCCTATCTCTCTGTTACTCTGCTTTTCAAATAAATAAATAAATCTTCAAAAAACATTTACAGTAAAGTGAGCTGTAAGGGGACGAGTGTGCTGACTGCTATTTTTCCTCGTTCTTTTTTTTTTATTTATTTATTTATTTATTTATTTATTTGACAGGCAGAGTGGATAGTGAGAGAGAGAGACAGAGAGAAAGGTCTTCCTTTGCCGTTGGTTCACCCTCCAATGGCCGCCGCAGCCAGCGTGCTGCGGTCGGCGCACTGCGCTGATCCAAAGCCAGGAGCCAGGTGCTTCTCCTGGTCTCCCATGGGGTGCAGGGCCCAAGCACTTGGGCCATCCTCCACTGCACTCCCGGGCCACAGCAGAGAGCTGGCCTGGAAGAGGGGCAACCGGGACAGAATCTGGTCCCCGACCGGGACTAGAACCCGGTGTGCCAGCGCTGCAAGGCGGAGGATTAGCCTGTTGAGCCGTGGCGCCGGCCTTTCCTTGTTCTTGCTGGTTTAGTTACCAGTTTGATGATTTACCTGCCAATTAATGGCTCATTATTTAGTATCCTATATAAGCAATATACACTCTAAGCTTCTAAGTCAAATACTCATGGAAACCATCATTGTGGATATGAGGGTCTTTTACACAGTTAAAAATCCTCTTGGGGCCAGTGCTTGGCATAGTAGGTTAAGCCCCTGCCTATGGCGCATTCGTGTCCCAGCTGCTTCTCTTCTGATCCAACTCCCTGCTAATGGTCTGGGAAGGCAGTGGAAGATGGTCCAAATGCTTAGGCCCACATGGGAGACCGGGAAGACGTTCTTGCCTCCTGTCTTCGGATGAGGGCCCAGCTCCGGCCATTAAGGCCGTCTGGGGAGTGAACCAGCTGATGGAAGACCTCTTTGTCTGTCTGTCTGTCCATCTCTCTCTCTCTAACTCTGCCTCTCAAATATATACATAAATAAGTCTTTAAAACAAAACAATTCCATGACTTTACATCATTTAATAAAGATCGAGAACCATATACGTACCATCCATTCATGTTACACTAAGCCCAAATGATAGTTTAATGATTCTGAGTAAAAGAAGAATCACTTCAATTACTGTCAGTGATTGTGCTTGAATACCTGTCCCCTGCTGAGAGAAACAGCAAACTGAGACTAGGTAAGAGAAACAATGTACTTATTTTTGCTAGTGATTCTAACCAAATTAACCACAGTGTAATTTCTTTTTCAAAAGTAAGCAAAAATTGAAGAATGCAGACTTGCTATTTATATTGAACATTAAAAACTAATGGTAGGGGCTGGCACTGTGGCGCAGCAGGTTAACACCCTGTCCTGAAGCGCTGGCATCCCATATGGGTGCCGGTTCAAGTACTGGCTGTTCCACTTCCGATCCAGCTCTCTGCTATGGCCTGGGAAAGCAGGAGAAGATGGCCCAAGTTCTTGGGCCCCTGCACCCGCGTGGGAGACCTGGAAGAAGCTCCTGGCTCCTGGCTTCGGATCTTACAGCCATTTGGGGAGTGAACGAGCGGATTGAAGACCTCTCTTTCTCTCCCTCTTTCTCTGCCTCTCCTCTCTCTGTGTAACTCTTTCTAATAAATAAATAAATGTTCAAAAAAAAAACTATCTACCTTTATACATAGTAAAGTTGATGATGTCTTCATTCTTTTCCAGCCACTCAGCTTAAAAATGAACTTGTCTTAGATGCATTTACTGCTAATATCATCCAAGCTTTTTCCATGTATGTGTATACTTTTTAAAAAATAGGATTGTTCCATATTTATTGCTTTTTTTAGTTCTCTGAAAGAACTGTCCCAGATCACTAGGCCAAAGGGTATGCATTTTTTTCTATGACTTTTGATACACATTGTTAATTTATTACCCAGTTGTGCCAGTCTACACTCCTACCTACCCCCTTAGTAATTTTTTTAAAAATTTATTTATTTGAAAGGCAGAGTTAGAGAATGACAGAGAGATCTTCCATGTGCTAATTTACTCCCCAGTGGCTACAGTGACCAAGGCTGGGCCAGACTGAAGCCAGGAGCCAAGAAGTCTATCTGGATTTCCCACATGGGTGGCAAGATCACTAGTACTCAGGCCATCTGCTGCTGCTTTCCAGAGTGCATTAGCAAGGAGCTGAATCAGAAGTGGAGTAGACAGGACTCAAACCAACTCCCATATGGGATGCCAATGTTGCAGACAATGGTTTAACCTGCTGTGCCACAACACCAGTCCTAAAATCGTCACTGTTTTTAAGACATTGACAGTCGTAGTTAACCAGACTTGCTTATGGTACTGCAGCAAATTAACTCAGACCTTGAACATTTCATTGCACTCTGCTTAGGAAATAGTATGCATTATTGATATTTCCTATACTACTCACTAATGATTCTGAAATTTTAAAAGATAATAAATTTATTAGTTAATGCTGCTGACTATACAGTTTCCTGTTATTATTTATGGGAAACAGTAGACTTAGTAACTTTTTAGAGAACAACCCATTTAAATTCTTGAAACAGAAATATCCATCTTTGAGGCTGTGTGAATATTAGAGAATGGAGAAGACTGTGAACATTTCTTAAATACTCTTAATCAAATGTTACCAGCAGATCTAAACAGTATCCATAGGGGCCTATGGCAAATACAGAATAAAACGAAAAGCAAGATGGGAAGGAGAAAGGAAGTGCAGGCCACAGTAGTATACTGACTTCAGTAGCGTCGCTTGCCTGCCTCTGAAACTGAGCTGCTTTCTTAATGAAGGTGTGCATTTAAATCATGGGCAGAGGAAGCGCTTTCAGGTGAAGTTTCACTTTTTGTAGTGGCAGCAGTCCGGGACATGCTGCTGGAACAGAGGAGGAGTTCAGCACCTTCTCTTCAGATTGTATCTCTGCCACAGCTCATCTCTTTTACATAGCAAGCCTTTGTTCACTGGAGAGTGGACCTCTGTGGTTGGCCTGTCCAACTACTGTCAGATACCAGGGGTCACTGATAGGGAGAGAAAAGGTCAACATGGATAGTGTGGGGTTATTCTGGGTTTAGGGGGACAAATCATCTTTCTAGCATAAAGGCATCAAACACTTAATTGCAGCCCAGGAAATGTTCAGTTCATCAGCTTTAGCCTTTCAACTCTAGTGAAAGAAAAGCCGGATAGCTGTTTCTGCAGTCAGCAGCAGCAGAAAACAAACAAAATGTCTTTAAAGGGCAGAAATTAACTGAATTGGATTGTATTGGAGATTTCACTCCAGAGGTGGTTTCTGAGGGAATGTTGGTTTGCTTCCTGTGAAATGGTAGGTTTCCAATAAAAAACGAGGTAAGCTGAAGTCCCTGTGGTCTTTCCTTGGGTTTCAGAACAGAAAGTCAGTTAGATTCAGGTGTTTCATTTACTAACACTACATTTTGGTCTGTTATTATGATGTGATAGAGAAAAAAAGTGAAAAAGAAAAGGAAGAAAAAGAAAGGCTGGCAAATAGTACTTACCTTTCTTACTAGTACCAATGCTAACTAAATAGGCTTTACTGTAAGTATTTTTGCTGACTTCAGAATTCTGATACTGCAAATATGAGATCTTCAGCCTAATTAAAAGCCTCCTTTTTAGTAACATTCGTTCATTCATTCAATAATTCATTCAAGACTGAAAAGGACGGAGAGCTCATCTATGCTGTTCTACTCCCCAAATGCCTGCAACAGCCAGAGCTGGGCCATAGGCCAGAACCTGGAGCCTGGAACTCAAATAAATGGCAAAACCTGTTACTTGAGCCATCACTGCTGCCTTCCCAGGGTCTGCATTGGCAGGAAGCTCCAGTCAGGAGCAAGAGCCAAGAATCACACCCAGGTACTCCATTGTGGGATGTGGGAATTTTAACTGCTAGGCTAAATGCCCACTCCTAGTAACTGTATTTTAAGTTGACTGTAATCCTTGTGTATAGTCATTTAATTTGTAAGCTATTGTCCTCGTCTTCTAGTGAAGAGATTTGGAGCAGGACAACTACATCATTTGCAGGGTCCAGTGCAAAATGAAAATACAGTGCCTCTTGTTCAAAAATCAGAATTTCAGGAGCTGGCATTGTGGCATAGCAGGTTAAGCCTCTGCCTGTGATCTAGCATTCCATGTGGGTACTGGTTCAAGACCCAGCTGCTCCACTTCTGATCTAGCTCCCTGACAATGTGCCTGGGAAGCCAGCAGAAGATGGCCCAAGTGCTCTCGCTCCTGGACCCATGTGGAAGACCCGGAAGAAGCTCCAGGCTCCTGGATTCCGCCTGGCCCAGTCCCCGCCATTGCTGCCATTTGGGCAATGAACCAGCAGATAGAGGATTTCTCTCTCTCTCTCTCTTTCTCTCTCTCTCTCTCTAATTCTGCATTTCAAACAATAAAATATAAAAAAAATTTTAAAAATCAGAATTTCAAGACAGGAACCGTAGAACATTAAACCAAATCATAGAACCTCTGAAGCACCAGACCTTGTATGGATCCTTAGTTCTTAAAATTGGCTCTGATGTTGGCATGTGAATTAAATATACCTGGAATTGATCAGTGCACTGCCACTCCCTTGTGTGTATCTTTCTGAACCTGTTTTCTCTTTCTAGGCTTTATCTTCCTGTAAAACTGTACCTGTTCTGTTCCATCCTCCTCTGGCAGGAATTAGGACTATGTATATGCTTACTTACTTCATGTGAGAACTTCTAGAATAATACTTCCTTCTGTTTGTACATTAGATCCATCAAGATTAGGATTTTATTCTTAGGAAATATGATTGATTTAACTAGAAATACATACACCACAGTGTAGTTTAAAAGTTCTTTCACAGTTGATCTAATATTTGATTCAAACAGTTATGCTTCTTTTGAGGCAGTTTTATTTTTTCCTCTAATTTTATAGATAATAAAAGCTCCGGAGAGGTTAGGAGACTTTCTCAGACAGTGCTATGTCTGAGAAAGAACTTCTAAGATCAATTACGTTCACAATAGCTACCAAAAAAATTGCATACCTTGGAATAAATTTAACCAAAGAAGTCAGAGATCTCTTTGATTAAAATTACAAAACACTTTAGAAAGGAATAGAAGAAGACACAAAAAATGGAAAAGTCTTTCATGTTCATGGATTAGAAGAATTAATATTATCAAGATGTCCATACTACTGAAATCAGTTCAGATTCAATGCGATCCCAATCAGAATACCAACAACATTCTTCTCAGATCTAGAGAAAACATTGTAAAATTCACTTGGAAACACAAGGGACCCCGAACAGCTAAAGCAATCTTATACATCAAAAACAAAGCCAGAGGCATCACAATACCAAATTACGATGCATAATACAAGGCAGTTGTAATCAAAACAGCCTGGTACTAGCAAGAAAACAGACTTGTAGACCAGTGGAACAGAATGGAAACTCCAGTAATCAATCCACACATCTACAACTAGCATATTTTGACAAAGGAGCTACAATCAATCCCTGGAGCAAGGACATTCTCTTCAGCAAATGGTGCTGGGATTCCTGGATCTCCATCTACACAAATATACAATACCCCTACCTTATACCTTACATAAAAAGCCACTCAAAATGGATCAAGGACCTAAATCTATGACCTGATGCCATAAAGTTATTAGAGAACATTGGGGAAACCCTGCAATACATTGGCATATTCAAAGACTTCTTGGAAAAGGACCCCAGAAACCCAGGCACTGAAATCCAAAATTGACAAATAAGATTACATCAAGCTGAGAAGCTTCTGCACTGCAAAAGAAACACTCAGCAAAGTGACAACTGACAGAATGGGAGAACATATCTGTAAAACTATGAAACTGATAAAGGATTAATATCCAGAATCTATAAAGAGCTCAAGAAACTCAACAACAGCGAAACAAACAATCCAGTTAAGAAATGGGCAAAGGACTTGAACAGACATTTTTCAAAGGAGGAAAATCAAATGCCCAGCAGACACATGAAAAAAGTTCTCAGGATCACTAGCCATCAGGGAAATGCAAATGAAAACCACAATGCGGCTTCACCTCAACCCAGTAAGAATGGCTCTCATACAACAAACAGTGAATGCTGACAAGGATGTCCCACTGTTGGTGGGAACATAAACTAGTGCAGTCACTGTGGAAGACAGTATGGAGATACCTTGGAAAGCTGAAAATAGATCATCATATGACCCAGCAATCCCATTCCTGGGAATTTACCCAAACAAAATGAAACCAGCATATGAAAGAGCTGTCTGTACCCTCATGTTCATTGTAGCTCAATTTGCAATAGCTACGTTAGGAAATCAACTCAGATGTCCATCAACTGATTACTTGATAAAGAAATTATGGTACTATGGAATACTACTCAGTGGTTAAAAAAATTGAAATTGTGTCTTATGCAGCAAAATGCATGCAACTAGAAACCGTTATACTTAGTGAAATGAGCCAGCCCCCAAAAGATAGATATTACATGTTTTCCTTGCTCTGTGGTAACTAATAGAGTACCTAAAATGTAATGTATTGGAGTGAAATTAACATTTTGAAATTGTATGATTATTTACAGCTGCTGTCCCTACTGTTGAGGAAGTGTTTTATCTTCATACTGTTTGTTGAACTCTTTACTTAGTTTAGAGTTGATCTTATCAGTATAAAGTAAACTAAAAATATTTCTTTGTAAAGATTAAGAGTGGAGATGGGAGAGGGAGGGGGAAGAAGGGTGGGAATGTGGGCAGGAGGGAGGGTAGAATGTGAACTATCACTATGCTCCTAAATCTGTATATATGACATACATGAAATTTGTACATGTTAAGAAAAATTTTTACAAAAAGAGACTTTCTCAGAGTCAGCCATTGTTAATTGAAGTTCAAGTCCATATCTTTTCTCACTACTCCATTCTGCCTTTTTAGTTCTGCAAGACTTAGGGTAAAATGGCAGAATATCTTGCCTGCTCAAGATTGATCTGTTACAGAAATTTTGCCAGTTGTTCAAGAATAACTACTGGGATGTAATAATATTTACAACAAGTTTTCACTTCTGTTATTTCCTGTAACCCTTATAGTAACTCTGTGTTGGTATTTCAGCATCATTTTAAAGGAACAAACAGGCCGGCGCCGTGGCTCACTAGGCTAATCCTCCGCCTTGCGGCGCCGGCACACCAGGTTCTAGTCCCGGTCGGGGTGCCGGATTCTGTCCCGGTTGCCCCTCTTCCAGGCCAGCTCTCTGCTGTGGCCAGGGAGTGCAATGGAGGATGGCCCAGGTACTTGGGCCCTGCAACCCATGGGAGACCAGGAGAAGCACCTGGCTCCTGCCATCGGATCAGCGCAGTGCGCCAGCCGCAGTGCGCTGGCCGGGGCGGCCATTGGAGGGTGAACCAATGGCAAAGGAAGACCTTTCTCTGTGTGTCTCTCTCTCTCTCTCTCACTGTCCACTCTGCCTGTCAAAAAAAAACTGAAATAAATAAATAAATAAAGGAACAAACAAGGTTTAGGTTCAAAATTCAAAGAGATTAGGGGCCAGCGCTGTGGCTCAGCAGGTTAACGCCCTGGCCTGAAGCACCGGCATCCCATATGGGCGCTGGTTCGAGACCTGGCTGCTCCTCTTCTGATCCAGCTCTCTGCTGTGGCCTGGGAAAGCAGTGGAGGATGGCCCAGGTGCTTGGGCTCCTGTACATGCGTGGGAGACTGGGAGGAATCTCCTGGCTCCTGGCTTCAGATCGGCGCAGCTCCGGCCATTGCGGCCAATTGGGGAGTGAACCAGTGAATGGAAGACCTCTCTCTCTGCCTCTCCTCTCTCTGTGTAACTCTGACTTTCAAATAAATAAATAAATCTTTAAAAAAAATTCAAAGAGATTAAATGACTTGTCAAAGTTATTAAGTGAGAGGGCAATGACTGAAATACAGCTCTCCTAACTTTATTTCCTATTCTTGTTTAAACATTTTTGCTGCTAATTAATTTCATATTTTTGCTTAGTAAATATTCATTTTTAAGTTACTCAGATGCATTAGTGAACAAAAAAACCCTAAGTCTCAGCTTTTAGAACTTATATTTCAGAATTGTAAATAAATTATTATGAATAAAATAATCAGCTGATGATATAAAGCAGTGTACAGAGATGGAGGGAGGCTTCCATTTTAAAGAAAATAGTCAAGAAACTGGTAAAATGTAATTTGAGCCACAAACTGGAGTGTAGATGTTTGGTGTAAATGTATAAATAAATTTTAGATATGAAAAATAAATAATACGAAACCATTGTATTTATGGACATAGCGATAATAGATGAGGATTGCTAATTGTTATAAATATTAACCTTAATAGTAACCATTGTACCTTATATTTTATCTCCCTTCCTAGCATAGATTATAATATCAGCATATATTATAATATATTATTATATTATAATATCAGCAAAGCTCTTAAGCCTAGTCATTTCCTTTCATACTAATCACCACAAAAAGCAATCAATGTTGAATGTATTGGTCATCTCACATTTCTCATGCTATTAGAAAATAAATACTGTAATTAAATGCTGTGTTCTTGGTAGCTGTTAACATTTCTGGAGTATCCAAACGGATACAAGGAATGTAAAAATCTCATTTTTACTGATAGTTTTAATTTTAGTGAATATCAAAAATCATGTCCTAAGTCCTATTATTGTACTGAAATCCTATTATGTCTAGTGCTGTAGAGCGTCAAGAAGTGAACTTTCACTTAATGTTTGAAAGTCCTCAATATAAAAATGTGGAGAGATTTTCAAAAATGGAGAGAGGAGATAGCATTATGGGACATCTGGAGTCTTCGCATAACTTGCCTGTTGTATGCTTTAAAATGAGAGTCCAGAGTATTAACAGAAGACCTTTAGAAACTCCCATTCCTTATCTATTCTATGTGTGTTTCCTCTGATTTCAAAATTAAGGCCAGGCATATCTCTTTCAGTGTTTGCCTCTTATTAAAGTAAGCTGTCACTCACTAAAAACAGAGGGATAGTAGTGGAGAGGCTGTGAATTCCCAGCTGCTTTAGAGCAGTTAACCAAGTTCCTTTAGTCCAGAGTATTAGACTAGGAGATACATGAATACACTCAAGTAATATGCAAAAGTGAGACTCTATTATATTAAATTTTCTAAAGGAAATCGCTGTAGCTCCCTCAAATTCCCACAGGAGTCTAATTACCTCCCTCCATTCCTCCAAACCCAGTTAAGAACCTGGCTTGTGATTTAGAAACCAAGGAAATTGTTAAGCTTTTGGAACATATAAATGAGAATCATTTTTCCATTTTTAAACAATCACTCTTGGTTTCCCCTTGCTGAAAGAATTTGTACTGATATTTTCTCTCTATTGAGAAGGATTATACAGCCTTTTGAATACTCTCCCATGTAGTAGTTTTGGAATACATATTTCTAGAATGATATTTGCTTTGAGAACATCTAGAATGTTACAGTAAAGCCTGAATGTTTATGTTTCTCAGCCAGATAGTCACAACCCATGTTGTAAGTGACAGAGAGAAGCAACACTGAGGACACTGTTTCTGGTACTTTGAAATATTTATAGGGAAGCAAAAATTATTTAAAGTTGCTACTTTGAAGAAAAAGTTAAGAAGGGAAGTAGAATTTCTAGTTGCATTTCATCCTTATGATACATATAATTATTGAATTAATTACAGAAAGCAGTTGGGAATGAAGGCCAATGTCTGCCCTAGGTTAGACATTTAGTAGAAGGAATGTACTATTTAACTACACTGTAAACTGAGGGTCAAGAATTCTCCATGCCATTAAGCCATTCTTTGCCACTAAAACCAATTTCTACAGCCTAACATGTACAAGTATAGTTGTGAATTTTTAAAAGTGTGGGCAATCACATTTTCCAGACTTTTTATTTTTAAAAAAATCACCTTTCTTTTTTAAAACAAAAGATTTATTTATTCAAAAGGCAGAGGCATACACAAACACACACACACATGAGAGAGAGAGAGAGAATCAGTTTTTTATCTGCTGATTAATGGCCAGAACAGCCAGTGCTAGGCCTGGCCAAAACCGGGAACACTATCTAGACTGCCCATGGAGGCATCTGGGATCCAGGTACCAGAGCCCTCATCCACTGCTTTCAAGACATATTAGCAAGCTGGATCAGAATCAAACCAGAACTCCTAAATGGGAAGCTGATGTCACATGCAGACTAAGTCGCTCTGCCACACGCCTACCCTCTTTTTTATTTTTATTTTTATTTTTTTTGAGGTTGGCGGGGAGGAGCTCTTGCCATGTTACATTATTTAGGTCTTAATCTGGTACCTATTTACTATGGCAAAAATACCAGAAGTTTGCCAGAAACCTTGAGAACTCAGACCAATTTATCTCTCTTAGAAATTATACATTCTATGAAACTTACCTTGGAATTTTTTTCTTCCAGAGGGATTATTTCAGCCTTTCGTTGTCAAATCAGATAGAGGTATTTTTCATTAAGAATGGTTTTTAATGCAGGAGAAAGGGAACATAAGGTTTTTAAGAATTCATCCTTTTAAAATATTGAACTATTTATGTAATTTTCAGTTGTGAGTATTGAAAAATGACTTAGAAATATAGTATATAAACTGTTTAGTTGTTTTGTGTCTGGTAACTATTGTTTAAATATGTAACTCTAGAGATGTTAAAATACATTATGTGAAAGGGGAAAAAACTTCCAAAATGTCGCTTTTTAGCACTAACTGTTGATCTGAGAAAATGTACAGCAGATTCCATTGCCCCTTCAGTGACACTAGAGTGGCTTTGGAAAAACATCCAACATCTGCTTATCTCTCCTGCAGTGGAAATGTTCATAATTTCAATGTGCAGTTTCCTTTGAATGAAGATAAAGAGTTCTATTTGTTATACTTACATTTCAGAAGTATGTTTACTACATTCTTTAAATATATTTAATTTTTCTCCCCCGACAGTTGGGAAGGTTCCAAAAACATCTGGTTGTTGTGGGATTTTCTTAACTTTCTCTTAGGGGCAATTATATTTTTCAAGTTACTTTTCTTGGACTCTTTCTTTTGAATTTCAGGTGTAGGGGCCACTTGGGAAGTATGTTCAGCAAAATGGGTTTCCCCCATTACAAACACCACTACCGTGTCCCTGACTCACTTCACAATCTTTATTATAAAATCCATGTTCCATGAGGTTTTTGTTATTGATTGGTAAATAAATAAATCAGCTTTGACCCCCTTTGGTTCTTCCTTTGCTGGATGCTAGAACTAGCAATCTGTCAGCTAGATTGCTAGAGAGCTCTTCCCAGCCAGACTGCTGTTTTTGATAGCGTGATTTCCCCATGTTGAAAATCTGTTTGTTCTAATTCTCAGGAGAATAAACTGCTGAACATTTCACCCTGTTGACCTGGGCAGCTCTTTGTCTCTGGCTAAGGTGTGGCAGGCAGTCTTGGTGTGTGAGTTACCTGAAAGGTATTCAGTGATTTGCTTTGGGCGTGACTGTAGCAGAGTTATGTGTGGCGGAGATTGCTTTGTGCCTGTTGGGAATTAGACATCTATTACAGAGGAAATAAAATTGAGCATTGGTTGTTCTGCTGGTCACTAAAGAATGAATTAATTCAGTGTTTCTGTTGGTGTTTTCCCAACTCCACTGTCATGAACCCAAGCCTAGGATTGAGTCTTGAGTGTTGCATACCTTGTCTAAATATAGCAAGATATGGACTTGGCTAATATGGAGAGAGACAGTAGGATGACCTTAGCTGGTCTCCATTACTAGTGTTACAAGTACATTTAAAGAAATAGGAACACTGCTTTAGTTCTCCTTATAGGAGGCAATGCTCTGTTCAGCTTCCTTAAGTCAACTTTGCTGCATTAGCCACCAAAAATTATTTTAGTAGTTGAAGTAAATTACTTCAGAAAGAAGCAAGGAGATAATTCCATATGAAAAATGCCTAGAGGGTGGTTCCTATGTCTATTTCATTCACCAAAAGTTAACGTTTATTCAGAAAATAAAAGAAAATCCAAGCTTCATGTATATACATACCGTATATAATTTAGTATTGTAACTATATGATTTAGGAGCAGTAACTTGGATGTATATAATACTGGTAGTTGGTACTTCTGCATGTATGTATGTATTTGAGAGACAGAGAGAGGGGCAGAGTTTCCTGTTTGCTGGTTCACTCCCAAGATGCCTGCAATGGCTGGGGCTGAGTCATGCAAAAATCCAGAGCCAGGAAGGAATCCAGGTCTCCCACAGGAGCCATCTCTGCTGCCTTTAGGGTCTGCAATGCAAGGAAGCTACAGTCAGGACCCAGAACTGGTAATTTAACCCAAATACTTCAGTGTGGGATGCAGGCATCTTAATTGCTAGGCTAACCAACTACTGTCACTTGAACTTTTTAGAAAGCTTCCACAAACTTTTTTCTTGTTAGAAGAAAGATACTTTGCCCCAAGCATGTGAGACATAGGATAGATGTCACTAATGCTATTTAACAGAAGGAGAAACTCAGGACACAGAGAAGTAAAGCGACTTCCCTGGGTTCCATGTAAATCAGTAATGTGACCTATATAGGTGATTCAAGCAGCCATCCTTTATTCTCGTTCATGAATGTAAACTATACAGGCAGCATCTGTGTTATGAACTTTTCTCTGAAATAAAATCTCCCCTTCTGTTCCTCTTTAAAAAAAAAAAAAATGTTAATTTGAAAGAGTTACTGAAAGAGGAGGAGAAACAGAGAGAGAGATCTTCCATCCGCTGATTCACTCCCAGGATGGCCACAACGGCCAGCACTGGGCCAGGCCAAGGTCAGTAGCCAGGAGCTTTATCCTGGTCTCTTACATGGGAGGCAGAGGCCCAAACAATTAGGCCATATTCCACTGCCCTCCCCAGGTGCATTAGCAGGGAGCTGGATTGGAAGTGGAGCAGCTGGGACTTGAACTGGCGCCCATATGGGATGCCGTGCCACACATGTGACTTTACCTATTAAGCCACAATGCCAGCTCATTCCTTTTTTTTTTTTTTTTAATTGACCAACATTGGCCTGCTGAAGGGGTGGGTTTCTATTTCCAAAAAAGAATTTTCAGTGGAGGTAGAGATCAAAGGAACAAATTAACTATTTCGTTACTTACAGGATTTGAAAAGTCACATTTGCAGAGTAGCCCAGCCCTTTGTGATATAATGTTTAGAGGCATTCTTTAAAAGTTAGCGCTTTTGGCCGGCGCCGTGGCTCAATAGGCTAATCCTCCGCCTTGTGGCGCCGGCACACCGGGTTCTAGTCCCGGTCGGGGCGCAGGATTCTGTCCCGGTTGCCCCTCTTCCAGGCCAGCTCTCTGCTGTGGCCCGGGAGTGCAGTGGAGGATGGCCCAAGTACTTGGGCCCTGCACCCCATGGGAGACCAAGGTAAGTACTTGGCTCCTGCCATCAGATCAGCGCGATGCGCCGGCCGCGGCGGCCATTGGAGGGTGAACCAACGGTAAAGGAAGACCTTTCTCTCTCTCTGTCTCTCACTGTCCACTCTGCCTGTAAAAAAAAAAAAAAAAAAAAAAAAAAAAGTTAGCGCTTCTGGGGCCAGCATTGTGGCATAGCAGCATAGCCATTAAGCTTCTGCTTGCAACGCAGGTATCCCATATGAGTCCCAGTTCAAGTCCCAGCTGCTTCACTTCCGATTCAGCTCCCTGCTAGTGCACCTGGGAAAGCAACAGAATATGGCCTAAGTATTTGAGCTCCTGCATCCATGTGGGAGACCCAGAAAAAGCTCCTGGCTTCAGCCTGGCCCAGCCCCAGCCATTGCAGCCATCTGGAAAGTGAACCAGCAGGTGGAAGATCTGCTTCTCTCTGTCTCTCCTAGGTCACTCTTTCAAATAAATAAACTTATAAAAAAAAAAAAAGTTACTGCCTCTGCTATGAAAAACCTGGCTGATATTTTTGCTTGTTTAATGCTATAGAAATATGATGTTTTCATCTTGAACTAATAAAATGTTTTAGGACTCAGTGGTTATTTGAGATAAGTGAGGGTCAAATGCATAAAAGCTTTTTTTTTTTTTAAATTTAT
Source organism: Oryctolagus cuniculus (assembly GCF_051225735.1). Classification (NCBI taxonomy): domain Eukaryota; kingdom Metazoa; phylum Chordata; class Mammalia; order Lagomorpha; family Leporidae; genus Oryctolagus; species Oryctolagus cuniculus. Next base: position 45,162,751 of record NC_142883.1, on the reverse strand, counting down.
TTGACAGATAGAGTTAGACAGTGAGAGAGACAGAGAGAAAGGTCTTCCTTCCATTGGTTCACCCCCAAATGGCCGCTATGGCTGGAGCTAAGCCGACCCGAAGCCAGGAGTCAGGTGCTTCCTCCTGGTCTCCCATGCAATGCAGGGGCTCAAGCACTTGGGCCATCCTCCTCTGCCTTCCCGGGCCACAGCAGAGAGCTGGACTGGAAGAGGAGCAACTGGGAGAGCTGTACTGGAAGAGGAACAACCGAGACTAGAACCCGGTGCCCACATGGGATGCTGGTGCTGCAGGCGGAGAATTAACCAAGTGAGCCATGGCACCGGCCCATAAAAGCATTAACTTACTACTGTACTTGTTCAAGATGATTATTTAGGACATTGAGCTTAACCCTAATTTTTAATGTATTTAATTTGCCATTCCTTGTGTCTGAGAAAACATGCTTTAACTAAAAAAAATGTTAAGGACTCAAAAATGATTCAGTATCCCAAACAGTTATCAACTTTGTCAGATGCAGCTATAACATTCCTACTGCGTGGTCATTCAGATGGCCTTCAGAGCTTTTCTCTTTTTACTTTAAGATTTACAGAAGTCACAGCTTTCCAAACTAGAAATAAACTACCTTTCTCTGTATCTAAAATTTTGGTCCTTGGAAAAATATGAGTTTATTCTATTTCCTTTCTAACAGAATTAAAATTTCCTTTGTTGTAAATTGGGGAAAGAGATGAATGAGAATATTTAAATTTTGATGTCAACTTTAACGAAGAGGTCAGCTTTTAATGTTATCATAAGTAATGTGGCAGAGCACGAGAGCAGTATCCCTAGAATCTTTGGAGTGAGTAATCATTTAATAAAAGAATTATTTCATGGGAAAAAAAAAGACTGGTTATCTCCTAATATCATAAAGAGTTAATAATGTTATATGAGGAAATTAAGCTCTAAATTTTTCTCACCTCACACAAGAAGTCTTCAAAAAGTTCATGGAAATATGCATTATTAAAAATTATGGACGGATTTTCAATTTTTTGATACCAAAATAAGATTCTCTTTTAATTCCACTTTCCACAAACTTTTTGTGGAAAAAATATCCTCATAAGTGTACAATTCATTAGTGACAGAGCAAGAACTCCAGATCACCTTTCAGTTCTATGCTTCTTCTCTCTGAAACAGATGAGACACTAACCTTGTCCTGTGTAAATGGAGAAACTGTCTAAGCAGACTCACAGGCAGGAGTAAATGGTGATAAGAAAAACCAGATAAGTTGAGTCTGGGCCAAGTATGTACCTGCTTGTTTACTGCCTTCCTGAAATGAAAACGCAGTCTGAGAACTGTACATCCATTTGTGAGAGATCTGATGTGGAGATGTTTTGAACTTCAGTGTTGAGCCCCTTCACTAATGGCTGCCTTCTGGATATAACCATTTACTCATGTAGCCATTTAATCATATGCTTCATGATATTTTCCTCTACTGTCTTGTTAAGTTTTATAATCCCATTTATAGAAGAGAGATCAGAGACAGTTAGTTGCCTGTAATATCATATGGCAACTCTTCTGTGATTAAATATATATATTGGATCAAGTCTTATTCCCCAGACTGACTCTACCAGTTCTTTCAAGCAATAGCTTGTGGTTGAGCTTTAATAGAAAGTCTCTCTTAACTCTCCAGCAGCTATGTTTTACGCAACTACTAATTTCAGAGGTAGGGAAATTAAATTCCTGAAAATTATCTCCTCAGAGATATTCTTTAATAATCGGTTGCTTGATTTAGCTGTAGAGTCTAATAGATTAAGCATTACCTGCTTACCAGTTCTCTAACGGCCTATGTAATTTATCTATGTAATATAGATGATTTTGTGAAATTCACTTGCCTTCTCTTGACTAAAGTTGGCTTTGGGTTCCAGTTCACCGTTTGCTTGTTACTGATTTCAGAAAACTAAGCTTTTTCATTATTAGTTTAAAATGGTGGTTTCAGAATTTAGCTGCTTTATTGTTCATTTAGAACCCATCAATGTACTGTCATATCTGTGGAATGGAGGCTGAGGAAGGAGGGAAGTCCTTTGTGTAAAAACAGTCTCCTGAGCTGTTTCTCCTGGATGCTGGAAGTTTGGTGCCTGGCAGGAAATGATATAGCAGTGCGTGATAACAAAGTGACATGAGGAGGAATAGCCTATAAGTTTCCCTGGCTTGTCCAGGATGATTGTTGACAGATAGGTTAAAGCTGATTTGATATCTAAATCTGAGGATTGGCAAAGTGTAACTTAAAATTGAGGTGTTTTAGAAAATAAATAAATAAATAACCCAGATTGAGAAAAGTTTGGACCAAGGTAGGTGCTATGAACGTTAATAGCCATGTAAGTAGACTTTTTTTTTTTTTAACCTCCTGGGTGAGAATGTGAAAGCACTATTAACAGGAGTCACTGTGCACTAACTCCCTGTGCAGGACCTCTGTCCTCAATGAGTTATTTTAAGAGTTAGCTGTAAAACTAGTTCTCAAACAGTTTTTGTTTTGTGTGTGCGTGCTTGCGTACCACGCGCAAATTGTTGAAATCTTTACTTAGTATAGAGTTGGTCTTCTGTGTACAAAGTTAATTGAAAATGAATCTTAATGGGGCTGGTAAGGTGAGAGGGAACAGGAAGAGGGGTGGGAGTGTGGGTGGGAGGGCTGATATGGTGAGTAGAATAACTATATTCCTAAAGTTGTACTTAAGAAATTTTATTCCTTAAGAAATAAATTAAATTAAAAAAAAAAAACACTGTTATTAATTGAAGGCAAGGACCTGTCAGAGTCAGGAAGTGCATAGAGAAAACATTCTTTATGAGTGCAAGAAATTTGTACATATCAAAGCATTTTTCTATCTGGTTTTCCTTACAATTTAAATTTCTTCATGGAGTAAATTTTCCATTGCAGAAAGTGAACTAAAAAAAGCAGGCCCGCGTCCAGCGCCGCAGCTCACTAGGCTAATCCTCCGCCTGCGGCGCCGGCACACCGGGTTCTAGTCCAAGTCGGGGCTCTGTCCCGGTTGCCCCTCTTCTAGTCCAGCTCTTTGCTGTGGCCCGGGAGTGCAGTGGAGGATGGCCCAAGTGGTTGGGCCCTGCACCTGCATGGGAGACCAGGAGAAGCACCTGGCTCCTGGCTTCGGATCAGCACAGTGCGCCAGCCACAGCGCACCGGCTGCAGCGGCCATTGGAGGGTGAACCAACAGTAAAGGAAGACCTTTCTCTCTCTCTCTCTCTCTCTCACTGTCCACTCTGCCTGTCAAAAATAAAAAATAAAATAAAAAATAAAGCAGGCCTGCTACCTTAGATCACACCATCCTTCTCTCTTGCCTGTAATGCTAAAGTAAAAACCATCTCCCTGTTTCTAAATCTCTTCCCCCTTTCTAGTCCATTCCTTTTAGTATAGTTGGAGGAGTCTTTCTGGAAATGCAAACTGTGGCTCTGTCTTATCGTCAGGATAAAATTCAGATTCTTGGCAAGCCACTGAGCACTCTTCAAGATCTGTACCATGCTTCCCACTCTCTGTCAATTTTTTTTTCTGCCATAAGATAGGATTGAAGTCACTCTCCATCTCTTCCTCCCACCAGCTCTTTGCACATGTTGCTCCCTCTGCCGGAAAGGTACTTTCTTTTCCCTCCCTACTTCCTTTATCTAGCTAATGCCTATACAGGCTCCAAGACAGATTGCATAAATGACCTCTGGAGAAGAGTTCTGCTTCTCCCTTCTTCTGGAGGAAGCAGCAAGAATGTTTGGCTTATTGTTTATTTGGCCCTATGCTCAAATATCTCCTTTATCAGAGAGACCTTCCTGTCCACCCTTCATTAGACTGCAATGCATCCTATCATTTTTCAGCCTCTTGCTTGCTTACCTCAAAGCATTTTTCACCACCTGACATTTTACATATTGACCTCCTACTTGCACTCCCATGTATCTATTGGTTCTTTGACTTTTATAAAATTCATTGCTCTATTCTCATTGCAAAATGATACTTACCATATGATAAGTTCTCGTTAAATACTTGTTAAATGAAACTTGTGTCGTATTCTTGAAGTCTTTTCCTAAAGCCTGACTGGGCATAAAAATCAACTGGAGCACTTAAAAAATTATTGAATTAGGATTCTTGAAATAGGGTCTGACATCCACATTTCAAAGCCACTGTTAGATTATGTAAGTACAGAAGAAACAGGCACCTTATTCTGTTTTGTATGTGTTACCTGTAAATTGAAATATTCATCTAATTGCTAATAGCTTGATTTCTCTTGTTATAACTTTTTTAAAAAGTATTTATTTTACTTATTTGTAAGGCAGAGTTAGAGGAAGAGACAAAGATCATCTATCCATTGGTTTGCAACCACAAATTTGCTTGCAACCCCAAATGGCTTCAAGGGCCACAGCTAGACCAGGCTGAAGCCAGGAGGGTGGAACTCCATCTGGGCCTCCCACATGGGTGGCAAGAACCCAAGTACTTGGGCCTTCTGCTGCTGCTTTCCCAGGTGCATTAGCAGGGAGCTGGATTGGAAGTGAAACAGGACTCTCTGGTGCTCTTAGGAGATGTTGATGTTTTAGGCAGTAGCTTAGTCCCACTGCAGCATGATGTAGACCCCATCTTGTAACTTTCAGCTTTGGTAGATAGTTTCACCGCTGGAACAATGTGGGTCCTGTGAACTGTGTGGAATTCACTAAAAGATTAGATTAGCAGTTCAGAGGGCTTTTTCTAGCAAATTCATATAAACCTACAGATGATTGGCTCCATTGTCATGTTAGCAAGGAAAGGAGCTTTTACAGGATCTAGGAAAGACCACTGTCCCTCAGAAGAGGTTTCTTAAGTCTTGTAGTCCAATGGCCCAGCGGTCAGATGTAGGGCAGTAACCCGTACAACACACCCAACTTCTCAGAAAAGGGAAGTTCAAGAAAGAACACCAGATAGAACTTTGCAAGTCAATTGAAAGTTCTTTTCCAAGTAAAGAAGTTGCCCGGTAGCATGAAGCATAGTTGAAGGCTGCAAACAAAAACAGACAACTTCTCCTGTGCTTTGTGTTATAAACATGGACTTGCCAGGTGAACACAGTGACTTTCATACTTTATTATCTTCCAGCATGTGCCTAAATATTAGCATCCCTGTTACCACCTTCAGTGCAAAAGCAAACAGTTTAGTATTCATCTAACTAAGCAGAGACAATTCAATATACACCAAAGGGAGACAGCAGGGCTGAGGAACAACTGTATTAGGTTTACTTTTTGTGAGTTTTTCAGTACACGTTAAGTTTTTTATCAGGAATTGCAAAAAGAAGGATGAAGTTGGTATCTTACAGCCCATCCAGATTTTTTTTTTTTTTTTTTACAGGCAGAGTGGACAGTGAGAGAGAGAGACAGAGAGAAAGGTCCTCCTTTGCCATTGGTTCACCCTCCAATGGCCGCCCCAGCCGGCGCGCCGCACTGATCCGAAGGCAGGAGCCAGGTACTTATCCTGGTCTCCCATGGGGTGCAGGGCCCAAGCACTTGGGCCATCCTCCACTGCACTCCCTGGCCACAGCAGAGAGCTGGCCTGGAAGAGGGGCAACTGGGACAGAAACTGGCGCCCCGACTAGGACTAGAACCCGGTGTGCCAGCGCCGCAAGGCGGAGGATTAGCCTAGTGAGCCGTGGCGCCGGCCCCATCCAGATTTTTTATACAGGGAGTTGGACCTTTGCTATCTCTTCTATCTCGGGATTGAATTACCTCTGCAACGAGCTAAATGGTGCTGCTGACAGAGAATGTCAGTCACTTGAGTTGAGACATATGGGCAGCTTGAGTTTCTCCTCATTTGAATGGTAGACATTGCTGATGGCAAAACATTTGGGGCAGAGGGGTAGCTCATAAATGAGGAACTTACCTAAGGAAAAGATGTTTCCCAGCCCTGTGGGTTCTAGTTATTGGTTTCTTCACAGCTCACTTTCTCTCAGGCCCCACCCTTCACTTGCAGAGAAGAACTTGTTGACTACGGCTCCACTTCAAGTCTTGCACAAAGGCAGATGTCTCTGAAAATGGAGCTTACGCAAAACATCTGTTCACTTGACTCTGTTCCCACGGTGTGTTTTCCTGTACGCTCCCCCCGCCTTTTTGTCCTTTTGAGAAATTGAAAACAGTATAACACAGCATTTAGAAAATTTTGCAAAAAGAGAAATCACTCCACAATACCATCCTTAGTAATAGTCACTTCCATTCCTGCCATATTACCTTCCCATCCTTCACATGCATAGCTTTTTGCCTAGCTATGTACCTTTTCTTAAACAGAAGTTCAAATCCTTTGTCATAGAGCCACTTTCTTGGTTTTTTTTTTTTTTCCTGATTATGCCATTGTCTTTTGGTTTTTGATCTAGAATAACTGAAAGGACATTGCAGTTTTTCAATAACTTTGTCAGTCAACCCTCATTTTTATTTTAATTTCTGATTTCTTTAGACCCAGGTATTCTAATTTTTAGAACTGGTTGAATCCCAACTTTCACTATTCAAAATAAAATATATATGTGTACAGAATATTTCGTTAACATTTAAGCACTGCTCTTAAATTAGATTGACCTTTTTTTTTTTTTTTTTTTTGACAGGCAGAGTGGATAGTGAGAGAGACAGAGAGAAAGGTCTTCCTTTTTGCCGTTGGTTCACCCTCCAATGGCCGCCAGCGCACTGCGCTGATCCGAAGGCAGGAGCCAGGTGCTTCTCCTGGTCTCCCATGCAGGTGCAAGGCCCAAGCACTTGGGCCATCCTCCACTGCCTTCCTGGGCCACAGCAGAGAGCTGGCCTGGAAGAGGCACAACCGGGAAAGAATCTGGCGCCCCGACCGGGACTAGAACCCGGTGTGCCAGCGCCGCTAGGTGGAGGACTAGCCTTTTGAGCCGCGGCACTGGCTTAGATTGACTTTCAAGATGCTACTCTCCCCACCTCAGGGTAGCCTCATTTAGGAAAAGAAAAAATATCTATACTTTCCTGCCTTCTGTAATGTTGCAAGCTTCAACTCTTAAAATCTTGTTGGTAGCAGTGCATCACTTGTAACTGGTTCCCCACCTTACCAGAGCTTTCTGTATTTATCACCCATCATACTCAATGGTGAATAAAGCCCCATCTGTATCTCTCATTATTCTCCCTTTTCTGACAAAAAGGAAAACCGAAATGGAGCATGTCTCCTTGTTTTGGTCAAGAGAGTAAATATTTGATGTCTTTATGAAGTATAGCACTCTTTGCTTAGACATTTAGAAGATGGACCTGTAGAGTGTCCCCTAATAGCTTAGGAAGTCTGCAAGACTTACATACAGCCTTGTTAACAGTTGCTGCATGAGCAGACAAAAGACCCTCCTTAGAATTGTAACTCTCCTTGAAATCATTGCTTATAAATTTTGCCGTTGATAGTAAAACTGGTATTTAAAATAATTTACTTTGATCCTTATGTTCTCCTGAATCCAGGTTTCCATTGAGGTAGACAATATGACCTATAAGCAACCTAGACAGCAGCTGTGGCATTGTACTGCAGTGTCTTCCTACACTGGAGCAAATATATGATAAGCTTTTAAGTTTTTTTTTTTCTCCAACACATTTAAAACACATGAAAGTTAAATTTATCCCTGTACCTTGTTTTTTTTTGTTTGTTTTTATTTGTTTTTGTTGTTTTTTGTTTTGTTTTGTTTTTGACAGGCAGAGTGGACAGTGAGAGAGAGAGACAGAGAGAAAGGTCTTCCTTTGCCGTTGGTTCACCCTCCAATGGCCGCCGCGGCCGGCGCGCTGCGGCCGGCGCACAGCGCTGATCCAATGGCAGGAGCCAGGAGCCAGGTGCTTCTCCTGGTCTCCCATGGGGTGCAGGGCCCAAGCACTTGGGCCATCCTCCACTGCACTCCCTGGCCACAGCAGAGAGCTGGCCTGGAAGAGGGGCAACCAGGACAGAATCTGGCGCCCCAACCGGGACTAGAACCCGGTGTGCCGGCGCCGCAAGGCAGAGGATTAGCCTAGTGAGCCGCGGCACCGGCCTGTACCATTTTTATTTGAATATTTTCCTCTTTTTCTAAGTCCTAACAAAAATTTTTGGAATTCTCTAGAATACTGTAAAATACTGTTGTTTGGTCCTTTTGTCCCTAGCACTCTAATTTCTTTTATCTGGAGAACAGAGGAGGACATGCTGTGGGCCATTGCTTCTTCACCTTACCTACTTTAAAATGTACATTTAGGGGCTGGTGCTGTGGCGTAGCAGGTTAAGACACTGATGTAATGCCGGCATCCCATATGGGTGCACTGTTTCGAGTCCTGACTGCTCCACTTCTGATCCAACTACCTGCCAATGACCTGGGAAGACAAACGAAGATATTGCAAGTGCTTGGACCCCTGCACCCATGTGGGAGACCCAGAAGAAGCTCCTGGCTCCAGGCTTCAGCCCTGCCTAGCCCTGGCCATTGCAGCCGTTTGGGGAGTGAACCAGCAGATGGAAGATCTCTCTCTCTCTCTTTCTCTTTCTTTCTCTCTCTCTCTCCACCTCTCCTTCTCCCACTCCCTGTCTGTCTCTCTAACTCTACCTTTCGATTAAATAGATAAGTAAATTTTTAAAAAAAAATTACTCCTTGGGACTGGCACTGTGGCATAGTGGTTAAAGCCACCCACCTGCAGTGCCAGCATCCCATATGGGTGCCGGTTTGAGTCCAGGCTGCTCCACTTCCAATCCACTTCTCTGCAATGGCCTGGGAAAGCAGTAGAAGATGACCCAAGTCCGGAGGAGGCTCCTGGCTCCTGGCTTTGGTCTGGCCCAGCCCTGGCTGTTGCAGCCATTTAGGGAGTGAACCGTCAGATAGGGGACCTCTCTCTCTGCCTCTCCCTTTGTGTAACTATCTTTCAAATAAATGAATAAATCTTTAAAAAAAAATGGACAGATTTAGAGAGAGTCAGTGTGTCTGTGATGCCCTTTTCAATTCTCCTTGGTTTGATCTTTGAGGGACTTACTATTTCATTTCCTTAGCCTAGTAGGAGAGAGCACAACTACAAAAGAGAAGGTTGGTGGGGAAAATTTATAGAGCTAGTGTTTTACAGACTGGATTAAACTTTTGTAGCCAGTGAATTTGAGGAATTATTTGTGAGGCCATAGTAAAATAGCACTGATCAATTCATTTAAACAACAACAACAAAAAAAACAGAACTCCTTGGTTTTCTGATATTTGAGAATTCACTTTTAGTAGTTTATACCTTGGTGGATAAGCTATAGTGGGACTGCATTGTCGTCATTATACAGACCACCACCACCAACAACAACAAAATAACTCAGTAAACTAAAGAAGGCAGGCAATCAGGTTTAAAGAAGGGTAAAAATAAATAAATTTAAAAAACTCTGAAATAGGCCTAAATTTTGATCTCTGCTGTGTCATTCACTGATTGTGCAATTGGTAAGCTTAAGCAAGTTACTCTCAAAATCTTTGTTTTCTCATCTGTGAAATGAGAAGAATGACTTCTGTTCAAAGTCAGTGTAAAATTGTGATTGTTAGGCCGGCGCCGCGGCTCACTAGGCTAATCCTCCGCCTTGCGGCGCCGGCACACCAGGTTCTAGTCCCGGTCAGGGCGCTGGATTCTGTCCTGGTTGCCCCTCTTCCAGGCCAGCTCTCTGCTGCGGCCAGGGAGTGCAGTGGAGGATGGCCCAAGTGCTTGGGCCCTGCACCCCATGGGAGACCAGGATAAGCACCTGGCTCCTGCCTTCGGATCAGCGCGGTGTGCCGGCTGGGGCGGCCATTGGAGGGTGAACCAATGGCAAAGGAAGACCTTTCTCTCTGTCTCTCTCTCTCTCACTGTCCACTCTACCTGTAAAAAAAAAAAAAATAGTGATTGTTAAGCACCAGACATAATACCTAACACAGAGTATGTGCTCACTAAATGATAGTTACAAAGTCCTCTTTAAGCTTACTTCACAGGGCTCAGAGCCAGCACCTAACCCCTGCTGCAATCATATAGTTCCCAGAGGGAACGTTTTGATGGACTTGCCAGTTTGCCAGATTCCAGGCTTTCACAAATAAGCATTTGTGGAATAACAGTAACGTTGCCATTGTTGGCAGTAAACAATACAGTTTGGGCTCTGGTAGACCTGAGCCTGAGAACCAATTTGAGAGTCGCAGAAGCCAGCCTCTAACATAGTAGTGATTGTTGCCCCTAAATATTTACATCCTTATGTGATCTCTTCCCACATTAAATATGGCTGACCTATATAACCAGTAGGATATTGCAGAAATTATAGTGTGTGTCTTCCAAGGTTAAGTCAAAAATATTGCACTTCTGCCTTATTCTCCTTGTGATCACTCATTAAGCAAAGCCAGCTTCTGTGTCATAAAGACGCTCCAGCAACTCAGTGAAGAAACTTACATAACAGAGAACTGAGGCCTCCTGTCAGTAGCCATGTAAGTGAACCAGCTGCCTTGATAAGCAAATCCTCCAGCCCCAGTCAGGGCTTCAGATGACTATAACTTCATAAGAGATCGTAAGCCAGAACCACTCAGCTAAGCCGCTCCTGGATTTCTGACTGCCAGAAACTAAGAAGATAAATATTTGTTGTTGTTTTTTTTTTTTTTTTAAGTAATGTATTAGGCATCAATAGATAGTCAGGAGTCATCAGCATGTAGGATACCTACTGATGGCCAAAAGTGTGGATGAAGGCATCTAGAAAAGTGTATAGAGAAGAAGATGTCTGATGACAACATCGTGGAAGCCATCATCTTTAAGAAATTAACAAAAGGGCCTGGCATACAGTGGGTAAAGCCACTGCCTGCAGTGCTAGCATCCCATATGAGCGCTGATTTGAGTCCCAGCTGCTCCACTTGTGATCCAGCTCCCTGCTAATGTGCCTGAGAAAACAGTGTAAGATGGCCCAAATGCTTGGGCCCCTGCATACACATGGAACACCCGGGAGAAGCTCTTGGCACCTGGCTTCTGCCTGGCCCAGCCCTTACTCTTGGGGCCATTTAGGACATGAATCAGTGGGTAGAAGACCCCTCTCCATGTCCCCGCATCTGCACTCTGTAACTCTGCCTTTCAAAAAATGAAATAAATCTAAAAAATAAAAACAAAAAAGAGAAGTTGGCAGAAGATGGAATGATTAGTCAGAAATAGGAATAATAAAGTTTCAAGAAGGTGGTAGAAGGTTATCAGCAATATCAAATAGTCAAGTATAAGCAAAATAAGGACTGAAGAAAAGTTCAGTGTTACAAACAGGAGAAAGTCCAAATTACAGCACTTTGAAAAGAGAATCACAGATGAGACAGTGGAGATAATTGAGAGCCTTTACGTATGTCTGCCCTTTCTGCCCTCTTTGATCTTATCATCCACCACTCCTTCCTTGTTGGCTCACTAGTTTCAGCACAACTGACCTTCTGACTATTTCCCAAACTAGTCAGTCACACGTCCGCCTCAGAACCTTTGCATTTGCTGCTGCCTCCCCGCCTTAAATGTGCTTTTCCCAAACAGCTACATGGCTTCCTCTGCTACTTCTGCAGACACTACCCTATTAGAGAGGCTTGTCCTGATCAGACCTTGTAACACAGCCTTACAGGCAGCATGCTGTGTTGCTGTTTCTCTACTGTGTTTTTCTCCTAGCACTTATAACCATCTGATATCTAGAGTGTCAGCTGCTGCTGAGCCATGGCCAGTTGTTGCTATATGTAAATGTGGGATCGAGTCCAGGTTATTCAAGAGAGGCTGGAAGTTCTGAATTTTGAGTACAATTAATTTGTCAGTGAATTTGTGTTTTAAAGTTTTGTGAAGGTCAAACAATATGTCTGGTGAAAGGGCAGAGTAGGGTAGAGTAAGATTAGATTATGATAGTGGGAGTCTCAGAGAGGCACCAGGCAGACTCATTGTCTTAGAAGCTAAGGAAGAAACTCATAAGAAGGAAGTGATTTGCCAGTACACATCAGGTGTTAAATGAAAGAGTAGGCATTGATGTTAAACTACAGATAGAGGGTCTTTGTTCTTTGAATCTATCACTTGAGAAATCATTGGCAGAAAGGGTGAACAGGAGTTTTAGAGGAGTAATGCAGCAGAAGCAAGATGGCCGTGGGTAGAAAAAAAGTGACTGGTAAGGGAAGAAAACTGGGATAGCAAGTATTGGCTTTTAAACAATTTCAGTAATAAAGAGAACTAGGGAACAGGGGATCAAGTTAAGGCGTTTTAAGATATGAGAGACCAGAGAAGAACATGTTTCCAGGTTCAGGAGAAGCAGTAAGAAGGGAGATAAAAGTAGGGAGATGAGAGAGAATGCGGTCAGGTGCAGGTTAATAATCTTTTTGGCAACTGGATATATCATTCTGTCTGATTGGAGAAAGGACATAGGTCTGCAGGTGAGATAAAGTGGTAGGAGAAATCTCAATAGCTAGTCCCCACTCTGTGGATATTGTGGAAGGCTCGGTCAACTGTATACAAAGAGAACTGATTATAGGGAAAACTATTAAGAAATAGGACATGGGACTACATTGGATGGGAAAGAGTAAACACATCAGAGTCAAAAGATTGTTGTCAGAGGTGAGAGTTTGGTTTCTGAAATCAAGTCCATCAGTATTTTAGAGGGACCCTGGGAGTGAGACATCTAAGCAACTCTGGTAAAGGTCTTTGAAGGTCAGGAAAGTGAGAAATTTGGAGACAAAGCCGTTGAATGTGCGTCTGTATGAACAATAGAATCTCTTAAGATTATATACGAATCAGGGTGAAAAAAGATTGAGCAAAGATCAGAGGTAAATAAAAGATGATGACAAGGAGGTCAAAAGATGACGTGAGCCTCAGTAAGGGCTTTGCCAAGGGTGAAAGAGACGGTCTGAAATCAGGGTTTGACATTTTGGCCAAATGCTTAGAAGCCTAACTTGCATTCCTTCTGCAGGTGTGTTTTAAATACCTGGGTAGGCACTTGTTGAATCATGCAAACAAAATGATTTTTCAAGTGCTGAATTGTTTTTCTAAGTTAATCTCCTTTTCTTTTGCTTTGTTTTAAATATTTATTTTATTTATTTGCCTGAAAGTCAAAGTGGGAAAGAAGAGAGATCTCCCTTCCACTGATACACTTCCCAAATGGCTTCAACAGCAAGGGCTTAGCCAAGCTGAAGCCAGGAGCCAGGTACTTCTTCCAGGTCTCCCACATGGGTACAAGGGCACAAGCACTTCGGCCATCTCTTTTTTTTTTTAAGATTTTAATTTTATTATTTATTTTTGAGAGATAGAGTTACAGACAGTGAGAGGGAGAGACAGAGAGAAGGGTCTTTCATCTGTTCAGTTCACTCCCCACATGGCCATGGAGCTGGGCAGATCTGAAGCCAGGAGCCAGTTAAATCCTCAAAAAGAGCTCAAGTGAATATATGGCCAGACATCGTCTAGAAAGAAGTGCTGTTGACCTCAAAGAAGACTGAAGGGGAACCAAGGGCTGGGGAGGCAAATATCTGTTTTCCCACATAGGCTTTCCTGCTTCCCTTTGTAAGCCCCATGGTCTTCCTAACTTTTTGTTTTCAGTACTTAGTTTTGTATATTTTAAAGCAAAATTTAATGTCACAGAAACTTAGTAAAAGGGCCGGTGGTGTGGCGTAGCCAGGTAAAGCCACCACTTGTGGTGCCAGCATCCCATATAGGCACCGTTTCCAGTCCCAGCTGCTCCATTTCCAATTCACCTTTCTGCTAATGCACCTGGGAAAGCAGTGGAAGAGACAAGTCCTTGGGCCCTTGGGCCCTTGGGCCCTCGCACCCAAGTGGGAGATAGCTTCCGGCTTCGGATCAGTCTAGCTTTGGCCATTGCAGCCATTTGGAGAGTGAACTGGAGGGTGAAAGATATTTTCTCTCTCTCTTTCTCTCTCCCCACCCCTCTTTCTAATAAATAAATAAATCTGAGAGAGAGAAAGAGACTTAGTAAAGGAAAAAGAATCAGTTGTAAAGGATGGCCTGAACGTAATTGCCACGTGGGACTATGCCCCAATCCTTCCCTGTTCAGACCTAAGCTTTGTTTTGTCTTCAGGATGCTCTGAAAAATATAACAAACATCACACCAAGCTTTGCAGTGAAATCCTGCCCTTGTTCTCTTTAGATGAACTGACCAGATGTGTTTTTAACCTAGTTGCTTCAAACTATTAGGTCAGCAATGTCTTGTTGTAATAACATCTAACACAGGGTAAATTAAAGCTCCACCTGGGGTGTCAGATGACCTGAGGGCTTAGTCCTGGCTCTGCTGCTAAGTCATTAAATTCTCTAGGCTTCAGATGGTACATCAGATTCTCTGTTCTAAGCTCAGAAATGAATTTTAACTGTCTTAAGCAAAAGGATGTCAGAGATCACCTAAAGGAATGGGGCTGGAGGACCAAGCTTAGAGAACATGCAGGTGCCAGGAGGCATTCAGGGAAAGCCAGGGCATAGGACATTCATGTCTTGCCATTCTTCCCCATGATGAGTGTGACCATGCCCGTTATCCCTGATCCTTTGAGGCACCTGTGTAAGACTCAGGGTCCTAGGAGACTTCCCAGGCGGCCAGAACTCAGGCCACATTCCAATTCCCTGCAAACCCCTTGCAGTTCCAGTTGGAAGCCATCAAGGCCACATTTGGGCAAATTCCCCAAAAAGAAACTCTGGTGTTACTAGAAAATTTTGAGAGATCTATCGCTTGACAATCCAAAACAACAAATGCCAAAACAGATGTGCTCTATCTATAAAAGTTAGAAGATTTAATTGTATGACAAATGATAAAATTACTGATTGCAAATTGAGTATGTCAAACATTCCTAAGCTGCACGTGGATGAGGCAAAAATGGAGTAAAATGTTTTATTGGTAAATGAGTATTCAACATGAACAAAGCAAAAGGAATGGGGCAGGGGATGGTCTCCCATTCTAGTCTGTAGGGAAAAAGACTAGTAAGGTTAGTCATGACTAGAATTTGTCTCCTTGCCTTGATCAGACAGACTTTTTTTTCCTTCAATTACAGGAACGTCAAGAAAAGAGAAAAACATATAGCTGCATCTTAGTATAGTTGTGCTGGGCACTGTGCAGCAGATTTTAAGCAGAAGAACAGCTGAAGCTAAAATGGTCTGATGGTTGTAGTTAATGAATAAGAACTAGAGGCCTAAGCTCTTTGTGTTGCCAGTAATTGATCTAGTAGCTTGCCCCAGTCTTTGCTTGTCTAGTGATAAGGAGAGAAATAATCTCACCACCTGCATTCATAGGCATGTGTCTGAGAGGAACACCCTGGGGGAGAGGGTTCCAGGTACAGCTTGCCATTCCAGTACTGTTTATTGGATGCTTGGCAATGTGTGAGGAATGTTTACTTACAGACAATAGTATGATCTTTGGGTTTGGATTTTCTGTTATAATCTAAATTCCTTTAGGATTACATAATCTAATTTTTCTCACTGTCTAGAGATGTGTTTTTGACTTTGACAACAGTTTCATATAAGGGCACAATGATTTTTTTGTTGTTGTTGTTGTTCCTGTTTTTCTGGATTTAGCCGAAGTTTTCAGTAGACCCTGGCATTAATATCTCTGTAGTCACTTGATCTCTTGTCTAGTACTTAAATCTTTGGTCACACTAAGTGGGAACCTCTAGTGGGATGGACAGAAGCTGCCTTGGCACCTTGACTTGGAAAATTAAACAACTAAAAAGAGAAAGCTTATCAGGAGAAGGAAGATGTTGAGGGTTGGGGAGGGTGAAATGTATTTCATAGTTTCCACTAGATGAATAATCCTTAGGACAAAATAGTTCATGTTACATTATTTAAATTTAATATAAAAGCCAACCAGCTTGTCTTGTACAATAATACTATGTGCCATCAGTGTTATATAATAATTTACCTATAAATTGTGGTTTCAGGCAGGAATACCACAGAAACTCAGGAGTTTGGCATTACCAAACATTACATGAAAAATCTACTTCTTTTTCATTTTGAAATAAAAGAAGTATATCCGCTTTCTGAAATGATTTCTCATAGGAAATGACCCATTTCTTGTGTGTGTGTCGGGACCGGGGGAGGGGAACATGTAAAACAGTAGAATTCCTCTCCAGCTGACATTCAGCAATTGGCCAGGTGTGTTTTTGCTTTGTTTTGCTTCCTTGACCTTCCTGCTGGCCATGGATGATCATCCTGGGCACATTCCTCAAAGATTATTCCAACCACAGAACAGTTAAGTATTTTCTTCCCTTAGTTGACCTTTCCCACTACATGGCTTGAGAAGAAACTGCCAGTTAATAAATGTCATGCTTTAGGAAGTGATTTTGATCAGAAGGGGTTGGCACAGAGTACTTCCCCAAATATATTTAAAGCAGAGCGTTCTTCCCTCCATTTCTGAGACTGAAATACTGCTATCATTCCCAGCAGAAACTGCAGGTCTTTTTTCTACTGTCCAACCCAACTGGATTCATCTCTCAGCCAGATGTTCTTCATTCCCCTCAGCATAGTCTTTGTTCCTAGTCTTGATCGATGGGTGGGGATAGAGGAGATGAGAAGAGTTGAGATCTGAATGGATTTCAGCCACTTTTCTTTCACTCCTGTGTGCTTTACTTTTGAATTCTATCCTGTTGAAAAGTAGGGAAGATAATTATGTTTCATCTGCCATCAACTGTATCATAACATAGAGCAGCGTAGGAGAGTGGTTCCTAGCATGAGCTTTCAACTCAGATCTTGGTTTGTATCCTTGCTGTAAGGTTTGCTAGCTGTGTGATCCTGGGCAAACACCAGTAACCTAGCACAGTCTCTAAGCCCTCAATCTTTTACATGTGAATTGGGGGCAAAAATAGTACCTACTTCACAGGATTGTTGTGCAGGTGACATGAAGTCATGTAAAGTGCTTAGCTCAGTGTCTAGCATTCAGTAGGCATCTGGTCAGTTAGCTATTATTAGCTCATTTCATATATCTAACCAGGGTTGACTTTGCCCATGTTAAGCAAGTGATGTTATGGCAGAGAGGAATAGATAGACTTCAGTTTTCTGATAAAGACTCTGGAGAACTTCACTGTCACTCACTTTCTGTGAGAAAAGTGATCCTCTACGTGTCATTTTCTTATCATGCAGCTAATTATTCTCCATCTTTAGATCAAGAGAGTAGTATTCTCTTTATCTTGTTTCTTATTTAATATAGAGATTCTGAAGCCATTTTGGGTTTATATTTAACATACAAACAGCTCCAAAGAGTTTAGTGGAGAATTCTTGTTTCTGGACCACACTCCAAAGAACTAGTCAATTCAGGAAACATGAAAAAAGTTTACAGCTGCCTTTCTAAAGCAGATTGATCAGAGACCAACTGGTCAGTTGAGTCTACGGGCTGCTGTTTCAGGCAGACTGATATGTGCACAAATAAGTCATGTTTCTGGCAAAACAGAACTTAAGCTTTACCTTACCCTGAAGTGCATATGATTAGATTTATATGTAATTTTGTTTGTGTGTGCAAATCAAGCATTTAATTGTCAAGTTGGACTTGATCCATCTAAACTTGTGGTTATGAATTTTGTTTTCACTTCTTGCCACCATCCTTCCTTCCTATCTTTGATAGCATTTACGGAGCTTTGAATTATTTTCAGTGGTAAGAAGTTTTTTGTAACCAGCTGTACTCTCATTCCTGGTCCCCTTGTGACCCACAGAATGTCACTTTTTTGGTCATAATCTGGGTCCACAGAATAAAGGCAGCTAGTTGTACAACAGTGGGTGTGTCTGCCTGTGACTCTCTGGGGACCTATATGGCACCTAACAGCAGGTCCCCTCCCTGCCCCCGCCCAGCTGATGTGCTGTACATATTCTGACAGAAAAGTTCACTGAGGTTTAGGTACATGATTTTAATTGAAAAGCCTCTTTTCCCTTACATTGTATGTGAGTTTGACTCTTGGTGTTTTATAATCAGGAATTTCCAAAGTAAGGGAATCTTTGAATTGACAGAAGGGACCTTGCTTGCCACCCCTTGGCCTCATCTTCATGAAAGCACTAAATCCATTTTTATTTTTTTTTATATGTTGTATTTTCCTTGATTACTTTTTTTTTCCCAGGTAGAGCTATAGACAGTGAGAGAGAGAGACAGAGAGAAAGGTCCTCCTTCCTTTGGTTCACTCCCCAAATGGCTGCCATGGCCGGCGCTGCGCCGATCCGAAGCCAGGAGCCAGGTGCCCCCCTACCCCCGTCTCCCATGCGGGCACAGGAGCCCGAGCACCTGGACCATCCTCCACTGCCCTCCCAGGCCACAGCAGAGAGCTAGCCTGAAAGAGGAACAACGGGGACTAGAACCCGTCGCCCATATGGGATGCCGGCGCCACAGGTGGAGGATTAACCAAATGAGCCACAGAACTGGCCCCACTAAACCCATTTTTAAAAACCACTTTTGGGGCCTGCGCTGTGACGTAGCAGGTTAAGCCGTAGCCTGCAGCACCAACATCCCATGTGGGTACTGGTTCAAGTCCCAGCCGCTCCACTTCCAATCCAGCTCTCTGCTGATATGCCTGGGAAAGCAGTGGAGGATGGCCCAAGTCCTTTGGCCCCTGCACCCATGTGGAAGACCCAGAAGAAGCTTTTGGCCCCTGGCAGCCTGGCCCAAATTGGGGAGTGAACCAGCAGGTGGAAAATCTCTCTTTCTCACTGTGTCTCTCCTTCTCTCTCTGTAAATCAAATAAATAACTCTTTTTTTTTTTTTTTTTTTTTTGACAGGCAGAGTTAGTGAAAGAGAGAGACAGAGAGAAAGGTCTTCCTTTTTCCGTTGGTTCACCCCCCTAATGGCTGCTACGGCCGGCATGGCCAGCACGCTGCGCTGATCCGAAGCCAGGAGCCAGGTGCTTCCTCCGGGTCTCCCATGCGGGTGCAGAGCCCAAGCACTTGGGCCATCCTCTACTGCCTTCCTGGGCCACAGCAGAGAGCTGGACTGGAAGAGGAGCAACCGGGACAGAATCCGGCGCCCCGACCGGGACTAGAACCCAGAGTAACAGTGCCACAGGTGGAGGATTAGCCTAGTGAGCCGCGGCGCCGGCCCAAATAAATAACTCTTTATTTTTTTATTTAGTTAGTTAGTTATTTTTTGACAGGCAGAGTGGACAGTGAGGGAGAGAGACAGAGAGAAAGGTCTTCCTTTGCCATTGGTTCACCCGCCAATGGCCGCCACAGCCGGCACGCTGCGGCTGGCGCACCACGCTGATCTGATGATAAGAGCCAGGTACTTATCCTGGTCTCCCATGGGGTGCAGAGCCCAAGGACTTGGGCCATCCTCCACTGCACTCCCTGGCCACAGCAGAGAGCTGGCCTGGAAGAGGGGCAACCGGGACAGAATCTGGCGCCCCGACCGGAACTAGAACCCGGTGTGCCAGCGCCGCAAGGCAGAGGATTAGCCTAGTGAGCCGCGGCGCCGGCCCAAATAAATAACTCTTAAAAACAAAAACCATATTTATATATGCTTTCAAGCATTAGCAACCAATGTTCTAAGAACAACATTGCAGAACTCCTAAAACCAGGAAGTTAGTTCTTAAACTTAATGTTTGTCAAAGAGAAACTGTCTCTGTCACAAAAGGAATGACTGGACTGAACTCAGCTGTTTTAAGTTCTCAGCAAATAGATTTATTTTGTAGATGTAGAGAACTACTTTGTTTACTGGAAACCAAAGTGCCCAAGCTGTTACTTTGCCCTTTGAATAGGTAGACTATTTAGGCTTTATTTTAAACATATTTTCATTTACTAAAGCAGACAGTTGCTGTGTTGGCAGAAGTGTAAATCTCATTTCCTGTCTGTGGTGTACCCCAGTCATCCTGTCACTAAGACATGTTGTTTTTAGTTTGTTCCTGTAATGTGAGTGAAACAGAGTGACCCACAGCAGGGTAGCATGTGCACACCACAGATGTAACAAGAGACAAGACTTGTGCAACAGCCCACAAGAGAGCAATGCTTTATTTGAAGATGAAAACAAAACAAAATCCAGACAGCCCCTCCCAACCAGAATGCAAATTTTTAAGTGGCATCTGTGAATTCTTATGTTTTGTTTTTGTAGACATGTTCCAGTCTATTTGGCAAGTTACCTCAAAGGTTTTATCCAGCTTCATGCCACTCTATTAAAGAATAAAAGTGGGTCAACAATTGACAGCATTGTAGAGGTGATTTAAGTTTGCCAATTATTTTATCATCAAGCATTCTTTTATTTTATGGTCCACTAATCTACCACATTTATTGAGTTCTCTAATGGTTGTTTTTCATATGTGTGACTTGCCCTAAATTTACAGTTCCTGCTGGAGTGATGCAGCAGATATAACTGTGGAAAAAAACCCTGGGATTAATTCATTCACCATTACATATCTTTGAAGCACCTAAAATAGCCTGGCACTGTTTCTATTGCTAAGGATACAGTGAGGAACAAAACAAAGTCCTTGTTCTCATGGAGCCTGTCTTCTACAATGTGGCAGTAGCTCTGATCAGGTATACAAGTGAATACATTTATTTTTGTTTATGATAAATATCCTGAAGGAAACAAAACAGCAGGATAGAGTATGCCTGGGATGGAGGGAAGGAGGCTGATACTAGGGCTGAGAATGTAAATAGTGACAGGCCAGGAGAAAAGTGTTCCAAGTAGGGAACAAAAGGCACAAAGGCCCTTAGAGGGGGTCTGAAACACTAAGACAGGAAGGAGGGCCACCGTGCTACCAGAACGCATAAGCAGAGAGGGGATGTGTAAGATAAAGGGAAGCCCGTGGAGGGCTTTAGGGAAGTGGCCTTATTTGATCTATATACGTATATTTCAAATTCTCTCTGGTTGGTATTTGGTGAGTGGATAATAAGGGGGGAGAAGTGGTTGCAGACAGATCTGTTAAGAGGCTCTTGCTATTATAATGTCTGGTATTTGTTTCACTTAGGAGGCAAGGTAAAAGGGATAAGGACATAGAAGAAACAAAATTGGTCGTGAATTAAAGCTCCTTTTTTATATATTTGAAATTTTCTATAATGAAAGATTTTTTTTTTATAAAAAGCTTGTAAAGCTTGCTGGTAAATTTGATATATATTGCAGGGAGGAAAGATAGAAACCAAGAATGACTGCTGAGTGTTTGCCCCCAAACAACTGAATGTGTAAAGATGGAGGTCGGTTGGCAGGGGATAGAGAGGAGAATAGAAAGAGTCCAAAGAGAGGGCTCAGAAATTCAGTTTTGACACTATAAATTTAAGATGCCAGTTAGATTTCTGAGTGGAAATATTCAGTCAGCAGTGTCACAATACAGTGGCAGTACCATTCTCATAAACAAACTTGGAACCTTCCATATGTGTTTATAAACTCTGCCATTAGTAGCTTCTACCCTTTTCAAATACTGTAGGCTTGTTAGTCTGTTAATATGAAGTAATTTAAACATATTTTTGTTTTCTTTGGAAACATTTGTAATTTGAATAGCCCTGTTTGGAGCAGTAGTTTACCCACTGTGTTGTCACCACATGAATAATGATGTTTAAATGTAGGACAAACTCCAGTGGGTTCAGCACACTTCCTGGGAACTACCCCTTTGGATTGCATCTGGGGATGCAAGGTGTTGAGAATAAAATTTTTAGCCAATGTTTAGTGTGTGATTTTTTGAATATAAATCTTTTTTGCAGACTTTGGGATCTATTATTAGTAATTAAGTATTGAAACACTTCATATCTAATTAGTACACTTTTGAAATACCACCATTGGTAACCATAGATATACTATTAATAACTGATATTTATTAAGGGCTTATTACTATTCCAGGTACCAGTTTACAGAACTATATTTTCAGGGTAGGCATTTGTGAAGCAGTTACATCACCATTTGGGATACTCATCCCATATTAGAGTGCTTGATTTGAAGCCTGGCTCCTCCAATTCCCATCCAGCTTCCTGCTAATGTGCATCTTGGGAGGTGGAAAATGATGGCTCAAGTTGTTGGATCCCTGCGAGCCATGTGGAAGACCCAGATTGAGTGCTAGGCACCTTGCTTTGGCCTGGCCCAGCCCTAACCGCGCAAGCATTTCCTGAGTGAACCGGCAGATGAAGGATCTCTTTGTCTGCCTCTGCCTCCCACCCTCTCTTCTCTCTTTCTCTTTCAAGTAAAATTAAAATAAATAAAATATAAAGAAGTTATAATCTCATTAACTCCTCATAACAACCTCATTTTATTATCACTGTTTACAGATAAGAACATTTAGGCCCAAAAAGTTCGCTCAGGAGGTAGCAGAGTCAGGATTCAAACTCAGATTATTTATCTGTTTTTTGGTTTGTCCCCAGGAACTTCACTCTTTTACCTGCTACCATGTGATGTATACAGACAATTGTAAGTTTTGTCACAGATAAATTGTCTGGTATAAACAGCACTCTATAAGTAACCAGGGTCTTTCATGATTTTGTTTTTACTTCATCCCATGAAGTTGGAATTTAGTAATAGGGAAGAAAGAATAAGTCCTAAAATGAATCTCCATTCTAATCTCTTGATTCCCCTCCTTAAGTAATTTCTTTTTGTTCAATTTTTTTTTCCCTTGTAGCATCAGCGAGAGCTTTCTAACTGTCAAAGGTGCTGCTCTTTTTCTGCCACGGGGAAATGGCTCATCCACACCAAGAATCAGCCACAGACGCAACAAGCATGCAGGTAAAGCAACATACACACCATTCCTTTCTTGATTATCTGCCTTTTGTCCTGAAAGGCTGACCACCTCACCCCCATTTCTCCAACAGTTGTTTAGTGAAAGAAAGCACTGTACTGTGATATGCTCATGTTTCCTTCGTTCTCACAGACCATTTTGTGTTCTCACAGATCGTTACAGATACATATATAGTGAGCCTTAAATATATAGCAAGTGTTCAATAAAATAAGTTTTGTTAGAATAGTGATAAGGAACAAAAATACT
This sequence comes from Oryctolagus cuniculus, assembly GCF_051225735.1. Taxonomy (NCBI): domain Eukaryota; kingdom Metazoa; phylum Chordata; class Mammalia; order Lagomorpha; family Leporidae; genus Oryctolagus; species Oryctolagus cuniculus. The sequence continues at coordinate 45,139,948 of NC_142883.1, read as the reverse complement.
GAGAGGTGGACTTTGGTATAGTGGCTAAGACAGCAGAGTACTTGGATCTGCTTCAGATTCCAGCTTCCTATAATGTATACCCCAAGAGAGAGCAGGTGATATCTCAGTGTTTGGATCCCTGCCACCCAGGTAGGAGACCCAGAGTGAGTTCCACTTTCCTGGCTTTGGCTTGGCCCAGCCCTGGATGTTTTCTGCATTTGGAGAGTGAATCAGCAGATGGACGATCTCCTCATCTGTCTCTTTCAAATAAAATGAAAATAATTTTAAATTTTTTTAATTTTTAAATACTCTAATAAAATAATATGTAGCTTCTTAACTAAGGCTTTAATAACTAAAAGACATTCAGATGTTTTCTTAGATCCTGTGAAAAAGTCCTTTGAACTAACCAAGGATTAAATTTCTTATTTCTATCTGTTCTCTAGTAATATTCCAAGGAGCATGATATAGTATATTAGTAACATAAATAAAGTAAATTCACTGTCATTGCCATATAACAGGAATTATTATATCACATATTAAGATACAAGTTCTTAAAAGCTGAATGCTTAAATGCTTTTTGAATGTGTACACACTAAAAAGATTAGAAATTTAACCCTGGTGACTTTTATAAATAAGGAGACATTGAATAAAAGTTCACCCGGGAATGAGTCTAAGATTGGTTTTGAAATACCCAAACAGTAGTATATTAATTATATTTTCCTAAAGTCAGATTCACTGGTGGTAATGGGATGAAAAAAAAAAGTGAGAAACCTGGAAAGTGTCCTAAGGAGAGAATTCTCTCAGTGTTTGATATCCACAGCTCAGGAAGATAATTAGCCTCATGCTTCTCTTCAACCAGGAAGCCTGATTTATGTCATTTTGAAGGAAAAATCAAAGTCAACCTGAGAACAATAATCCTGAGCTGCATTATATAGAAATGATTGCCTGTTTTCATAAATATGCCACTTTTTTTTTTTTTTTTTTTTTTTTTTTTGGACAGGCAGAGTGGACAGTGAGGGAGAGAGACAGAAAGGTCTTCCTTTGCCATTGGTTCACCCTCCAATGGCTGCTGCGGCCGGCGCACTGCAGCTGGCGCACCGCGCTGATCCGATGGCAGGAGCCAGGTGCTTCTCCTGGTCTCCCATGGGGTGCAGGGCCCAAGTACTTGGGCCATCCTCCACTGTACTCCCTGGCCACAGCAGAGAGCTGGCCTGGAAGAGGGGCAACCAGGACAGAATCCGGCGCCCCGACCGGGACTAGAACCCGGTGTGCCAGCGCCGCAAGGCGGAGGATTAGCCTAGTGAGCTGCGGTGCCGGCCATAAATATGCCACTTTGATGACTTGTGACCTCCAGGAGTAGAAGAAGTTGAAGGGGCCAGCATTATGGCATAGCAGGTAAAGCAAGCATGTGCGATGCCAGCATCCCATATGGGCGCCAGTTCATGTCCTTGACTGCTCCATTTCTGATCCACTTCTCCACTAATGGCCTGGGAAAGGCAGCAGATGGCCCACGTGCTTGGGCCCCTGCTACCCACATGGGAAACCTGGAAGAAGCTCCTGGCTCCAGGATTTGGCCTGGCCCAGCCCTGGCCACTGGGGAGAGTGAACCAATGGATAGAAGATCTCTGTCTCTGCCTTTCCCTCTCTCTCTGTAACTCTGCTTTTCAAACAAGTAAGTAAATCTTTAAAAGAAGAAGAAGAAATTGCAATTACTAGGAAGGGAACAGAGAAGACTGCAAACCTTGATTGTATAGGTCAGAGGTAAAAGCCAGAAATACTGGATCCCACTGAGCTAGTAGTTGAATTTAGCTCTGATCAAAATAATCTCACTAGTCTAGTGGCAGTCATACTTGTTAAGACCTTCATCCAGTTGTAAATGTGGGAGCTCAGAATTATAATCCATTTTGTTGAACAGTATTATCCTTCTACCAAAACTGCCCAACAGTGAAAAAAAATTTAAGGGTTGAGGGAGGGGCATGGCATTGTGGTGTAACAGGTAAAGCCACCACTTGCAACACTGGTACCCCTATGGGTGCTGCTTTGTGTCCTGGCTGCTCCACTTACATTCTAGCTCCCAGCTAATGGCCTGGGAAGAGCAGCAGAAGATAGCCCAAGTATTGAGGCCCCTGCCACCCACATGGGAGAACCAGATGAAACTCCTGGCTCCTGGCTTCAGTCTAGCCCAGTCCTGGCTACTGGGGCCATCTAGGTAGTGAACCATCAGATGGGAGATCAATTGATCTCTCTCTCTCTCTCTCTCTCTCTCTCTATCTTCTCTCTCTCTGTCTGTCTCTCTCTGCCACTCTCTATCTCTTGGTGTGTCTCTCCCTCTCCTTATAACTCTGCCTTTGAAATAAAAATATTTAAATTAAAAAAAAAAATGAGTAAGGGGAATTTAAAAAAAACTTTTTAAAGTTAGCTTAGATTGCATTTTTTAAATGTTTATTTTATTTGTTTGAAAGGCAGAGTTTTTTTTTTTTTAAAAAAAGGTTTATTTATTTATTTGAGAGGTAGAATTATAGACAGAGAGAGGGAGAGACAAGGAGAAAGGTTTTCCATCTGCTGGTTCACTCCCCAAATGGCCACAATGGCTAGAGTTGAGTGAATCCAAAGCCAGGAGTCAGGAGCTTCCTCCAGGTCTCCCATGTGGGTGCAGAGGCCCAAGCACCTGAGCCATCTTCTACTACTCTCTCAGGCCATAGCAAAAGCTGGATCAGAAGTGGAGCAGCCAGGACATGAACCGGTGCCCATATAGGATGCCGGCACCTCAGTCAGAGGCTTAGCCTACTACATCACAGTGCCGTCCCCAAAAGGCAGAGTTTTACAGAGAGAGACAGAGACAGAGACAGATCTTCCATCTGCTGGTTTATTCCCCAAATGGCCAAAATGGCTGGGGTTGGGACAGGCAGAAGCCAGGAGCCAGGATCTTCATCCAGGTCCCTCATGTGGGTACAGGGTCCCAAGCACTTGGGCCATCTTCCACTGCTTTCCCAGGCCTTAACAGGGAGCTGAATCAGAAGTGGAGCAGCCAGGACTTCAACTGGCACTCATATGGGATGCTGGTGCTACAGGCAGAGGCTTAACCCACTACACCACAGCACCAACCCCTCTAGCTGAACTTTATCTTTGGTTAAATTTCCACATTCAGCTTCCTTCCAGATTTCTGCTTAGCATTGTTCACTTGGCTTTCCTCATACTACAAAGGAAAGCAGATTTAGCACAAGCTACATGGGCTTGATTTGTTATCTAGGCCGGAACAGATGAGGCAGTATGAGCGTAAATGCAGTCCTGAAAAGCCAGACTTTCACACAAACTGAAGCTGCCTTGGCTAGGCTCACAGTAACTGCAAATGAATGGCAGAATTGACAGTGGATCAAGGCTTGCTATGTTTAATTTTTCTTTCTCAAAACATTTTTCTTGAACTGATTAGAATTTTTTTTATCTAAGCTGCGTTTAAAATATCCAATGCTATTTTTCAAAGTATGATTTTATGAGTTAATTATTTTAAAGGGAGACCATGAAAAGTATTTACAATCAAACTGAAGTCTGAAATGTAGCTATTCATAGTGAAATGTATGGAAAATGTAGGAGAGAGATCTTCACTGTACTGGTGTGATGCCTCTCTTGTCTCTGTGAAGAACACTTCCCAGTAGGAAATGATAGCCGGTCTGCTCGTAGCAGTACTTTCCACAGCTAACAAAGCTGAGCTGCCGAGACCCAGTCTGACGGTGGGAGTGGGACTTGCTGACTCTTGTCTTGACCTTTGAATTCACCAGCTGGATTTTTGGACCAAAAGTACTTGGAGTGGGGACTTTGTGCTACTGTTTGGGGTTCTTCTCTAGAAGTTCTCCATCCTGAAAATCGTTTCTTCAGGTTGTCTATCCTGGTATGACAGAAGGAAGCGTAGTTTTTAAAAAGCCCCCAGCGGCTTAACTCATTTCTAACTTGTAACTAAAAACTTTTCATTTTTTATAGCTTTTTGTCTCCCCACATTTGTTTTATTTTTCAACAGCTTCACTGGTATAATTCATGTATCACAGTTTACTCATTTTATTTACAGTGTACATTCATTTGTTTTTAGTATATTCTGAGATGTGCAGACATTGCCACAAACTAATTGTAGACTGTTTTCATCATCCCCAAAAGAAACCTAATACCCATTAGCAGTTACTGCTCTTTCCCTCATCCTCCTCCCCAGCCCTAAGGAACTGCTAGTCTTTCTGTTTCTATGGATTTGCCTGCCCTGGACACTCCAGATAAATGGGGTCTTATCAGTGAATTTTTGAGGCAAGCTTTTTTCACTTAAAATGTTTTCATGAGTCATCTATATTATAGTATATATCACTACATTCCTTTTTATGGCCAAATAATGTTGTATTATATGGATATATCACATTTTATTTGTCTACTTATTAGTTGATAAACACTGAATGGTTTCCACTTTTTGACTATTTTTTTTTAAGATCTTATTTTTTTTATTGGAGACTTAGAGTTACCAGCAGTGAGAGGGAGAGACAGAGAGAAAGGTCTTCTTTCCGTTGGTTCACTCTCCAAATGGCCGCAATGGCCAGAACTGCGCCGATCTGAAGCCAGGAGCCAGGCGCTTCCTCCCGGTCTGCCACACGGGTGCAGGGGTCCAAGGACTTGGGCCATCTTCTACTGCTGTCCCAGGCCATAGCGGAGAGCTGGATTGGAAGTGGAGCAGCTGGGTCTCAAACTGGCACCCACATGGGATGCCTGCGTTGCAGGTGGAGGATTAACCCCACTGCGCTACAATGCTGGCCCCCACTTCTTGACTATTAATTCTGTATTAATATTTGTTTACTAGTTTTTAAAAAATTATTTATTTCAGAGGCAGAGAGGGAGGGGAGGAGACAACTCTCATTGACTGGGTCAATCCCCAAATCCCTGCAGCAGCCAAAGCTGGAGCAGGCCAAATGCATGAACCCAGAACTCAACTCAATCCAGATCTCCCTCGTGGGTAGTGGGGACCCAGTTGATGAGCCATCACATGCTGCCTTTCAGGGTGCACATTAACAGGAAGTTAGAATTAAGAGCAAGGCTGGGACTCAAACACAGGTGTCCCAAATGCCACCTTAACCTCTGCACGAAACACCTGCCTCCGTTTACGTACAAGTATGTGTGTCGGTGCATGTTTCTATTTATCTTGGTTTGTATCTGGGAACTCACACTGTTTCTTGTGTATGAGACTTGGATTGTGTCTCTGTCCAACAGATCAACATCAACATCAGCCATCATACAACTGAAATTGGTCCCAAGTGAGCCTTCCACAGGACAGATACAAACTATAATGTAGTACATGCTAACAGTGAATGTACAGAAATACGGTTTGTCATTTTCTTTCCATTTAAAGTGAAGTTTTCTGTGTGTAACTAGAGTCCTTCAGTGAAGCAGTTTCCTCTTACAAGTCACTAGGGTAGGAGGAATCCTCTCAGTTGACACTAAAATGAAGAATAATTATCTTTGGTGTGTAAATTTTGCCAGGCGATCTCCAGCAGCATCTCCAAGCAATGTTCATATTACTCCGCCCGGAAGACAACATCAGGCTGGTGAGTGGTATCATCATAACTCTCCTCCTCAAAGCTTCTCTAACATAGCCAATGTTAAACAGTCTTCTTTTTTTTTTGACAGGCAGAGTGGACAGAGAGAGAGAGAGAGAGAGAGACAGAAGGGTCTTCCTTTGCCGTTGGTTCACCCTCCAATGGCCGCCGCAGCCGGCACGCTGTGGCCAGCGCACCGCACCGCGCTGATCCGATGGCAGGAGCCAGGTACTTATCCTGGTCTCCCATGGGGTGCAGGGCCCAAGTACTTGGGCCATCCTCCACTGCACTCCCTGGCCACAGCAGAGAGCTGGCCTGGAAGAGGGGCAACCGGGACAGAATCCGGTGTGCCAGCGCCGCAAGGCGGAGGATTAGCCTAGTGAGCTACGGCGCCAACAAACGGTCATTTTTATATCCCAACACAGTATCAGGAACTATGTGGAACTGGAAAGAAGAATGACATGTCCCCATCATCCAAGAGCTTAACATTTAATTGGGGATATAAGCTGATATGGAGTGATTGGAAATAATTTGATTATCCAAGACTGTTGGGAATTGCCAGTTATTAGACTATCCATAATATCATGAGGTTCAGAAAAAGGAAAGAAAATTTGAGAATTTGATGAAGATTTTATGTAGACAGTAGATCTGAGTCTTGAAAAATTACAAGATTCTAATTGACAGAAAGAAATTTTTCTAAATATGTGAGTAAGAGCAGGAGAGAGTGAAATGGCCCAGAATCTGAAACTGTAGCTTAGTGGGTAAGGCCACTCCCTGCATTGCCAGCATCCCATTTGGCGCCGGTTTGAGTCTCGGCTGCTCCACTTCTGATCGGCTCTCTGCTATAGCCTGGCGAGGCAGTGGAAGATGGCCAAAGTCCTTGGGCACCTGCACCCACATGGGAGACCCTTAAGAGGCTCCTGGCTTCAGATTGACACAGTTCCAGCCGTTGCAACTATTTGGGGAGTGTCAGCGGATGGGAGATCTCTCTCTGCTTCTGCCTCTATGTAACTCTGCCTTTCAAATGAATGGATAAATTAAATAAGAAGAAGAAGAAAGAAAGAAAAAAAAAAAAAGGAAAGAAATGGCCCAGAATGAATCAGGAGACCTGGGGTTGGGTCCTCACTAGTCTCTCCACTATCTCTTGCAGTTGAGAGGACCAAACAGACATGAAAACATATTTAAGGGTGTGAGATGCTGCCTAAATATGGGAATTTTACTACTGTAAGAAAAATATGGCCAGGCCGGCGCCGCGGCTCAATAGGCTAATCCTCCGCCTGCAGCGCCGGCCCCCCGGGTTCTAGCCCAGGTCGGGGCGCCGGATTCTGTCCCGGTTGCTCCTCTTCCTGTCCAGCTCTCTGCTATGGCCCGGGAGTGCAGTGGAGGATGGCCCAAGTGCTTGGGCCCTGCACCTGCATGGGAGACCAGGATAAGTACCTGGCTCCTGGCTTTGGATCAGCGCAGTGCACTGGCTGCAGCGCACCAGCCGCAGCGGCCATTTGGGGGGTGAACCAACAGAAAAAGGAAAACCTTTCTCTGTCTGTCTCACTGTCCACTCTGCCTGTCAAAAAAAAAAAAAAAGAAAAGAAAAGAAAAGAAAAATATGGCCAGAACCGCAGCTCAATAGGCTAATCCTCCACCTTCGGAGCCAGCACCCCTGGTTCTAGTCCCCGTCGGGGTGCTGGATTCTGTCCCGGTTGCTCCTCTTCCAGTCCAGTTCTTTGCTGTGGCCCGGGAAGGCAGTGGAGGATGGCCCAAGTGCTTGGTCCCTGCACCCGCATGGGAGACCAGGAGAAGCACCTGGCTCCTATCTTTGGATCAGCGCAGTGTGCTGGCCACAGCGCGCCAGCCGCAGCAGCCATTGGGGGGTGAACCAAAGGCAAAAGGAAGACCTTTCTCTCTGTCTCTCTCTCTTTTTCTCTCTCTCACTGACCACTCTGCCTGTCAAAAAAAAAAAAAAAATAGACACTAGAAAAATGAGGTATCAAATATAGATATAATGCTCTAAACTGGCAATCCACAGGCAAGAGATGAGTTTTATTTGGACCATATAGTGTTTTATAATGTAAGCTAGAATTTTAAAATTGGGTGATATCATATAAAAATCCAGACATTGTTCTTCAAAAATTGAAGATTTCTGGCAATACTGGGATTTTATTCTTACATGGAAAAACTTAAATAGACTGGAATAGGGGAGAAATGGGGCATAGATCTTTAATTGTCTTGTCTCTTGGAAATTAAAGTCACCATTTATCATCATTCCTATACTGTTAGTTTTCTTATAATAGTGCCTCCAGTAAAAATAGAAAGACAAGGCTAAGATGAGTATGTTTCTTTGTGGCAACTAAAAAGTATTTCCACCCATTTAATATTCCTGTGGCATGCTTCACTCATTTATCTGCTTGTCTGACCCTCTGGATTACTAACTAGAGGTAGTACCTCTCTCTATTCAGTAAGCATTTGGGCCAATCAAGGACCTTAGGTAGCTGCAGTATGATAAGGAAGATTCCTCAGAAGCCAATAGGGTATAGAGAGTAGAAGGAGGCTGTTGTAAGTCAGGGAGGCCTATTTGGTAATTATTGTAATGATCCAGGTGTACAGTAAGGTGGTCTTCTAGGTTTCAGTGGTTACTTGTATATTGAATGAGAGCCACAAACACAATAATTCCAGGTGGTTGAGGTCTGATTTTTCACCCAGGAAGAAAGAAAGTGAATAGAATACAAGACTGTAGAAGGTTGATGTTCAGCCCTCTGAGCTCTTCAGTAATCACCAATTCTTTATTTACTCAGTTTGCCTTTAAATTTCGTCATTTTTCTCTTAAATTCTGTCTTAATATTTTCTGTTATGTTATTTTATATCCTAATCCAAAAGTAAAGTATATTTATGTTAATTTTGTCTGTACTTCTAGATTTACTTTTTTCTTAAATTTTTTTAGATTTATTGATTGTATTTGAAAGTGAGAAAGAGCAGAAAGAATTCTTCCTTCCAGCTTTTTTTTTTTTTTTTAAAGATTTTATATATATATATATTTGAAAGAGTTAGAGAGAGAGGTAGAGGCAGAGAAAGAGAGGTCTTCCATCTGCTGGTTCACTCCTCAAATGATTGCAGTGACCAGAGCTCCTGACCGAAGCCAGGAGCCAGGAGCTTCTTCCAGGTCTCCCAACTGGCTGCAGGGGCCCAAGGACTTGGGCCATCTTCCACTGTTTTCCCAGGCCATAGCAGAGAGCTGGATCGGAAGTGGAGCAGCTGGGTCTCAAAACTGTGCATAGGGGATGCCAGCACTACAGGAAGCATCTTTACCCACTAAGCCACGGCACTGGCCCCCTAAACAACTCTTGAAAAGTATACAAAGGTGGAAGGGTTCTTATTGTATTAATAGTCTAAAGCAGTGACTCTCAGGCTTTAGAGTACTGGAGAATCACCTGAGAGCAGCACCAATCGCTGGGCTCCACCTTCAGAGTGTGATCGGTAATTAGTGTTTTTAACAAGTTTCAAAGTGGTGCTGATGCTGCTGGTGCAGTAATCACACTTTGATTACAATGCCTCTAAAAGCTGTAATAGCGATCACTTGCACACACTGGGTGTTCCAAAGAATGAGACCTTCTGAAAATTGTGTGGTTTGGTAAGGCTAAAGCCAAGGTCTGCCATCACTAACTGTACTCACTTTATCTTCTCGTTGATAACCTTCTGGAGTTAGGAGTTTGAAAGCTCTAAATCTGTTAAAATAATTTTAACTACATGAGACTTGGGAGAGCGTGAAGGAAGCAGTTAAGAAAGCAGAGTTGCCAAAAAAAAAATCTTTTCTTTCCCTAATAGGATTGCAGTTTTAGCGGCTTTAGCAGCTTTATTTTATAAAGTATAAATTCAGAAAATGTAACTGACGCCTCTGAATTAATTCAGAGTTCAAATGACAAGCTATTTTACAGTTGTTTTGAATTGTTGCAAACACATAGTCATTATGTTTGAGATTATTGAGTGAGTCATCTTCAAGAAAATGAGAGAATGCATTGTATTGCTTTGGACAAATTAGCACTTTTCTAACTGAAAGGAACATTTGTAGACTCAAAGCAAGGGCTTTTGTTTGGAGTTAAATTTGGAATGCTAAAACTCTTATCTTGGGACTTGTGTATTAGGTTAAAAGTTTGATGGTCAACTAGAAGTCCTGCTTTTTTTTTTTTTTTTTTTTAAACTCGGTCAAATCCTATGTTTTGTTCTAGCAGTGAAAATAGGATGAAACAAATCTAATCCTCCAGGGAAGCTCTGAGTTCCCAATATCGATATTAAACATTCGCTTTCATACTTAGGAAAACTGTGGCTGGTAAAATAAAGTGCTTTTATAGTACTCTTGCACATTGTCAAAGCTGCATTTAGTTTTAAAAGACTGGGAAATTATTAATTTTCAGGACATTTGAAATAATGTCAGTTAATGTTCTTAACTAGAGCTGAGGCACTAATAAGATACAAAGAAGTTGTTAAACACTTTACAGGGTAATTTAAGAAAATTAGGGAGTTTTTTTGGTTTTGGTTTTATAACATGTGGCTTTTTTTTTCCCCAAATGAAATTGAATGTATTTTTTCATGTATAATTATATTATGTGAAGTGCTTTTTGCTAAACCATACAGTACAAATAGGTACAAAAGTACTTCAAAATGTTCGTGAAAAAGATGAACTTAAAAGAAAAGAGGGGCTAGCTCTGTGATGCAGCAGGTTAAAGCCCCAACCTGCAGCGCTGGCATCCTACATGGGCACTGGCTCGAGTCCCAGCTGCTCCACTTTTGATCCAGCTCCCTGCTAATATGCCTGGAAAAACAATGGAGTATGGCCCAAGTCCTTGGGCCCCTGCACCCATGTAGGAGACCTGAAAGAAGCTCCTGGCTCCTGGCTTCAGATCGGCTCAGCTCTGGCTATTGTGGCCATTTGGGGAGTGAATTAGCAGATGAAAAATCTCTGTCTCTACCTCTCTGTAACTCTGTCTTTCAAATAAATAAAATAAATCTTTTTCTTAAAATATAAGATTATTTTTATGCAAAAAATTTTGAAATCATGCATAGTTTTTCATAAAACATAATTTCTGTGAAATCTTTAAAGATCTCTTGTTTAAAGATTAAAGTATCCTACCCTCTGAGAAAACTGTTCTTAGCAATTTGATTAAGACTCTTTCTAGGCTTGTGTTTGTGTGCATGTGGATAACACACACATCCATATGCAAGCAAACATATTATTCTTTGTTTTCACAAAAATGAAAATAAAATAATAAATACTGCTTTGTAATCTGCTTTCTTCACAGTTTATCATGGATATCTTTCCATGTCAGTGAATGAATTATGGTTTTTAATAACAGAATATAGGCTGGTGCTGCAGCTCACTAGGCTAATCCTCTGCCTTCGGCACCGGCACTCCGGGTTCTAGTCCCGGTTGGGGTGCCGGTTCTGTCCCGGTTGCTCCTCTTCCAGGCCAGCTCTCTGCTGTGGCCCGGGAAGGCAGTGGAGGATGGCCCAAGTGCTTGGGCCCTGCACCCACATGGGAGACCAGGAGGAAGCACCTGGCTCCTGGCTTCTCATCGGTGCAGCACACCAGCCGTAACAGTCATTTGGGGGGTGAACCAACTGAAGGAAGACCTTTCTCTCTGTCTCTCTCACTGTCTAACTCTGCCTGCCAAAATTGATTGATTGATTGATTGATTGATTTGAAAGGCAGAGTTAGAGAAAAACCTTTCATCCACTGGTTTATTCTGCACATGCCCACATTGGCCAGAGCTGGGCCAGGACCTTCTTCCAGGTGTTCTACTTGGCTGTAGAGCACCAAAGACTTAGGCCATCTTCAGCAGCTTTCCCAGGCACATTAGCAGGGACCTGGATCAGAAGTGGAGCAGCTGAAATTTAAACTGGTACCCATATGGGATTCCTGCACCCCAGGCAGTGACTACCTGCTGCACCACAGCGCCGGTCCCTGTGAAATAAACCAGGTGGTTATTAGATATTTATTTATGCTTGTGGCCCTCAGAATTTTCTTTAACTCCTTAACTTAAAGTCTTGAAGTGTAGAAACTTTAAAGTTTCAGATCCATCCCCTGGCATTTCAGAACAGTTTCTTTTTTTTTTTTAAGATTTATTTTATTTATTATTTGAAAGTCAGAGTTACACAGAGAGAGGAGAGGGAGAGGGAGAGAGAGAGAGAGAAAGAGAGAGGTGGTGGTGGGGGTCTTCCATCTGCCAGTTCACTCCCCAATTGGTCGCAATGGCCGGAGCTGTGCCGATCCGAAGCCGGGAGCCAGGAGCTTCTTCCAGGTCTCCCACCTGGCTGCAGGGGCCCAAGGACTTGGGCCATCTTCTACTGCTTTCCCAGGCCATAGCAGAGAGCTGGATCAGAAGTGGAGCAACCGGGTCTTGAACCGGTGCCCATATAGAATGCCGGTGCTTCAGGCCAGAGTGTTAACCTGCTGTGCCACAGCGCCGGTGCCAGAATAGTTTCTTTAAAGATCTCACTGTTCTAATTAGGAGGTAGGTGTTGAGTTAATATCATTGCTCCTGGCCTCTGGTTCCCTTTGGTGTAAGAATTTGTTAACTACTATAGATACTATCCGCAGGCCAGTTACCAAATCCCAAAAATTAAAAGTGCTGTTCTTTGATCTAAGAAGCTTAAAATTGAGTGAATCTAAGATGTATCTATTGAAACCTAAGTCAGTTGCGAAGTAGCTGGCCCTTCCCATTAGGATTGAGGGTCATCCTGTTAAAATTAGTTGAAGCAAGGGAGAGCCAAACATTTAAAATGCTACTATTATAAATAAATCCATCATTTTTTAAAAAAAGAGACACCTAATGTTTTCACTGAATATCACTTTTAAAAAAGAAACTCTTTATTTGCTGTCTTCTAACTTGGCCTGATGACTTTCATTTTAGGCAATATGTGTGGAGGTTTTTTTTTTTTTCCTTTTATCAGCCTAACTTTGCCAGTCAGTTACCACTGGTTGGTATAGAAGCTGTAAAGAAATTGTCATAAACACAGTTCAGTTGTTCTAATGCCATTTGTATTTGAGCCGTGCCAGAGGGTAAAAGAGCCCCTAAGCATTCAGGAAATGACACGGTAAGCTTGGAGCTTGCCAAGACAAGCCCAAGATTAAATATGTATTAGTATCTGAGGTCTTCTCTTTTTTTTTTTTTTTTTTCAGATTTATTTATTTTACTTGAAAGTCAGTTATAGAGAGGCAGAGGCAGAGGCAGAGAGAGATGTCTTCCATGTGCTGGTTCACTCCCCAATGGCTGCAACAGCCAGAGCTGGGCCAATTTGAATCCAGGAGCCAAGAGCTTCTTCTGGGTCTCCCACACGGGTGCAGGGGCCCAAGGACTTGGGCCATCTTCTACTGCTTTCCCAGGCCATAGCAGAGAGCTTGATCAGAAGTGGAATAGCCAGGACTTGAACCGGTGTCCATATGGGATGCCGGCACTGCAGATGGCAGCTTTACCCGCTACGTAGCCACAAAGCTGGTCTCTCAGAGAACTTCTATAAGAAATTCTGGTTTACTGTGCCAGGTTTTCTAGTTAATTTAGCATGCAGTTGGGTGTTCCTTTAATGAGATAAAAAGTTGATGCTGCCTCCCAGTCTACTTTATGTGCATTCATTACTGTCCATAGATCTTGGCATTTAGTGCTCTATCCTTGATCCCACCCTATCCAGGTATGGGAAACCTCAAAATCATATGGTCTGGCCCTGCCAAGGCAGCTGCAGACAGGACTTGAAATACAATCAATCCTGGGCTAGCATTATGGTGTGGTAGACTAAGCCTCTGCCTGCAGCAGCAGCATCCCGTATGGGCACCAGTTTGTATCCAGCTGCTCTATCTACTTCCAGTCAAACTCTCTACTAATGGCCTAGAAAGCAGTAGAAGATGGCCCAAGTGCTTAGGCCCTTCACCTGCGTGAGAGACTTGGAATAGGCTTCTGGCTCCTGGCTTCCAATCCACCCAGCTCCAGCCATTGCAGCCATCTGGGGAGTGAACCAGCAGATGGAAGACCTCTCTGTCTCTCTCTCTCACTCTCTGTAACTCTGCCTCTCAAATAAATACACAAATATTTTAAAAAATTAAATAAATTTATAGCAGGCTAATTTTTAAGTTGATAGTTTTGTGTGGCCTACAAACGATGTTATAAATATCCAAATAGCCTTTGGCATAAAAAAGGTTCCCCACTTCTCGTCTATACCTCGGTCTATTTAAATGTTAGTTTCTCTTAGCTTCTCCTAAGTGAATTTGGTTTTTGAAGGCTGTCTTACTTCATGGGACATGAAGCTAGCAGCATAGCTCTATATCTTGTGCATTTGGAGTCTGAATGGTGGCATTATATTCTTTTTTTTTTTTTTTTAAGATTTAGTTACTTGAAAGAGTTACACAACAGAGAGAGAGAGAGAGAGAGAGAGAGAGAGAGAGGTCTTCCATCTGCTGCGTCACTCCCCAGTTGGCCGCAGTGGCCAGGGCTGTGCCGATAAGGAGCCAGCAGCCAGGAGCTTGCTCCGGGTCTCCCAAGTGGGTGCAGGGGCCCAAGGACTTGGGCCATCTTCTACTGCTTTCCCAGGCCATAGCAGAGAGCTGGATCAGAAGTGGAGCAGCTGGGTCTCAAACTGGCGCCCATATAGGATGCTGGCACTGCAGGCAGTGGCTTTACCTGCTATGCCACAACACCAGCCCCAAGGGCATTACATTCTTGTTGTGTGAGCTGTTATTAGAAACAAGCTTTAATGTAGCCATTTCTACTGCTATTTGTTTATTCCTAGATTTTCCTAGGAATGTCAGAATAGGTACAAAAAGATAGCCATTGGGAGTCTCACCTCTCCATTGCTAGTTGGATCATGTGCGCTATGTAACGATGGCTCTTTTTCTCTTTGCCTGGCCATCTGGAAATAGTGACAGAATTAAAGGGAAAGAGACTTCAAGAAGAATTCTAAATAGAAATTCTGACAACTGTCTGGAGCTGGTTAATGGATTAAAACTCAGTTTGTCTTCTGAAATGAGGAGCAGGGGTTATTTTCTTCAGAGGAAATTACCTCCAGAGCACATTTTCCTGGCTGCAAAGGATCTTATCATTGTATTACTGTTTTTGTTATTATTAACAATTAAAAGAAGGACCAGGAGGTGTAGTCTGTGAAGGCAGAAAGACAGTCTTTCTCCTCCACTTTTGAATCTTCAGCATCTATACTTAACGACATAGGTAAGTACTTGAGTGAATGTTGCCGAGAAGCCGTTTTACTTTATTTTAAAGTTTATAAAGCATCTTTTTGAACTTATTAAGAAAATTTCCAACATTTTAGAGGAAAAATATATCCTCATGGATTCTTTTATTTTTAAAGATTTATTTATTTATATGAAAGAGTTACACAGAGAGAGAAGGAGAGGCAGAGAGAGGTTTCCATCTGATGGTTCACTCCCCAGTTGCCACAACGGCCAGAGCTGCGCCAATCCAAAGCCAGGAGCCAGGAGCTTCTTCCTGGTCTCCTATACGTGTGCAGGAACTCAAGGCCTTGGACCATCTTCTACTGCTTTCCCAGGCCACAACAGAGAACTAGATTGGAAGTGGAGCAGCCGGGACTGAAACCAGTGCCCATGTGGAATGTTGGCACTGCAGGAAGTGACTTTACCAGCTACGCCACAGCACCAGCCCCCCTCATAGACTCTTTACTGGGCTTTAATAACCAGCAACACTTTGCCTTGCTTCTTTTATCTCCCTCTACCCCGACTTTTTGCTTTTATTGTTGGAATATTTTCAAAGATCAATAATTTTCAAATTTTTGTGAAAAAACCCACTTGTAGAAAATGCAGTTTTTATGAAGATTTATTGATTTACTTGAAAGGCAGAGTTACACACACGGGGAGTGGGGGAGAAAGAGAAATCTTCCATCTGCTGATTCACTCCCCAAATGGCCAGGATGGCCAGGGCTGGGCCATTCTGAAACTGAGAGGCAGGAATTCCATCTGGGTCTCCCATGTGGGTGCAGGGGCCCAAGGACTTGGGGCATCTTCTGTTGCTTTCTCAGGCTCATCAGTAGGGAGCTGGATCAGAAGTAGAGCAGCTGGGACTTGAACCAGCGCCCATATGGGATGCCATTATTGCAGGTGACGGCTTAACCCACTATACCACAGTGCAGGACCCCTGTTGTTGGACTATTTTAAAGTAAAACTCAGATACCATGTGGTTTCATTAAAGATGCTTAAGGAAAAAACATAGTAACTGCAATGCCGTTGTTATGCTAACAATAAATTCTTAATTTCATTTAAGACCTTATCCATATTCAGATTTTCTGAAGGCCTTTCAAAAAATAAATTAGCATTGGCCGGTACCGAGGCTCAGTAGGCTAATCCTCCACCTGCGGGCGCCAGCACACCAGGTTCTAGTCCTGGTCAGGGCGCCGGATTCTGTCCCGGTTGCTCCTCTTCCAGTCTAGCTCTCTGCTGTGGCCCGGGAGTGCAGTGGAGGATGGCCCAAGTGCTTGGGCCCTGCACCCCATGGGAGACCAGGATAAGTACCTGGCTCCTGGCTTCGGATCAGCGCAGTGCGCCGGCCGCGGCACACCAGCCGCAGCGGCCATTAGAGGGTGAACTAACGGTAAAGGAAGACCTTTCTCTCTGTCTCTCTCTCACTGTCCACTCTGCCTGTCAAAAAAAAAAAAATGAGCATTAAAAATTTTTGACAAAAAAATGGAAAGGCTTCTGAAAAACGAGTCTCTTAATTTTCACTGGACCTAAGGAAGAAAATCTGTAGTAGAGCACAGCCAGTAACTCTAGGTAATACTAATAGCTCTATACTGTAGTTATTTGTTGGAATTGCATCTGTGAGACAAGTACTATCATTTGTATACTTCACATTCTCTTCTTCAGTCTCTAGAATATAACTCTGTTCAGTTGATCAATACACAATGTATAATTATTCTAAAATATCACAGTGTACCCCAACAAAGAGATTATTATCTGTCAATTAGAGAAAAATAAAAGAACATGCTATGGTGAATATTTTGAAGTATGCTATAATTATTATGCTAATAATATTATGCTAATAGAAAACACTTAGTGAGCATTTACTGTATGCTAGGCTCTATGGTTTATATGCATTATTTAATAAGATTCAGAAAAACTCCTAACACATGGATATTATATTTCCCATCAGACACTTTAGTGACAAACTAATTTTTTTTTCTAAAGATTTATTTATTTATTTGAAAGGTAGAGTTACAGATACAGAGGGAGGGAGGGAGGGAGAGAGAGAGAGACAGAGACAGAGACAGAGACAGAGAGAGAGAGAGAAAGGTCTTCCATCCACTGGTTCACTCCTCAGATGGCTGCAACAGCCGGAGCTGGGCTGATCCAAAGCCAGGAGCCAGGCGCTTCTTTTGGGTCTCCCATGTGGGTGCAGGGGCCCAAGCACCTGGGCCATCTTCCATTGCTTTCCCAGGCCATAGCAGAGAGCTGGATCGGAAGTGGAGCAGCTGGTACTCAAACCAGCACCCATATGGGATGCTGGCACTGCAGGCAGCAGCTTTACCAATGTGCCACAGTGCCTTCCTCCATACCAAAGGTTTATAGTTAGTATACAGGTGAGCTGGGATTTGACTTCAGGTCTCCCAAATACTGACTCTGTTGCCTGAGTGTGCTTTATTAAGATGCTGATGTAAAATGGTGTATGATCTGAAATTAACCTTCTAAATTTCTTAATCTCTCTGTTGTTTGTTAACCTCCAGGCTGTAAGACTGGAAAGTACTTACCAGAATCGAACACGCTATATGGTAGTGGTTTCAACTAATGGTAGACAAGACACTGAAGAAAGTATTGTCCTAGGAATGGATTTCTCCTCTAACGACAGGTATGGTACCAAAAATTGCATGCCTGTGTGTGTGTGTGCGTGAGCGTGCGTGTGCGTGTGTGTTCAAAAACAGCTTTTTAAATAACCTTTTCCAGTTGTCTTTTTTTGTTGTTTTTGATTTTTCAGTTTACTTCATACATGTATGATTAACTCTGTGTTATATGAAGAGTTCACAAATAGTATGAAGGAAAAAAAACTGTTCCTCAATAGTCAAGACAAGGGCTCTTCAACTCATTGCTTCTCAAAGTGTCAATTTCAGTTCTACAGATTTCCTTTTAGGTACTCTATTAGTTATCACAGATCTGGGAGAAGTATTATATTTGTCCCTTTGGGACTGACTTATTTCACTAAGTATGATGTTTTCCAGATTCATCCGTGTTATTGCAAATGACCAGATTTCATTTTCTTTTTTTTAACCACTGTGTAGTATTCCCTAGTGTACATATCCCATAATTTCTTTATCCAGTCTTTGGTTGAATGGCATTTAGGTGAATTCATGTCTTAGCTATTGTGAATTGAGCTGCAATAAACATGGGGATGCAGATAACTCTTTCATATGCTGATTTCATTTCCCTTGGGTAGATTCCCAGGAGTGGGATTGCTGAGTCATATGGTAGTCTATATTCAGATTTTTGAGCTATCTCTATACTGTCTTCCATAGTGGCTTTACCAGTTTACATTCCTGCCAACAGTGGATTAGAGTTCTCTTTTCCCCACATCCTTGTCACCATTTGTTGTTTGTTGATTTCTGTATGAAAGCCATCGTAACTGGGGTGAGATGAAATCTCACTGTGGTTTTGATTTGCATTTCCCTGATGGCTAGTGATCCTGAACATTTTTTCATGTGTCTGTTGGCCATTTGGATTTCCTCTTTTGAAAAATCTCTGTTTCAGTCTTTTGCCCATCTCTTAACTGGGTTGTTTGTTTTGTCATTGTGGAGTTTCTTGATCTCTTTGTAGATTCTGGTTAATCCTCTATCAGTTGCATAGTTTGCAAATAATTTCTCCTATTCTGTCAGTTGCCTCTTCATTTTCCTGACTGTTTCTTTTGCAGTGCAGAAGCTTCTCAATTTGATGTAATCCCATTTGTTAATTTTGGATTTGATTGCCTGTGCCTCTGGGGTCTTTCCCAAGAACTCTTTGCCTGTTCCAATGTGTTGCAGGGTTTCTCCAATGATGACTAATAATTTGATGAAGTCGGGTCATAGATTTAGGTGTTTAATCCATTTTGAGTAGATTTTTGTTTAAGGTGTAAGATAGGGATCTTGCTTCATACTTCTGCATGTGGAAATCCAGTTTTCCCAGCACCATTTCTTGAAGATACTGTCCCTGCTCCAGGGATTGGTTTTAGGTCCTTTGTCAAATAAAAGTTGGTTGTAGATGCTTAGATTGATTTCTGGCATTTCTATTTTGTTCCATTGGTCTATCCATCTGTTTTTGTACCAGAACTAGACTGTTTTGATTACAGCTGCCCTGTAGTATGTCTTGAAATCTGGTATTGTGATACCTCTGGCTTTGTTTTTGTTGTATATGATTGCTTTAGCTATTTGGGGTCTCTGTGTTTCCATGTGAATTTTAGCATCATTTTCTCTAAATCTGAGAAAAATGTCATTGGTATTTTGATTGGGATTGCATTGAATCTGTAAATTGATTTTGGAAGAATGGACATTTTGATGATACTGATTCTTCCAATGCATGAAAATGGAAGATTTTTCCACTTTTTTGTATCTTCTCTTATTTCTTTCTTTAATATTTTGTAATTCTCATCATAGAGATCTTTGACATCCTTGGTTAAATTTATTCCAAGTTATTTGATTTTTTTTATAGCTATTGTGAATGGAATTGATCTTAGAAGTTCATTCTCAGCCGGCGCCGTGGCTCACTTGGCTAATCCTCTGCCTGTGGCGCCGGCACCCTGGGTTTTAGTCCCAGTTGGGGCACCGGGTACTAGTCCCAGTTGATCCTCTTCCAATCCATCTCTCTGCTGTGGCCCAGGAGGGCAGTGGAGGATGGCCCAAGTGCTTGGGTTCCTGCACCCACATGGGAGACTGGGAGGAAGCACCCGGCTCCTGGCTTTGGATTGGCATAGCGCGCCGGCCATAGTGGCCATTTGGGGAGTGAACCAACGGAAGGAAGACCTTTCTCTCTGCCTCTCTCTCACTGTCTATAACTCTGTCTCTCTCTCTCTCTCACTGTCTAACTCTGCC
The DNA here is from genome assembly GCF_051225735.1 of Oryctolagus cuniculus. Classification (NCBI taxonomy): domain Eukaryota; kingdom Metazoa; phylum Chordata; class Mammalia; order Lagomorpha; family Leporidae; genus Oryctolagus; species Oryctolagus cuniculus. Next base: position 45,120,359 of record NC_142883.1, on the reverse strand, counting down.
TGTCAAAGAAAAAAAAAAAGTTCATTCTCAGCCTTGGTATTGTCTGTGTATACATAGGCTGTTGATTTTTGTGTATTGATTTTATATCCTGCTACTTTACCAAACTCTTCTATGAGTTCCAATATTCTCTTAGTGGAGTCTTTTGGATTCCCTTTATATAGAATCATGTCATCTGAAAATAGGGATAGTTTGACTTCTTCTTTGCCAATTTGTATCCCTTTGATTTTTTTTTTTTTACTACAGAGTCAAAGATGTTTTGTGGTATCCAGTGTACCATTTTGCACTTTTTTTTTAAAGATGTATTTATTATTTGAAAGTCAGAGTTACACAGATAGAGAGGGAGGAGAAGCAGAGGGAGAGAGAGAGAGGCCTTGCATTCGATGGTTCACGCCCCAACTGGCCGCAATCTGGAGACAGGAGCTTCTTCTAGGTCTCCCATGTGAGTGCAGGGGCCCAAGGACGTCTTCTACTGCTTTCCCAGGCCACAGCAGAGAGCTGGATCGGAAGTGGAGCAGCTGGGACTCGAACTGGCACCCATATGGGATGCCAGCACTGCAGATGGCGGCTTTACCCTCTATGCCACAGCGCTGGCTCCCGAATTCTGTTGTTAAGGCTTTCTTCTGCTTCACCAATTTTGTTGTTAAAGCTTTCTACCACATTTTTTATTTGTTCTGTTGAATTCTTCATTTCTAAGATTTCATTTTGATTTCTCTTTAAGATCTCAATTTTGTGGGAGAAATTTTCTTTTATGTCATGTACAGATTTTGTTAGTGCATTTGCTTCTGATTTCTTCTATGTAATTTTTTTTAAAGATTTATTTATTTATTTGAAAGAGTTACAGAGAGGCATAAAGGTCTTCCATCCACTGGTTCTCTCCCCAGTTGGCCACCATAGCCAGAGCTGTGCCAATCTGAAGTCAGGAGCCAGGAGTTTCTTTTGGGTCTCTCATGCAGGTGCAGGGACCCAAAAACTTGGACCATCTTCTGCTGCTTTCCCAGGCCATAGCAGAGAGTTGGATTGGAAGTGGAGCAGCTGGGACTTGAACCAATGCCCCTATGGGATGCCGGCACTGCAGGTGGCGGCCTTGCCCGCTACACCACAGCACCAGCCCACTTCTGTTTAATCTTATGATCAATTTTTTGAATTCCATTTCTGGTATTTCTTCAATCTCATCATCTTCACAATCTAATATTGAAGTCTTGTGTTCTTTAGGGGTTGTCATGTTGTCTTCCTTATTCTTGTTTCTTGAGTTGGTGTGTTTGTTATTCTGCATTTGTGGAGATACTTGTTGGTTTCTACTTTTTTTTTTTTTTTTTTTTTTTTTTGCTGTGGTGGCTTTTATCTTAGTGCTTTCCCTCTGTTGATCAGTGGAATATCTGCTTTCAGTGAATACCTAGAGGTGTGTAGTAAGGTGGCCAGGAAGCTCTGTTCAGTTCTCCAGGGTAAAAGGTGTATCCAAGGTGACATACCCTGGTTTGGCGTGGTAAATGTCCTCCTTTTATTTTTTATTTATTTATTTTTTTATCAGAGAGGAGGTTTATTCTGCTCAGTTGAGCTTCTCTCCTCAAAGGAGACTGGGTATTACATTTATCCACTCTGCCCCAAGGACCACATGAAGAATCCGTGCTATCCTCAGTGTAAGCTCAGATTCCCCAGCAGTGGCCCTCACCTGCACAGCCCTGAGCGTGTGAACCTTCCACAGTGACAACCCAAAGTCGCAGCCACACCATGAGCCCTCACAGCCTCAGTTTTTTCACAGTCCTGGCACACAAGCCTGCCATGGTCATGAGCACCCGGCTGCCTGTCCGTTCTCCCCATCAGACTCAAGAGTCCACTCGGCGGGTTGCTGGGCTCTGTCACGAGTTGGTGCAGCTGTTATATATGTCCAAAATGGCACCTGCTCCTTATCAGCTTGTTACAGGATGTTGTTGCAGGGTGATCAGGGAGAGAGAAACATGCCCCTCTTTTCTTTTTTTCTCCTCTAGTTTGACAGGTACACTATCGCCATGGGGCTCCAAGCCGGGTTCTCTCTAGGCTCTTCCTGCAGCTTTATCACCAGTGGCTCGGCCTGCTGTAGTCTGGTCTCACTTCACTCTCCAGCACTGGTCCAGAGGCACTCAGCTGCTGGGGTCCTAAGTTGTGGGTGTCCAAGCTCTCCATGTAGGTCCTCTGTGTCCCTCTGGTTTATGTAGAGTTTCCTCTGCTGTTTTTCCCTAACTCCTTCCTGAGACTGCACTCTTTCTACTTTTTTTAAACTATCTTCTCTAGAGAAGTAAACTCCCTCCCTACTCCACCATCTTAATCCCCTCTCTCCAGTTGTCTTTTCTTTTTTTGTTTTTGTTTTTTACAGGCAGAGTGGACAGTGAGAGAGAGAGAGAGAGAGAGAGAGAGAGAAAGGTCTTCCTTTTTCCATTGATTCACCTCTCAATGACCACTGTGGCCAGCCCACCATGCTAATCCGAAGCCAGGAGCCAGGTGCTTCTCCTGGTCTCCCATGCGGGTGCAGGGCCCAAGTACTTGGGCCATCCTCCACTGCCTTCCCGGGCCACAGCAGAGAGCTGGCCTGAAAGAGGGGCAACCGGGACAGAATCCGGTGCCCCAACCAGGACTAGAACCCGGTGTGCCGGTGCCGCAGGCGGAGGATTAGACTATTGAGCCGCAGCGCCAGCCTCCAGTTTTCTTTTCAGTCCAAAGAATCTCATGTTTTTCTCCCATTAAAGGTCAAGATAAAACTAGAGAACATAAAAGTATCATGTGTGGTCTTGAGAGACAAGCATGTCTTTAATTGTGTATTCCTAGTTTATCACTATTCCTTACCCTTTTCCCATCTTTATATAATAATTTTATAAAACAAAATGGCTTAAGCTAGAAATCTCTCCCCCCAAAACTGTCTTTTCTTGACACTGTATTTTACTCAGTAATAATTTACTTAGATATGATTCGATATGATCTGTCCCTCGTGGTTGTGCATCTGTGGCCCTGGCTTCAGAAAGATCCCTCTTAAGCTCCTGTCTTTTACGTGTGTATCTACTGCTTGAAACCTTGCTTTTACCAAATCATATGCCCCTTTTCTCTTCTAGTTAAGGGCTGGGAGGAGGAGGAATGATTATTTCAACTCAAGGCAGAAACTTTTATAATCATGCGCCTTTGGCTTTAGCTGTACTTTCCATTCCATAATTTAAAATATCACACATTATACAGAACCAGACTTTTTTGTGTCCTTAATTCTTGTTGCTTTCCTTTTTTATTTTGCCACTTCTCCTGGAGAAATCTTAGGAAGACTGTGGAATGTGGCTGCTAAGCAGATCTTTACACTGTAGATAATAAGCCTCAGGAAATCCTGCCAGATGTCTCAAAGCATTGACTTCCTGGTTTAGGACTATAATGGAACTGTGGAATAACTAGGGGTGTGACCCAGGCCTGGAGAATTCAACCACAAAATAAGGAGGAGAGAGTGATTCTAATTATTCTGGTATTGGGGGAAGGAGATCACATTGTCACTAGAAAATTTCTCAGACAAGTGTTTACCTAAGCTTATTACATAGAAGTCAGTCTGAAAATGACTTGTGGGATCAAGGCCAGAGTTGTTAACTTGTATGCCACTTATAGCATGTAATTATATGCTCTGAATTTACACAGGCTTGTAAACCACATTTAAGAAGCTTTCTCCTACATGGTTTTAACTTCTGGTGACGTTAAAACAAAGGAGAGTGTTCAGTAAGCATTCTCCTGTAAGAGCACCTTCTGCATGTGTAGTCATTAGGATTTTAGGTCCTTTCTTTTGGGTTCTTACTCTTCAGATCTGTGCTTTCCAGATCTAGTAGTGGTAGCCACTAACTACATGTGGCTATTTAAATAAATAAAAGTTTCAGTTCCTAGTCATAACTAGGCACATTTCAGGTACTCAGTGGCCTGTGTAACTGGTGGCTTCCATATTGGACAAGACACGTAAAACATGTATAAAACATTTCCATTATTGTAGAAAGGTCAGTTAGACAGCACTGTTTCTGCTCATATTTTTTATGTTCAGTTTTTTTGTGGGTTGAAGAGCATGTAAAACAGGAACTGGTGCTGCATGGAAACTTCAGTAGTCTTCCCCTCAAGACAGAAGGTAGTAACTGCAGACTCTCCTGACCCAGGGTATGAGCTGTCAGATGTCGAGTGTTTTCTCTTTCACTTTATCCTAAACTGTATCAGAAAGAATGCTTCTTAATAAAGTAAGTGCCCGATAATTTATCCTCAGTGAACATCATCTGTCTTACATAATAAGTCCTGCCTGAATCATATCTGCCAGGTATCACTAACAAAAGGAAATTTTAGTTTATAGAAGGCAAAATGAGATATGAAAAACTAGAAATTAGTTTTTATTCTGTGGTTTTCAAAATGCACTGGATATATTGTGTTACAAACTATCATTCACTCCCCAAATGGCCCCAGTGGCTGGGGCTGTGCCAGGCTGAAGCCAGGAGCCTGGAGCTTCTTCCCAGTCTGCCACATGGATATAAGAGCCCAAGCACTTGGGCATCTTCTGCTGCTTTCCCAGGTACATTAGCAGGGAGCTGGGTCCTAAGTAGAGCAGCTGGGTCTCGAACCAGCTGCCATATGGGATGCCCAGTGGCAGCAGCACAGATGGAGGCCTAACCTGCTACATCATAATGCCAGCCCTCTAAAAATACATCTTTTAAGAGAGAGACAAAGAGAGGTCCCATCTGCTGGTTCACTCCTCAGATGCCCATAATGTCCAGGGCCAGGCTGGACCAGGCCAAAGCTGACACACTTCATGTCTACCATGTGGGCATCAGGGACCTAGCTGTTTGAACCATCATTTGCTTTCTCCTATGGTCCACATCAGCAGGAAGCTGGAATAAAGAACCAAGGCTCAAACCAAGGGACTCCATTATGGGATAAGAATATCTTAAATGTGGGGCTGGAGCTGTGGCACAGCAGGTTAACACCCTGGCCTGAAGTGCCAGCATCCCATATGGGCGCTTCAAACCGGGTTTGAGACCCGGTTGCTCCACTTCCGATCCAGCTCTCTGCTATGGCCTGGGAAAGCAGTAAAAGATGGCCCAAGTCCTTGGGCCCCTGCACCCACGTGGGAAACCCAGAAGAAGCTCCTGGCTCCTGGCTTCGGATCAGCACAGCTCCGGCCGTTGTAGCCAATTGGGGAGTGAACCAACGGATGGAAGACCTCCCCCTCTCCCTCCCTCCCTTTCTCCCTCCCTCTCTCTCTCTCTCTGCTTCTCCTGCTCTCTGTGTAACTCTGACTTTCAAATAAATAAATAAATCTTTAAAAAAAGAGAATATCTTAAATTGCTTCTAAACTCCTAGGCCAAACACCTGCTTTCATTTTGTTTTTTAATTTCTCTTTTTGGGGCCATTGTGGCACAGTGGGTTAAGTCACCACTTAGAACACCAGCATCTCATGTCAAAGCACCAGCTGGAGACCTGCTGATCCATTTCCTATCCAACTCCCTGCCAATGTCCCTGGGAAAGCAATAGAAGATGACACAAGTTTGTGGGCCTCTGCCACCAACATGGGCAACCTAGATTAAGTTATGGAGTTCCTGGCTCCTGGCTTCAGCTTGACCCAACCTGCATAATGCAGCCATTTGGGAGTGAACCTACAGTAGAGGATATCTCTCTCTCTCTCTCTTCCTCTCTCTCACACACCCCCATCCTGTCTCTCAAAAAGCAAGTATTTGTTGGATGGGATGAGTATGAGTGTATGCTAAAATAATTAGATATAGTTAAATAGAGAAAAATCTCATTAGACTCACGTAAACTGTACAAAAATACCAAGTGTGCCTAACCTGGGCCCCTTTTTGCTATTGTGTGATAAAGCTACTACTTTATTTTAAAAAGCATTCTGACCTGAATACAAGCCAGAGATGTGATATTACTTCCCACATACCATTCAGTCTTGTTCACAGGCTGACTGGTATCTGGTTACGAGCTCATTTTTTGAAGCTTCTGTATAGTTCATTTCTAGATTTGTCACAGGGCTTCCAACCATCCATATTTATATTCCAAATTATATTTCTTGCCAGGACCTTGTCTAAGCACTCAATAAATAAAAAACAGAAACTACTTTAATATAACCCCATGCCATCTTGGGAAGCAATTTTCAAAGCCAGTTTTCTGTGTGTTCACCTCATCTACTCAGTTGTCTTAGTTGCTCTTGGACTCTAGCATTATACCTATGCTTTTGGTGGTCAAGCTCAGGCTCTTAGTGAGGATAAGCTGTTCTAGTTTTGATCTGGATCTTCTATGCTCTGGAATCAGTAGCAGAGTGTTGAGTAACAGACTAGCAAGTGTACTGAACAGCCCAACTAGGGGTGGCCTTCTTCAGCTTTTCAATGACTCCAGAAATTAAAGTTTTATATTCTTCATGTGGTTCCTATTATTGTTTTAAGAATTGTTTATTTCAAAGGTAGAGATACAGAAAGAAAGAGATCTTCCATCCACTGGTTCATGCTCCAGATGGCCTCAACGGTCAAGGATGGACCAGGCTGAACCCAGGGACAAGGAACTCTGTTCAGGTCTCTCACTTGGGTGGCAAGAGCCCGAGTACTTGAGCCACCTTCTGCTTTCTCAGACACATTAGCAGGGAGCTGAATCAGAAGCAGAGCAACCGGAACTCAAACCAGTGCTCTGATACGGGGTGCTTGGTGTCAGAAGTGGCAGTTTAAACTGCTGTGGCACAGCACAGGCCCTTCGTGTTTTTAAAGATTTATTATTTATTTGAGAGGCAGAGTTACAGAGAGAGGGGTCTTCCATCCACTGGTTCACTCCTCAAATGGCCACAATGGCTGGAGCAGGCTGATCCAAAGCCAGGAACCAGGAGCTTCTTCCAAGTCTCCCATGTGGGTGCAGGGACCTAAGTACTTGGACCATGTTCCATTGCTTTCCTAGGCCATTAGCAGAGAGCTGGATCAGAAGAGGAGTATCCAGGGCATGAACCAGCACCATATGGGATGCAGGCACTGCATGAGAAGGCTTAACCTACTCTGCTACAATGCTGGCCCCATTATCAGCATTTTAAGATGAAGAAATTAGGGGCCAGCATTATGGCATAGCGGGCTAAGCTGCCACCTGTAACACTAGCATCCAATATGGCTGCTGATTCAAATCCCAACAGTTCCACTTCTGACCCAGCTCCCTGCTAATGCATCTGGTAAAGCAGTGGAAGATGGCCCAAGTCCCTGGGCCCCTGCCACTCACATAGGAGACCCGAAGAAGCTCTTGGCTCTTGGCTTCAGCCTGACCCCACACTGGTTGTTGTGGCCAGTTGGGAATGAATGAGCAGATGGAAAATACCTCTCTCTCAGTCTTTCCTTCTTTCTCTATGTAATTCTGCCTTTCAAATAAGTAAATAAATATTTAAAAAAATAAAGAACTACCCTTTTGTTGGTTGTTGACATTCCTATTAACTACATTTCAGCATGCTAGTTTAGTGCATAGTTACCAAGCATAGTTTTATTTATTTAATTTTTTAGAAAGATACTTTATATTTTTAAAGATTTATTTATTTATTTGAAAGAGTTACACAGAGAGAGAAAGAGATGGATGGGCAGAGAGAGAGGTCTTCCATCTGCTGGCTCACCCCCCAATTGGCCTCAACGGCTAGAGCTGCACCTGTCTGAAGCCAGGAGCTTCCTCTGGGTTTTCCCACGTGGGTGCAGGGGCCCAGGACCTGGGCCATCTTCTACTGCTTTCCCAGGCCACAACAGAGAGTTGGATCAGAAGTGGAGCAGCCAGGACTCGAACCGGCACCCATATGGGATGCTGGCACTGCAGGCGGCGACTTAACCCACCATGCCACAGTGCCAGCCCCACATAGTTTTATTTAAGTTGTGGCTGGTTTCTCTAACTTGATCACAAGTGATCAATAATTACTTTTTAAATTCCCTTATCCTTTTACATTATTGTATTCTCATGTTAAGTGAATCTCATGTTAAGTGAAACCTCAGAATTAAGCAAATCAATCATTCTAAAGTCTTCAATTGCCAGCAGTGGTTCTTGGTTTTAGAAATAACCCTTGGAGGGACTGGCATTATGGACCAGCATTGTATATGAGTTCAGTTCGAGTCTTAATGCACCTGAGAAAGCTCCAGAAGATGGTCCAGATGCTTGAGCCCTGCCACCCCCATGGGAGACCCAGATAGAATTTTAGCCTCTGTCTTTGGTTTGGCCCAGCTATAGCCGTTGCAGCCATTTGGGAGTAAACCAATGGATGGAAGATCTATCTCTCGCTCTATTTATTTGAAAGGCAGTTACAGAGAAAGATAGAAGAAAATTGATTGATCTGTCTTCTGTCTGCTGGTTCACTCCCCAAATGGCTGCAACATCTGGGACTGGGCCAGGCTGAAGCCAGGGACCAGGAGCTTCTTTTGTGTCTCCCACACAAGTGCAGGAGTTCAAGGACTTGGGCCCTCCTCTGCTGCTTTCCCAGGCCATTAGCAGGAAGGTGGATCAGAAGTGGAGCAGCCAAAACTCAAACTGGAGCCCGTATGGGATGCTGCCACTGCAGGCAGAGGCTTAACCTTCTGTACCAGAGTGCAGGCCCCATAAATAAATCTTAAATAATAATAATAATCCCTGGGGCCCAGTGTTGTACTACAGTGGGTTAAGCAACTGCCTAAAATGCCAGGATCCCATTTGCACCAGTTCAAGTTCCAGCTTCTGATCCAGTTCCCTGCTATGTGCCTGGAAAAATAGTAGAAGATGGCCCAAGTACTTCGGCCTGCGCCATCTATGTGGAAGACACAGATGTAGTTTCAGACTTGTGACTCCAGCCTGGGCCAGCTCTGGCCATTGTAGCCTTTTGGGGAATGAACCAGCTAATGGAAGATCTCTTTCTCTGTCTTTCCCTCTAGCTCTGTAATTCTGCTTTTCAAAAATTAGTAAAACCTTAAAGAGAGAGAGGAGAAAGCAAAACAGAGAAAGAATGAATCAGTCCTTAGAGTTGTGTTGGATGCTGTACCATGGGTTTATACCTGCTAAATATAAGCCAGCAGTAATTGTCTAGAATTTTTAGGTAGTGGCTATTTGCAAGGCAGCAATACAGGGAGCTCAGTCAGTAAGTTCTGTTTGGTAAATGCCTAAGGAACTGACTGACCATCTCTTTAAAACAGCTCTTGACAATGTGGATAGGATTGATTGTCATATGATAGAAATTTCTCCACTGTAATACTTATGCCAGAATTCAGAGCTTTATCCTTAGTGTTGCAAGAGTTAATAAAAGACTACTTCCAGGTGAAACTGGAGGTAACTTATGGATAATTTCTTGTCTTGCAGTAGCACTTGTACCATGGGCTTAGTCCTTCCTCTCTGGAGTGACACCCTAATTCATTTGGATGGTGATGGGTAAGTTTTCTCTTTTTATTCTCCTACATAAAGCCAAGGCATGAGGTTCCATCTTAGTGCCCGTTCATTCAGCTGAATGGGAAGCCCATTGTGTCCAACTCAGCTGTCATGTCAGCAGCTCAATGACTCCTTTAAAACTCTGTTTTGTAAAGTGGAGTAAAAAATAAGCTTGCCAGTGTCTCTCACTTCTGTTCTTTTAGACCTACTGTGGTAGAAATCTAAACAAAGAAGAACTAGTTTGTTGGCTCACTCTTTAAGCATGTGTGGCTGTTGCAATGCTCTCCCAGAGGATGATATGTTCTGTTTCAAATAACCTCTTGCTGCCTTTGCCAGCTGTCAGCCTACAGTATAACCCCTTTCCTGTGCCAGTTCCTTCCAGTGTCCCCCACCCCCACCCCCACCTCCTGGTGTTTTTAGAATGTATCCCCAAGAGGCTAAGATGTTTGCTCCAGTTTATAAAAACCAGTGTCAGGTTTGCTAAGAACTCACAAGACTTCCAAATAGAAACATACAGAACAGTTTGTTCATAGCTACAGCTGGGAAACTGTATGTAGTTCCCTAACCCCACATGGTGTTTCATTTGTTTTGCCTAGCAGATAAAATCAGACAATTTGTTGAAGCTTTTTAGTCAGTTTGTATACTCTGGTCCTACTTGAAGTGTCTGATGATTTCCTTCTACTGAGCCAGCTGTTGCTAGCCTGGAAAGCAACCTTCTCAGACTGAAATAACCTACTCTCATGTGTGGATCTTTGTCTTGTTCTCTTTTCTCTTTAGTGGGTTCAGCGTATCAACAGATAACAGAGTTCACATATTCAAACCTGTGTCTGTACAGGCAATGTGGTAAGGTGAATTTTAATATCTCTACAAGTAAAGATTTTTGATATGTTGTTGACGCATTATTTTCTGAAAAGTAGTATTTGAAATGGTACAATTTGGTATATGAGAAGACTGTATGTGATCTGTTTGTGTTTATAGGATTTTGTATGATCTGTTTGTGTAGTCATAATAAAAACGTAGAATTTGAGTGTTGATGAACAAGTGAAAATCAGAAGTATCTTTGGCTCTGGAAGAGACTTCATGGATCCCATAGCCATTTGGGACTGAGTTTTACAGAAAGTCATTGACTAAGTTAGTTACTTAGCCTCAGAACCAAGTCTAGAACATCACACTGCTATGTATGGTCTCTCTCAGTTTCTTAAGGTGATCAAGGGTACCACTGACTATCAGATAGATATCCGTTGAAATTGCTGGTGATTATTTGCATAATACAAATAAAGCTTAGAGAAAACCTTATAGTTGTTAATAATTATCAGCTGTTGTGCTGACACTTTTGGATTATTTATGCCAGGTACTTTACCTAGATTATATTTAATCATCAACCACTAAAAATAATGTGATTAGCCCCTTATTATAGTTGAGAGAACTGAGGCCTTAGAGAACTTATGTAAATGCCCTGAGAGTGTCTCTTACATTTGGACAGAATAGATTCTTACTTTCTTGTTTGAAATTATCTAGAAAATGATCTAATATAACTGGAAAATCATGTGACTCCTTGGAGTCCATTGCCTAATCGGGTATTTAAATTTCAGTCTCTTAATTCAGCTGCCTGTGCTGTAGCAAAGAAGTCCCCATGAGGAGTGGAATGGACAGGAGGTAACCAAAACAAGAAATAAAGAAGCCTGGAAAAGACTCCAGGGAGATAATCTACCCCTGAATAACAGAATTCACAGGGTTGAAGTGGATGGAGTCCTAAGAGTCACTGAACAATTAACAGTTTTATCATTTAGTGCAGTTATTGAGGTGGCACAGAGTTTCAGATTAGGGCATGTTTCACAAATGAATTTCTCATGGAAAACTTAAGACCTCCTTTATTATTTAACTAAGGTTCAGTTAAATTTAACTGTGTTTCCAGAAACAAAGCAAAAGCATACAGCAGTAAGTACAATACCATAAATTACTGTTTTCAGGTATATTTTGTAGAGCAGGACAACGCAGTCTTAATTTAAGTAATAACTTTAGATCGAGTTTTCATGTTCTAAATCAGACTGAATAGTCCTATCTCTGTTAGCTCATTGCACAATAAACGTTTTCTGTGTACCACATGGAGAATAGTGAACTGAAAGTAATAGAAAAAAAAAAAAATAGATGCTCTGTGCATCAAAGCAGCGTTTAGACCAGGTGTTTCCTTGACAGGAAGGTAGCTGCTGCAGCCTCACACTCCTATACACAGCTAAAATATCTGAGGTGGCCTTGAGTGTGCTCCAGGGCCAGTTACAAAAGACTCTGTGGCTTATGCTTTTGAAGCGTGTATTTTTTGAACCATGTATTTCCTGGAAAGGAAACATGTGTTGCATTACACTGAGCTGGCCCTTACCTTTGAATCTGGGTAATCCAACTGAAATTATATGAAAATTTGGCTTACTTTGAATGATAGCTTTTTTTTTTAAACTTTTATTTAATGAATATAAGTTTCCAAAGTACAGCTTATGGATTACAATGTCTTCCCCCCCTAACTTCCCTCCCACCCACAACCCTCCCCTTTCCCGCTCCCTCTCCCCTTCCATGAATGATAGCATTTTTAAAAGGTTCTGCAATCTTGTTTTTAAGGGAAAAATTGTTTCCCTAATAAAAATGGACTGGCATGTTACTCTCCTATTAATTTGGCTTTTAAAAGTTTTCTCTTAGCTTACCTAATATGGAGTTGACAAGAATCAAGAAACAGACACTGTCATTTACTTTTGGTGGTAAAAGAATAATCTGGAGTAACCTTTCTGGAGAGTGATTTGCCAGTATGCCATTGTCATTTGGCATACTCTTTGACCTAGTAATTCTAATAAGAATTTACTCTAAATTAATAACCATAGATGTATAAAAAGATTTTTAGCTATAAGAATGTTTTTCAGTGTTCCAGGAATAGCAGAAAAGTAGAAAACAATTTAAATGTCTGAAAAATATTATAATTAAAATATGATACATCTAAGTTAGTTGCATCTAAGTTAATAAATATGCAAATTATCTAGTTGAATATATATATTGTAATGATTTTATTTTCTTTGAAAGAGTTAGAGAGAGGTAGAGCCAGAGAGAAAGAGGTCTTCCATTCTGCTGGTTCACTCCCCAAATGACTGCAATGGCCAGAGCTGAGCTGATCCGAAGCCAGGAGCCTCTTCCAGGTCTCCAGTATGGGTTCAGGGGCCCAAGGACTTGGACCATCTTTTACTGCTTTCCCAGGCCATAGCAGAGAGCTGGATCGGAAGAGGTGCAGCTGGGACTTAAACTGGCACCCATATGGGATGACGGCGCTGCAGGCTGGGGCTTTAACCCACTGCTCCACAGCGCCGGCCCCTGAATGTATATTGACGTAGAATGATGTTGATGCCAAGCTGAAAAGTAAAAGAACAACTTATAAATGGTATACAGAATATATTCATTTTTTTAATTATGTCTCTGTGCATAGACAAAAAGACTGAAAAGTTCTACACTGAAACTTTAATATTGTTTGGTTCTGGAATTTACAGGATTTTGGGGGGCGGGGGGATTATAGGATATTTCTTTTTATCTGAAGTTCCTACATTTTTTGAAGTGAACATGGACAACTTTTATTATGAGGGAAAAGAGATTTAAAAAACATTTCTAAGAAAAAGGTATCAGGGGCCAGTGCTTTGGCTTAGTGAGTAAAGCTACCGCCTGCAGTACCAGCATCCCATATGGGCGCTGGTTCAAGTCCCACTGCTGCATTTCCAATCCAGCTCTGTGCTATAGCCTGGGAAGACAGTAGAAGATGGTCCAAAGTCCTTGGACCCCTGCATCCATGTGGGAGACCCAGAAGAAGCTCCTGGCTCCTGGCTCCTGGCTTTGAATCAGCCCAGTTCCGGCTGTTGTGGCCATTTGGGGAGTCCACCAGATGGAAGACTTTTCTGTCTTTGCCTCTGCTTTTTTGTAACTCTGCCTTTCAAATAAATTAATTAATTAAAAAAAAGGGGGGGGAGAAGAAAAAGGTACCAGTGGATTACCCATAACTCATACTGTCTTTTTCCCTTGGGAAAGAAACATTTGTGGATAATTAATAAAGCATTTGATTCACAAACACTAAGTGAGCTCTAAGAAGTAGTTATTCTTTTAGGCCATTGAGATCCAGTAGTAAACCAACTATATAGAGAGGTCCTTGTCTTGTATAACTTACTTCCTAATGTTTCTGGCTTAAGCCTTTCCCTAGCATATAACCAAAAAGGTATCAGTTCAGAATCACAAAGTTTAATTATCTCAGAATAACCACAGCAGTTTTTAGAATGTAGCTCATGTGTATGAATCATTGGTTTATAGAGATTAGGAAACAAAGGCAGCAAGAATATTCAGTGACGTTAGATCAGTATTTCCTGGACATTAGACATGGACTCAATGCCTAGGGATGTCTAGCTCTGTGACCTTTGTGGAACTTCTAAGAATCACAAAAAATATATAGTTTAATAGGATTCTGTGCCAAGGGAAATAAATTTTCATATAGTAAATTGTTGAAATCTTCACTCTACTGTGATAGAGCACGGCTACAGCTGTAAGATCATGAGTGCAGTAGATTCCTAGATCTATTTTTCACTGGTGAGTTGCCATTTCTTCTTCCCCCTGACCCCTTAGTTTAATGACGTGCTCTATATGTCTAGTCTTTGCTATGGCTGGATAATATGGTATAATCGGAATTGAACAATCTTGAATTTCAGGGAGCAGATTTTTCCAGAGGCTAAATTCTATAAAATTTAAAAGTTGGAGTTTGGGGTAATACGTGAGTTATTGGCCTTTTGGTACCCCAAGGTTCTACAGTGCTCGTGTATTTCAGGTCCGCACTACAGAGTTTACACAAAGCTTGTGAAGTGGCCAGAATGCATAACTACTACCCAGGGAGCCTATTTCTCACTTGGGTGAGTTATTATGAGAGCCATATCAACTCAGATCAGTCCTCAGTCAATGAATGGAATGCTATGCAGGATGTGCAGTCTCACCGACCCGACTCTCCAGCTCTCTTCACAGACATGTAAGTCAGTTTACTGAGGATTATGGTTGTCCTCTCTGTTGTTCCCTGGGGTTCATGGGTAGCATATTGCTCCCTGATCTTTTCTCTGGCAATTAACCTTATCCAGTGATATGTCGCTGTCTTTACCATACTTCTTCCACATGTCATTTCTGTTGCCTACAAAGGTCTTAAATCTTATCAGTAAGTCAAAGGACTTTGACTTCCTGGCACAATGGAGCCTCCATAGTCAAGAACAACAATATCAAAATTTTGCTTTTCCGAGTCTACAAATTTGAGTTTAAAAGAACTAAAGTTTGAATTTGTATTATCTGTGGAAGAAGCATTTGCTAAACAGTTTAATGACATAAAGAAGCTTTAAGGGGGCCAACCTGCAGCGCCAGCATCCCGTATGGACTCCTCCACTTCCCATTCAGCTCCCTGCTGATGTGTCTGGGAAAACAGCGCTAAAACTGGCCCAAGGCCTTGGGCCCCTGCACCCACGTGGGAGACCTGGAAGAAGCTCCTGGCTCCTGGCCTCAGATCGGCTGAGCTCAGCTCATCTCTGGCAATTGGAGCCATTTGGGAAGTGAACCAGTGAATGCAAGACATCTCTGTCTCTACCTCTCACTCTTAACTCTGTCTTAAGTAAATAAATGTTTTAAAAAAGCTTTTAGAAGGAGATGTGTAATGCTTAAGAAAATAAGAGTATTTTCAGTCATTTTAAAAGAATGCCTAGGTTGTTAAGCTACTTTTAAACTGATTTTATCATTCAAATATATCATTTAATTTCTTACTCTGCTGCCTGCCCCTTGCCTTAAATCTTATCAGTAAGATTTATTTTTGTCTCCTTGAATAAAGTATAAGGTAGAGCTGATTTTCATTTCCTTTTTAGGTTTATGTATTGATAAATCTGTGACTATTTTGGAAATTTTTTGCACTTAATTACTGCTTTGAAATTAATCAAGATGTTTATTTTCCTCTGAATTTATCTTTCTCTACTCCCAAGGTATTCTACAGCTAGGAAAGAAAAGTAACCCCTTACTCTGACCTTAGCAACAGAATTTGCCTTCAGATTCCTAAAGTCATGCCAAAGCAATTCATGATTTTTTTAAGACTTCATTTATATAATGGTAGTCTAAGAAACAATCAAAAAAGCAGTAGAATTTTTTTTTTTTTGCACACAGTGTTACTGATGTTAGAACCGCCTTTTCAGCAGCCCTGGTCCTTTAACGGAGCAGGTATTTAACCTCGCTCAGAATACCTGGGTTCAATTCCCAGGTCTCAGTCCTGACTCAAGCTTCCTGCCAGTGTATACTCTGGGAGACGGTAGTAATGACAGAAAACCATTAGGTTCTTGTCATCCATATGGGAGACTTGGAGTGGGTATTTGGGTGGTAAACCAGTGAATAATAGATCAATCTGTTTCTGTCTCCCAAATAAATTATTTTTTAAAATAAGATCCCTTAATACCTCAAAATGATAAAGATTTGTTGGAAATGTTATTCAGAATTTTATGCTTTGAAGTTGGTAATGGGTTTCAGACAAATGGATGTCTCAGCTTTCAAAACACATCCTAAACCAGACTTACATGAGAGACAAAAACACTTTGTCCTGTTTCTCCTAATTTAGTTAACAAATATTTAGAAACTAACACAAAGAAAAAAATTGCTCATGTATCTACATTCCTAAGCAAAAAAAAAAAAAAAAAACTTAAAAAGGGGGCCCCTGGCACATGATAGAAAAAGAGGTTCCTTAAATGTTAGTTCTTAGTATGTACAGTATAACCCCAAATTTAAGATAGATTTAATAAATATCTGTTCATAGAAAAAGAATACATGTAAGCTGTAGGCCAGAGTATTATAATTATCTCTGGGTAGAGGAATTTTTGGTATTTTCTTTCTCTTAGTATTATTACATGTGTTTTCAAATTTTTCTCCAGTGAGATTGACAAACTGTATGTTGTAATGCTTTTTCCATTCCTTCCTCTTCCCTAATTTGACTAGAAAAACCTAGAAAAGAGTGCTGAGAAAACACGGAGAATGTTTTTGTTTGTTTGTTTTTTAAGATTTATTTATTTATTTGAAAGACAGAGTTACAGAGAGGCATAGAGAGAGAGAGAGGTCTTCCATTTCCTGGTTCATTCCCCAGATGGCTGCAACAGCTGGAGCTGGGCCAATCCAAAGCCAGGAGCCAGGAATTTCTTCCAGGTCTCCCACATGGGTACAGGGGCCCAAGGACTTGGGCCATTTTCTGCTGCTTTCCCAGGCCATAGCAAAGACCTGCATCAGAAGTAGAGCACCCAGGACTCAAACTGGTGTCCATGTGGGGTGCTAGAACTGCAGGCAGTGGCTTTACCTGCTACACAACAGTGCCTGCCCTGAGAGTATGTTTTTATTTAAAATCTGGGGGCCAGCATTGCAATTGACCTGCTGTGCCAGCATCCCATATGGGCACCAGTTCAGAGACCCAACTGCTCCACTTATGATCCATCACCCTCCTAATGGCCTGGGAAAGCAGTGGAAGA